>NC_053456.1:24368005-24685431 GCF_015227805.2 Hirundo rustica | reverse complement strand
TCACCTTTTTTTCTGGAGGTCTGTAAGTAGTGAAATACGCCTCTTCACAATGTAGTCTTAATTCTTACCAGGAAACCTACATTGCCTTCCAGCCTGTTCAGCTGAGGTTAGTGGAAAGAACATATACCCTGACATAAAAGCAACCTGTGAAGAATGTTGTTTATTTGTCATAGCTAAAGCATTACTCATCTGTTTTTTGAGCCATGGTTCATAGACTGCCTCTAGATCCTTGTGGAAAGGGATTTAATAACTGCTTCTGAGCCTAGGTAGTACCCACATCATACAGATTGCCAGTGTCTGCTGTGGTATCTTAAGTGAGCATTGCCATGATGCTGATTTTTAACCTTTGAGAGGGTGCCTTGAACAAAAATTAGTTTTAACTGTACTAAAGCATGGAGTAGCTCAGTCTTATGAGGAAGTACTCTAACCTGCATTGTAATTGGACCCATGACATTAGTGAGTTGCTTACATTTCCCCTGTCCCGGTTGGTTTGATCATTCATTTATATAATTTATAACAGTAAGCACTGTTGAGATGTTCAACTTCTATAGATAGTTGACAGTTGCTTGCTTTATTTTGCTTTCTTATAGTTGAAAGGCAGCTTAGTGTATGCATAAAAATTAGTTCCTCTGAATATTTATTCCTGGTGGAAAAAGACCCCCCTGGCACAATAGACCAGTCTGTAAAAGGATGTGAATTTTTGAGTGGTTGGTTGGCTGATGCTTCTTCTCAAGTGCAGGGTGATCCTGCAAGTGCTGCTGTTAGCCTGGTGATTGTTATTATTGAACTATTATCCATAGCTACAGGAATATTTGGGTATTCCCTGAGATCTGTGCATAAGGCCAAATACTACAAAAAAATTCATACCTATTCTTAGTCTGCTTGTTCATATTTATTATTCTTTTTTGGGCATCATTCCAAAGACAAAACTGAATGCAAAGAGATGCTGCCGTAGTATTTGCGTTACAATAACCACACGATGAAGATTCTGGAAAACTGGCGCTAATGCAGTTTCAAAGTATATGTCCGCCTACTGAGGACAGGCTATACACTAGTCTCAGCTGGTAAATCTAAGATGTTGGCTTCTGCAAGTAGTGAGTGTTATTTTACGGTGTGTTACTGTACTCTATACTTGAAAAATACTTTAGCTAAGGCAAGTTTTGTTTTTATGATCTAAATATTTTTTACTGTTGTCTTCATAAAGACTGTTCAGTGAGACATGATGTAGTCGAGGATGCTCTTTTTATGGGAATTAATTTAATGTCCACTTGGGTACTCTGGCTGGAATCTTGGTTCAGGAAATGGGATACAGTGATTGATAAAGCCCCTTCTTTTCAAGGCAGCATCTGTTTGGCTAGATGTGAGTCAGGCACTGAAATATATTGGAGGGAATAAAGGTTTTACTGTGTGCCTTCGCAACAGCGCAAATTTCAAATGCAGTTAGTCTTGTAGTGACATTTCGGTAATTTTGGTGCTTCAGTTATACAGGAAAGAAGATCTTAGAAATGTATTTCAATATATGAGGAGGCACACTTTGGGGACTAATTTAAAATTTCAGGTTGCAATTATGAAAAGGTAGAGTCAATATAAAGTAATAATAATACAAAGAGCTTAAAATCAGAAACCAACCCTAGCTTAAAATCAGAAACCAACCCTATGAAATACAGGGTATTCTACTTGATGCACTTTTCTTTTTATCTCTCAGAGCTTTCATGCAAGGAAGGGGTGGATGGGTAGGTGTTTTGTGAGTGGTTTTGCTGTGGCACATCAGAATTATTTCCCACTACTAGAAATCCAAGATGATGAAGTAAACATTCCGTTATCTTCAGTGTATTTATTTCAGGAAATTCTGTGTGCTAGTGTCCACTAAAGTTAGAGGGGGAGTGTACAAGTTCTACTTAAATACAAAGTGAGCTCAAAGGATGTGAATATGGAAAATTACTATTTCTTCATTGTGCTAGCCAAAAAGAGCTTGATTCTTTCATATTGTGAAGAATGCTTACTGAGTTGTCATATCTGTCTGCTTTGTTCTAAAGGTTCTGTATTAAGTCTTTGGAGGACCAGGGACAACTGTGATATGTTTCACTTTCCTGGTTAGAATCTCGGGGGGTGGTTGTTGAACAGTCTGTTAGAATCTGAAAGGGATAAGCGTGCTCTTACGAACAGCACCAAGTTTCAGGGTAAAACCTGTGTTTGCTGTACACAGCACTGATGTGTTCTGGGGGATTCCAGAAGCAGTGAGACAATTTGCTTTGATGTTACAATCCAGTATCTGGTGAAGATTTTTTTTTTTTTTCTCCTTCCAGTTGCTTTTTGAAACAATTGTTTCATTAGCCATTGTTAAAATGTAAGTTATGTGTTCACTTGTGTGCTATAAATATTTATATAACAAACTTATAAATAATGTAAAGAAAAATATTTTTATGAGCTTAGTGAAAAAGGTTGTTGTTTGACTGGGCTCGAAATACAAACAACTGGAGGCAAATGCAAGTTCTTGCACAGGCATGTTCCTAATTTTAAGAGGAGCATTAGAAATCACACTGTGGATGTTTGAATAACTGTTACTTTCAGCAGCCTTAGTTGATCTTTTATTAAAACTGTAGCCTGTGTGCAGTTCAAAACATGCATTTTCAGACAGCAGATTTCTTTTTTGTGGTTTCAAAGGTATATTTTTGTATGTTGCACAGATCAGTGGGCGAAGGAGGGAATATTGTGGACTGTCCAGTTTTGCATCTCCCAGTTAAACCTGAAAATAAGACCATAAAGTGAGGATGCCTGGTTTGCAGACTTGCTGCAGTTCTGCAGTCCATATCAACTGCGTGACATAAAGTAAAAGTCTTGAAAAGAAATATGCTCAAATTGTACATAGCTCTTAAACTCTTTCACCGTGTTCTGGAATTGTCTTTCTTCTCAGTTGCTCTGAATAAGTCTTGTACATTGCCTATTCTGCTCTTGACTTCCTCTGTTTGAAGAATAGTAGTTATTGCTCAAGTACAATGACCTATTTTAATTTTGAAGAACCGCTTAACCCATGTGTGTAAACATCTGTTTCTTTTTTTTGCCAATGCTATTTCCAAATTTCTACTAATTAGTTTTTTTTAAAAAAAATAAGCGTGGAATTAAATAAAAACAATTTTCCAGAGCAATACTGAGTCCCTTCCTTCCTTAATGGTTGGAATGTAGTTGAGCTGTACAGATCAATTGAATTGTGGCAGATAATGTGTAGATGTAAAGAAAAACACCTTCATCAGCTAGGGAGTAAGGGAAGAAAGGCAGGAAATAGATATTAGACTTAAATCTAAAGTTGTCACAGTAATGATGAATGCTTTATACACCTTAATTATATCTGCAGTCTATTGACATGTGACTGGTTTTTGTGAAACTTCTATTGATGTCCAGGATTTCAGAAGATCGCCACAGTATTTCAGAGTATTGGTTATGAAATGTCTCTTTGCTTTTAATGAAGAGTCTGAAGATTTATCTTGTATCAGACATTCGGTGTGTTTTCACCTTGTTTTGTTAATGCCAAGTCTGGAAAACTATTGCCTGAAGCATGGTTTTAAAAAAAAAGAAAAATGAAATTCCAAGTTGGGTAAAAACAACATATTGAAACAGACTTTCACTTGACAGAAGATTTTTTCATTTGAATTCTTTGGCTGACAGATTTGTATCTCGGTTTTTGAATTTGAGAGGCATTGGAATGTCTGTGCTGCAGAAGCCTTGGGATGTATTCAGCTATTACTATGCTATTTGTAGCTTAAAGAAAACAAATGCTCTTTTGTTCAGGTCTTCATCTAGATTACTTTTAACATAAACTGGGTTATAGAACATTGGATAATGCACAAAGGGCTTCCTATAACTTTCTAATCCTCCTCCAAATACCTTCTTCTGGAGTAATTATTTTCAGAATACTTTATGCTTATTAAGAAGAAACACAGAAATACTAAAGCAAGTGATCTGCACTGCCATTGGCTTTTAATTTAATACTGCTGCAGTATTAAATTCAAAGAGGAGTGTTAGTGTCAGTTACAGCGTAAGAATCTCTGACTGGGAAGTGTGCCAGATCTGATTGGTCCCTGTCACATGGACAGAGTATTAATGTGATACAAAGAAATGTATGTGCTCAAAGTACTATCGTTATTTACCATGACGTTAATTATGGCAATGTCTAGAAACATGGAACAGGGATGTGAACTTTGCCTGTCAGTTTTGTGAAAGCATTTTAGGTTTTTTTTCTGTTCAAGTAGCCTTGTTTCTTTTAGCAGTCAGGTGAATGAATATTAGAGATGAAAACCTGTGAGAATCTTACTCTGATATTTATGTGTGTACTTTGTGCTTATGTGCTCATCTGGTATATTAGTGTAGCATTCTATGATAGACAACTTTTTAATAGAAATGGATATTGGCATAATAACACAAATGAAGGAACTTGGATATCCAGATGAGGTCTAGAGAGAGTATGTTTCCTAAACCAGAGTATGCTGTATGATACTTGAGGCTAGATTTTAAAATGCAGAACACCAGTTATTTCTTGAGATGGTGTTTCAAACGTTTGTGTCTTGTTTATTGCATCCCTAAAATAGCTTTATAACAGATTCAATGGTTGTTTTTAGAAGGCAAGTTGTTTTTTCAGGAACAAGCAGGACCTTGTACAAGCTTGTATTTAAATAGTAAGAAAGGCTGAAGGTGGAAACATCAGTTGCCTGAAAGATGGTATGTTGTCATTTTGGGGTTTTATGCTGTCAGTTGGTTTTGAACATTCTTAAGCGTCTCTAGTTCAAAACTCTTACTATACTGCTTCTGAAATTATAGTGAATAAACACATTCTTGTTGCCGACCCTTTATGCACATTTGTGTTTCCATTTGAACTCAGAATTCTATTTTTCTTTCTCTCAGTCGCTGCATCATCAGTGAATTGTGGTATAGAGAAAACCTGCAACTTAATTATTTTACAACTGCTTTTTTTTCCAGTGCAGATTATTTTCTTTATAAAGAGACATTGTTAATATAATAAAAAACTTCATTTGTCTCAATCAACTTGGTTGATTTAAGGTAGGAATTACTGTCTCAACATGCAAGTGTGCAGGATAGGGTCTCAGTGCAAGACACTTCCCTCTTGCCAGGGACAAGTGCGAGACACTTAAGATAACACTTTTGATAACTCTCTCCCAATGCTGTTGATATAAAGAAAACTGTTGCTTAGTTTCAGAATTCTGTGGTGGTGTCTTTTCTTGAAAATATTGAAATGGTATATCTGAAGCATTGCTCTTGGGCTTTTCATCTTTCCTCATGTTTTAATATCTCATGATTGTCCTGGCGTACTAAGAATATAAAAATCATCTTGAAAGAGTAAATCTTTCTGGTTTTTTCCCCCTAAAATGTTGGTGGCTTTTATTTCTTTATACTGTAATTTAAAGTAGTAGGTTATGGTTAAATGTTACAACTGGTAAACTCTAATGAAAGCCTTAATAATTTTTCATAATCTAGTATTAGAGTACTGTGCTTCATGCATTTAAAGGTAAAATCTAATGAACTGTTTCGGAAACTAGATCACTGACTTAGAGTGCTTATGAGTCTGCCTGTTTAAATTGCATTTCAAACAGACAGAATAGACTGTCACAGTCCATAGTGGATAATGAAATGATACATAGACCATGCTTTAGTGCAGGAAGCCTCACTTCCTCTTGAAAGACTACACTGTGGTGATACCAGATTTTATCTAGGCATCCCCGAATGATGCTGCTCATTTTCTTTACGTTCTACCTCGACATACACTTGAATGGAATAGAAGGTGAAGTGTTGAAAAATAACTTGAATCCTGAAGTTACTTTGGCCTGTCATCTGGTTTGAGCTAGAAATAAAAATAGAAATAAAAACTATTTAAAATCTGCTCCTCTGCAAATGTTTTAGGAATGTAAGTGACTTACTTTATGGCATCACATCAGAACCGTTATCCTTTCTCCATTTTTTACATCTAATTTGATTCCAAATTACTCCTTTAACAAAAAAAACCCAACCTAACAAAACACATGCAACCTCTCACCCCTTATGCTGGTTTTATTTCTTGTTATAAAGATGTATCCTTAGAAAGGTGTGATAACTCCCACTTCGATCATAATGTGCTAAAGTGCAGTGTATGTTTGCTGTCATCAATAACAGTGAGAAAGAAAATGGCTATAAAAAGGAAAATTAGAAGTTTTTGATTGGAATGTGCACTCTTTTCTGAAGTGGTTAATGTTTTGAGTTCTTGTGCCAAGAAATTCATATACTGCTTTCGGAACATTTTGTCTCTGCCCTCATTTATTGAATTAATTCTTTAATTAATGTCCTTGGGGATATCTTCCAGTTGTGAAACTTGTACTAAGATTTCCTTTTACAGAACTTGTGACTTAATATTAGCTGTTTCTGAAGTGAGACACTAACCTCTGTGTGCCTTTTGCAAGTAAATGTTGACAGGCTCATAGGAAATGCAGCTGATGTTAGGAAGCTTGGGTGGGGACTACAAGGAGCTGGCAAGTACTACGGGGTTCAGTGCCAGACATGCTGACACAACAGTACTTCACTTGTAAAAGTTTTCTTTAGGCTGCTAATTCAGTCTTCAGAGTAACTGGAACCAAAGCAGTGTCTCTGATGCCAAGTTAAAATAGCTAAAGGAACATTTTATGAGGAATTAAGAATGCTTTCCATGGCTTAGATCCTCAGAAATATTGGTAAAAAGAGCAAGCTTTTTCTCTTTATGAAAGGGTGAGTTATGAACAGTGCCATGTAATGAATGCACTGCAAAACAAGTCCATCTAACTAGAGTAAGTGTCAAAAACAGCTCAAAGAGGAAAAGGCTAGCATTGTAAAGTATCTGTAAATACTGTGCTCTGAGTGGCTTATATCACAGAGTCTATGTATCTGATTTGCCAGTTCATAATCATATTTCATAAAGCACCCATTTTAATAGCTTCCTGTAGCTTTTGAATAAAAATTTCTTTTCTTCAAATGTATCTAGATGTTGAGAAATGCTATGTGAGCACTTCTACAGCAGTTTGACCATGTCACCTTAAGTGTAATGTGGTTTTGAGTTTACAGAATTTCTGGTCCATGTAAGAGCCTAAGAAGTAGTAAAGGAAAGCTTTGAAGGGGGATAAAAGTGGAATACAGCTTAGGTTTGCTTTGCAGAAGTTCAGGCAGAGTGTGAGTTGCTGCTACCATGCTGTCTCCAGTTTTGTATGTGGGAGGGCTTGCGGGAGGCATCATGGAGAGGAATCTTGCCGGGGAAGGCATGCCTGGCTTACAGAATATAAAATCTGCTGCAGTCTTGGTGGAAGGATGCAGCAGTATTACATAAGCATATTAAAACAAGGTTTTATTTTAATTTCATTGTCACCCTTAGATTTTAGGAAGTGCTTCCTTTCATTCCTTAGAGTGCAGGACTCAAGGCGAGTGTTGGAAGAAAGGAGATTCAGATGGTGAATTTAATCTGTTCAGTGTCTGTGCAGTGCAGTGTGCCATGACAAGCTGGCTCTAATGTTATTGCCTCTTTTAAAGTAGGCACATGCATTGTGCTCTCCCACGAAAGTAGAAGTTCGGGTGGTGGACTGAATCAGCTTTGCCTAGAGCAACTGGATGGCAGTATCCTGAATCCATGGGAGATGTTGGCTTCTGCAGACCTCAGAATTACAGATCACCTCTGAAGTCTCCTCTGACCTATTTTATCAAGTTACAATGAAATAAAAGCAATATGTAATAATAAGGAAAGACTTCTTTTTAAATCTTGGAGGGTTTTTTTGCATAAAAACCTGTCATATAAAATAAAAAGTGGATTGAGCAATTTTTTTCTCTGAGATCACCTTGATCATTTTTCATAACATCCCTTATCAGTTTGAATGCGCGATGTTGGACATTGATGTCTTTCAGACGAAGATTTGTCTTCTCCTGAAGAGTAGCACCTAGGTAATTTTTAAATCTACAAAATGTAAGCTGCTGCTTTCTGAAAGCTACGTAGCAAGTAACTATGTAGCCCATGAATTGACAAAATCAAGCTGTTCAACTCACCATTGATTTTTTTGTGTAGCTGTTCCTGGGGATATGTTCTCATGTGTCTCTGCACATTCTGTAGCACATCTCTGAAGTTTACCTTCTGTACTGCCTGATTGATTCCAAATTACCTAGATTGTTGCCCCTCCTTCCTGAACAAGATCCCGTCTTTTCCAGTATGAGTGTACATAGAAAGGCCCTGTGTGTCTTAGCTCCATAAAAGTGGCTGGAGGACATTTGGAAGAGAGATTTAGACAAAAGGTTATTTTTCTTTGAGATAATAACAGATGATAAACTGTGGAGAACATTGTCCTTATCTTGGTCACAAATTTGTTGAATGAAGGAGAATCTGAGAGATGTTATGGTGACTCTTTGCTTCCAGAGAGAAGTTCCTTTGTTGAATAAAAATTGTGCAGTGTTCTGGTCAGTGTCCAAGATTTGAAATGTCTCTGAGGATGTATTGCTGACATTCTCTATGGCCTGTTTAAGCATTTCTGTTTACAGATTTGTAGAGTGATCTATTTGCTGTGCAGTGAGACTGCGCTTCCTGTGGTTGAATGGTGTTGCTTAACTGTGGTCAGCTGAATTCCTTGGACAGGAGTTGGATTTTTCTAATGTAATGTCAGTAGATTTTGCCAACAATAGCTGGCAGTGAAGACACATGCAAGGCCAGCATGAATTTCTGATGGTATATTAGATATTGTGAACTCTGTTCTTGATAATTTTCTGCATCCTTCTGGCAAAAGTGAGCTGCAAAAATGGCTTTGCAATTACCTATTACAACTTCCATACTAAGTCTTTACTAGTAAGCAGTTTATGGATAGAGTTTATGGATGGACATTTGCTTTGATTTAGGAATACTTCCAGAAACGTAGTAGCTGACACCAGTTTTCTTAGACACTGATAAGAAAGTTTGAGTATCAAACTTTTTTTTTTTCCCCCCAGATGGAGCAATTGTCAGATGAAGAGCTTGACCATGGTGCAGAAGAAGATAGTGATAAAGAAGATCAGGATCTCGACAAGATGTTTGGGGCCTGGCTGGGTGAACTGGACAAACTCACACAGGTGAGGGAGGTTTCTGTCATCTCAGAGAATCATTTTTTTTTAGTATTATGTTTCTTTTCAGTTGGATGTCAACTGCTTGACACTGCCACTTGCAGCAAGGCAGACTGTAGCCTGTGACCAGTTCAGTAATCTTTAAAGGTTTGTAAATTGGCTTGTTTCCCCCATCCTGAGGTTGTTATAGTCATTTTGCACAACATGCTAATTTGACTAACATGTTGTGCAAATGACTAACTATACACAAAGGGTATAGTTCCTTCCAAGAATTATAGAATTGGTATTTTGTCTTTATGTATGTAGAGCAGCACGGACTTCAGCTGATGAGAGATTGGCTGTGTCTCAAAGCATGTGGTTTGACACTGCCCAGCTGTGACAGCATTTATTTGTTGCACCTAAATAGCAATAAGAAAAATCTGTGAATTTTGCCACTGATGACATAATAAGGTACCCTGAAGCACCCTCAAGGACTCACCATTGTTGCAGGGTACTCTTCTTGTGTCAGTGAAGCAGCTGATAGGACTTCTTTTGGTCCTTCCTTCTTTCTAGTGCTTTTCCTTTGCTTCACAGTCAGATACTGCATTTTGCATGGTGTGCTGCACTCCTGGGGTGATCAGCCATATCTTGGTGACTGCCTGCAGGGGGTGTTTTAGCTGTGTGATCTGCTCTTCCTGAATAACATATTTAATCTTCTCCCTGTTTGTCCTGTAGAATTAAGCAAAGGTATGATACCCGAAGGTTCATTAAGCTAGAGAAGAGGAAGTTTTTCTCATCTTCATCTTACCTGAAGACTGAAGGAAAATTGAGCTAATCACGTAACAGGATTTCTAATTCGGGCTCATCTCTGTTACTGTCTCTGCTAGCAAGTTCTAAATGTATATAGCACGATAGGAGAAAATTATTCTTTTTGCTGGGTTCACACATGCAGGGCAATAAAGAATCCTGCCTTCTGAGATGAGTGGAAGAGTGTGGCATGAATCTGTATATACTAATTCTTGCTGGTTTTTAACTTACTTTGATGGGTTTTGTATGGTGTGGGCTATTTTGAAGGCATAGGCTTTGTTAATGGTCCTGAGTGAGAATATTCACAGAAGAGCACATGGATCTGAGACCCATTAAGCATTGCTTAATTTCAATTGTCCTGCAGACCTGTTGAGCCTCAGTGACAGCAAGATTCCCCATGTAACACATTCCACTCCAGGGGCAGCAGCTTCAGTTGCACTGCTGCTTGCTACTTATAAAAATCCTGGTATTTATTATAGCCATCATGTCAGCCATCATAACATAACAAAGCAATTCAATGGGTCTTAGACCCTTTGTTTTCTGCCCTATTTTTTTAAAGGTATGAGTAGCCTAGAAATATAAGAATACTTTACTTGGGGCTTATAGCTACACTATTGACACACGGACTTCAGGGTGATGTCTCAGTTTGTTGTTGGTCCCTGCAAATTTCTTAAAACCTACTAAGAGTTACTTAATGGTAGGACACAAGTTATTTTTTTCTTACCTACATATTGCTGTTCAAGACAGTCTGCAGTGTAGCCTGACAGTTGCCCTTCTATCTTTCGCAACTACTGAGAAAGGACATTTCCCCCAAAACTTTGAATGACCTCACATTGTTGTGTATAAACAAGTTAACAGAGTTGGTTGTTTCAGTTCATTTATTTGGACAATCATCAAATCTTCATGGGGCTGTTCCAATGAGGTCCCAATAAAGGAGGGTGATTAGAGTTAATGAGATCCAAAGTGCATTCTCCTGTAAGTTCAGCATTTGTTGCTGTTTATCAGCTTGACTTCAAGAGCACTAGAAGGAAAGGTTTTTGTCCCTGAGATCCTTCATCTTTAACTTCCTTTCAGATTGCCTAAATGTTTATTTTGAGGGGATTTAAAGTAAGACCCAGATGTAAGTGCTTCTTAAAAGATCTGAAATTGTTGAAATGCCCGTGGGAATCATTTGAATTCACTTTCCTTCTTTAACTCTTGGTCTAACAAAAGCATTATAAAGTCACAAAATCTGCAGCATGTGTGAGCAATGTTTGGTGTTGATGAAGAGTGTCTTAACATTTAATCTGCTTAAATTATCCTGCTGTATGGTGCAGGTTAAACAAAAAAAAAAAAAAAAAAACAAACCACACCCTTGCTTCTCATGATTATTTGGAATTAAGCTTTTGATGCTGTTGCAGTTTTTAGCAGTTCTCCAAACTGCTGGTTTAGCAATCTTATGTGTTATGGAGAATGTCCTCAGATAATAGTGAGGGCATATCACATGTGTGTCCAATGATCTGCAATAACTTTATTAAACCCATTAAGGTGCTTTTAACCAGAATATATTTGCTTCACAGGAAATCTTTTGTAGCAGTCTGTGGGTTCTGTCTGAAGGAATAGGGCCTAACTTGCTTCTTCAGTGTCCAGTTTCACTGATGTCTCTATAGTTATGGATATTTTTTTTTTTTTTAAGTCCAGGCCAAGCTGTGGAGAGAATGGAGCTCAGGAAGTATAAATATTATGGGGGAAAGTAGTGCATTTGATCTTTTTAAGAAATGCTTGAGTAAAGATGTAGAAAATGAACATAAGTTCAGGTGAGAAACTTTATTCTGTTGGAACTAGAAGATGCCTTTTCTTCAGGCAAACATATCTTCAGGGACTCTTTATCAGTACAAGCATTGCCTAATTTCAGATGTTCTGCAAGCCTGTTGAGTTTCAGTGACAGCAAGAGCTGGGTTCCCCACGTAACACATTCCACTCCAGGGCCAGCAGCTCCTGACCCTGTACTTCTTGGGTCAGCAGCTGGATCACAGTGCCCTACTGCTAGCTACTTACAAAAATCCTGGTATTTATTATAGTGCTACACCCATATTAGCCATCGTAACATGACAACTCAGTGTATTGGTAAGAAAGGTTTGGTTTTTTTAACCTGTGTAAATTTTCCTAAAAACAATGTGTCCTACATAAACTGGCCGGGGTTGGTTTTCATAACTTAATGTTACTCACATGAAAGACTATTGGAAAAAAAATTTGAATTTAGTGAATTTAAATCCCTGTTAATAAAATAGGATTATTCATTGAATGTTTTTAAGGGCTAATGCCATGATTATGATCATAAGCTAATGGTGGATATCTTAGACCTTACTTTAGACTCTTATCACAGTTTGAATGTTGTGCAGTTTCCTGCAGAGAAATAGTTATAGGTAAGTCAGCTGTCTGTTTCAAAATGACCTAGTGTCTAACACCACTCAAGAAAAAGGATTTGGAAAATGCTTCTCTCCTTCTGATTCTGAAAAAAAGCTGAATGTGTGTAACAACTTTTCTTCACTGCATATTTGAAGTTAAATCTCTGTGTTATGACGATGTTTGTTTTCAGTCTAAAGCCTGAAAAACAGGAGTGCTTTTATATATATCAGTAACTTTTGAAAAAATTCTCTTAGAGAAAATTAATTCTCATTCACCTGAAATTTGCTTGTCCAATTCCTTGTCAAGTTTTATTTTGCCCTTTTTTTGATTTTTTTCAGAGTTTGGATGCAGACAAGCCTGTGGCACCAGTGAAGAGGTCACCTCTCCGCCAGGAAACCAATCTTGCCAACTTCTCATATCGCTTCTCCATGTACAATTTGAATGGTTTGTTGAATTATTTATCACATATAGTTTAAGAAAAAAACCTATTTCAACTATAAATTAAAATATTGTAAAATATAAGAACACTTGAATGCACTTATAGCTGAGGTGAACATATTTGCTGAAGGCATTGCTTTCTGGTGTCCTTTTTTTTCAAGTATTTGAGTCTCCTAAAGCAGTATCTTTTACAACCCCTACTATCTGAGAGCTGTAGTGTAGTATTTGTATAAAAAAGCTTCTTCTGGGATCTGGTCTCATGAAAGAATGAATTAATCTGTTAACTGGGAAGAAAGAGCATCTTGTTTTACGGAACAGGATGCAGAAATATAGCTCCAGAATGCTTTCAGGATAAACAGAATGAAATTTTAATTTAAAGGTTTGAATATGTATACAGTATTTTTGTTTTGGTTTTGTTTTCTTAAAGCAGTTGCATTACTTTAGCAGAAAATGCTTACCAAAGCATCTATACTTTTTCAAAAAGTGAAGCATGATATTTACACAAATGCATTTTTACATTCTGTTCACAGGAAAGAAGCTTATACTTTTCAGATGTAATCTGAACTTTCATAGGCTTCTTTTGCTTACGCAAGAGTTTAACCTAAACAGTGTGAAAGTTGCACTGGTCAAAAAGAGTAGTGCAAATTAATTTCTGTTCAGCAGCGCACAGGTATTTTGCAGTACAAATGGGAAAAGAAAATACTGCTGCTTTGCTCTCTTAACCATTAAATTTGGTAACACGAAATGAGACGTTGCAAATGAAATAACTCTGCACGTACTGACAAGTCTTGTTTGTTGCAGAAGCCCTGAATCAGGGGGAGACGGTGGATCTGGATGCCCTCATGGCTGATCTGTGTTCCATAGAGCAGGAGCTCAGCAGCATCGGGTCTCATTCAGCAAACAATGCTGCAGTGAAACGCCTTGCCACAGAGCCCAAATCTCAGAAACCACCCGCTAGTCGACCTTCCACTAAGCACAGCAGCGTGAAAGGATTGTCCTCCTCTGCTAAGGTGACCAAACCCTCGCATGCCAACGTGTCTCTGGATGACATCACCGCACAGCTGGAGAAGGCCTCCTTGAGCATGGATGAAGCAGCCCAGCAGTCTGTTGCAGAGGACCCCAAGCCAGTGGTTGCTGCCCAGCACAGGAGGACGGCGTCTGCTGGCACGGTGAGCGACGCCGAGGTGCGCTCCATCAGTAACTCCTCCCGTTCCAGCGTGACCTCGGCAGCTTCCAGCATGGACTCCTTGGATATCGATAAGGTGACGAGACCTCAGGAACTGGACTTGACATCGCAAGGGCAGCCAATCACTGAGGTAGGGTGTCACTAATTCAAGACTTTGGTTTGGTTTGGGTTTTTCTCTTCAAACTTATGCCTCATTCCCCGTGCTGACACTCATAGCTGAACATCTGCAGTGCACTGGGATTGATCGAAGGCTTGCTTTTACAGGAACTGCATATGTTGTAGCCACTTGTTTCTCTGGTTTTGGTTCTGTCTGCAGGAAAACTTCTTTAAGAGAACGTGTTTTGGTTTTTGTAAGAGCTTTCCCCATCTCTTCCTCCTCTCAAGCCAATCATACATTTTAATGTTTTTATAGTTTATATTTTTATTCAAAGTAAACATCACATATTGCCTTTAATTTAAATCCAAGGAGTGCACAGCTGTGGAAAAAAGAAAACACAATCGACAAAACTCCATTCCTGTAACACTACGATTAATACCTGAAATACATGGAGCAATCTATGGGTGTCTATCTGGAGCTATACTAAACCATTATTTTGCTGCTACTTAATATTGTTTAATGTGACAGGAGGAGCTCTTTGAAGCAATACACAACACAGAAAAATAACTGGGCTACAATACAACATTAGCAGATATTCGATTGGGATTTTGATGCTCTGACGTTGATTAATCAGAGAGGAAACTTCAGTAAGGACAGCCAGTTCAGTGAACATTGCAAGTGCTGGTAACTTGCGAGAGAAAATGTGGAAAATGTTCCAGTGCACTTTGAGAACTAAAACTTAGAAGTTCTCTTGTAGAAATACTCTCTGAAACAGAAATCTGACCTGTTAAAATGTCAGTTGTACTAATATGCATGTTCTCTTTCCTGAGAGAAAACTGGAACAAGCTGAGTCTATTCTAATCAATAATCAAAACTAATCTGAATGGGCTGTATTGAATGCATGGTTCTTCACCACTTCAATAAATGTTCATCTGACGTAAAGTGAACGATGCAGGCCTTGTCAGTCTTATGATCAACTCCTTGAGGTCACACTTTGATTTAAATCTTTATTTGAAATGGTGAGAAATGAATGACAGTTTAGGTCAACTTTCTAAGAAGTTTGTGTTCAGTATGCTTGTATTGGAGATTTCATACTGAGAGAAGCAGAACAGATAGAAGTGTGCCCTTTGCTCTTTGTAAAGTTAAAATGCAAACCTTTGCATTATTGCTGTAGGCCTAAGTGTTCAAGCTCAGCCTATGACATTGATTATATTGTTGTTTATTTGAGAATAATTTTCTTTTTATGGTATGATAAGGCTTATTTTTGGTTTGTTTGGTTTTTTTTTCATTTGTTTTGTTTTGGGGGGTGGGGTTGGGTTTGGGTTTTTTTGCATCTCCAGCTGTTATTCATTATTATCTGTCTGTCTTTATGATGTAGAAAGTTAGGCGGTCTTGCATTTTGGTCTCTACTCAGGCTATAAAAGGATGACTTTTGTGAATTAGTTGCTCCAGCTTGCATAGCATAAGAAAAGCATGAATTATGCTTTTTTTGAATTTTAATGCAAGGTGTTTTCTGTAGTTGTTCTTGCACATCTCCCTCTAGATTCTCTCTTTTACCTTGGGAATTATATGCTTGAGGCATCAGTAAAATTGCCCTTCTTGTCTCCCAGGTTTTTCCAAACCTTTGTATCATGAGTAATCAACAAACCACCTGCTGCCCTTAATTAACTTGCTGTTGGTGAGTCAAGGGACAGAGGTCAAGAAGTTGCTTTGTCTTCACGGGAAGCTCATCTGTATTGCTGCAAGTGTTGGTTGCTGTTTCAGTTGTTTTCTGAGCTCTTGGACGCTGCCTGCAAGGCTCAAAATCATCCTCAAAAGCTTTTCTCAAAAGCATGTGAGGGCTGCCTTTGTACAAACCCAGTGATTGCTTCTCATATAAGAATGTAGCTATTGTTTCTCTGCCCAGATAAGTTGATAAGAGTGATGGATTCCTTTGAAGGAGGTAACCACAAAGTGTCAGTAATTTGAGATCCAGATTCTGCTCTTCTCTTGAGAACAGAAACCTTTGCACTCATTAACCATGCTGTTTGCTTTGGCTCTATCCATTCTTTTTTCATTTCAGTAGCCTGAGGAAGGTGTTCAATTCTGAGACATCGTCCCCAGGTTTACAGAATTGTTATTCAGCTATTTAGTCTTAAAATTGTTATGTGATGGGATGGGACCTCTTACTGAGAAGTAAGTTTCCTGTCTCATCACTGGTGAACAGAGAAAGGGAAATCACTTATTTTTTGAGTTTGTAACAGATTCTGTGGTGGTGTTTTTAAAATGAAAAAAGCTTTTAAATGGATTCTTTGGAATAATCAACATGTTTATGTTGAATAATCAAAGTATATGTTGATACTTTGGAGTATCAACAAAGCTGTTTATTTCCGATGTCATTCATTTAGTGCCCAAAAACTAGTTAAGGGTTTGTTAATCCTCCTGGCTAGGTTGTGAACCAAAACACCTTTTACCAATAGGGCTGAATTGTACTATCCCACCCACACAGTTGACTCAATGGTGCTGCTTCTAATAGAAAACATCCCTCTGAGGAAATAGCTTTTGAAGAAGTCCTAATGTCCATATAGGGAAAAAACCCAACAGTTTTTATGCAGAAAGTGGGAGAGGCTATTTATTCATGGTCACTGCAGATGTTTTGAGATTTGTTGTTCTGAAGTAGTGCTTGAAGTTAGCTCTTTTCTTTTTTTTCCTTGAAACTGCCTGTCGGTGAGCTGACCTTTAAAATTTCTCTTTACTACTGTGGCTCTTCTGAAAGAGGTCAGTGTCTTGGCGGCTCTGCCCTTTTGACCGATACTTTCTGTCTTCTCCAGGCAGTATAGGTACTTTAAGAAGTCATCCTTTCTGCTGCAACTTCATGTTATGATCTTCCTGAGTAAAATTGAAGACAGTTTTGATGGGAGGAAATGCTTGTCTGAAAAAGGAAATTAGGCTTTGCAGTTATAAACTTTAGTATTCTATCTTAAAAATAGTTCTGCTCTCTGACCTGGAAGCATAGGAAAAATCTGTAAAAGAACAGTCATGCACTGGTATGAAGGTATGTGTGGTCTAGTACGCTCTCTGGCTGGTAATAGGGACCAATATTACAGAAAAAGGCTGCAATTCCACAACGACCAGAAATGGGAGGATATGACTTCCTTTTCCCTCTCATCCTTCCTTCCTCGCAGTTCTTTCTTAGACTCTCATCTCCTCCCTTGTCCCAGCCTTGGCACTTAACTGGTACTTAGTACACCAAAACGTCATGCTTCTGCTCTGGGTCTCATTCCGTGTTATTTAGGTGAGCTGCAGAGGCTCAGAGGACTGATGCATGTTAGCAGGGCTGTAGCCAAGGACTGGGGACTGCAAGGGAGAGCAGGAACTCACTCGTTGGTTGTAATTGATTACTCAGTTCTTGCCTGAGCATTTGGACAGGCACCTTAGTGTCTTGTCTTCCTCTTCCTCCTGGCAGCCTGTGCTGTAGGCAGTTCCTGGGGTCGCAGATTTATCAGCATGATGCCAGGTGATAACTTTCAGTGGTCATATTGGCCAGGACCATCTTTGTACTGATTCTGATTTATCTTTAGGCTACTTCCAGGGGAGTTTACTGCAGTTCCCTTGGTTGTCTAAAACTGTGGGTTTATTAGTTGTAATCATGGTTTAATTTTCTTCCTTTCCTCCTTTCCTTTCTTGGTGCTATCTCTTTAGACATTGTGAACATTGGTGTTTTCAAAGACTATCACTTTGTAGTCTTGAGACTTTGTCTTGTTGGTACAAAGTGTTTTCTGACTACACTTATGTTCTTGTCTTCAGTCTCCCCTTAAGTATTGTTGACTAAAAGGAAAAGTTGTCTTCACCCCACCCTAACCCCCATAATTTTTTGCTAAATTGAAATTTATGTTTGATGAAATGACTTCACAGATCCTTGCTTGAACAGCATTCTTTCTTAAATTGGTAGGTTGCATTTCATTTTCTCTGCTTTTAGTTGTGCAATGAGTGGCCTGCACCTTAAAATGTTGTTTTCTGTGGGGGGCTTACTTTATTTGTAAGTAGACCAAATTAGTGAAGTAATAGCATGAGTTGAAGGTAGGGGAAATAACGTCTCAATGACTAACTTGTTGCCTCCACCCACATTATCTTTTTCTTCTTCCTTTGGTCCCTCTGCCAGCAAGAAGTGGTCTCTGTTTTCAGTGAGCTGTGCTACAGTAGGAGAAGAAAGCGGAGGGGAGAGAATAGAGATCTGTGTTGATGATGCTTATGTAGCTGTTTGTGTCTGGCGGGTGAAAGGCTCCATTCAGGGCAGTCATTGTAACTGTCCTGCACACGCTCAGTGAAGAGGTTGCAGATAAGTTTGAAGTCTGCCATCTGGTCTGGCACAGTTCAGCATCACCCTCGCCCTCTTTATGTCTGTAACCCAGTTCGCACAGCTGAGAGATTCTGCACATACAAAGATAATGCAAAATTTAGCTGGTAACACTACATGATTTAATTTAATAGAATTTTTTTTTAATAGAATTTTTTTTTTTAGTTTAAACTCATTGTAGATTTATATTTGATGCATGAGGGGTAAAAATCATAAGAAGAGAGCACCAGTGCAATAAAGCCACATGGTTTTGCTTCACTTGACAGAGAAGGCAATGTAGAGTAAACATTACTGTTTATTTCAGGGGAGGAAAAAGAGCTTTGGAGGCATGGCAGTAGTCATGTAAGCTCAGTACACATAAATAAATCTGTACTGGCTAAAAAACCCTATGGGATAAACTTGAAATGGACATAAGGAATAATAAAGTTTGTGTTTCATAGCAGTTTTGCTATAGTTCCTATGTGGACACGTTAGTATTTCATTTACCTGTGCGGTGGTATAACACAGAAACTTTGGTACCCATTTAAAATTATTGGGGATCATGTTTTATGTGAGATTGCTAAATGCTGCATTGTTTCAAAAGGCAGTTAACTGTTCATGTATGCAGACAAATAAATTGATGATATATATGGTCTATGTTAGGCAACAGTGTCTTAAAATAGAGTTGGACTGCTGAATCTCATCTGTTATTTGTAGGTGATTTAAAGAAGAGTTGTGATCTGTTTTAGCTCTTGCAGGAATAGAACACTATTGGCTTTTGTATTTTGGGAGCTTAAAGTTTGAGTACTTTTCCTTATGGTCCACGTGTTGTGTGGTTAGCAGATGTGACGGATGTTAGACTCCAGTTTGTGAGAGTAGTCACAGATAAGCAGCAAACAAGACATGGCAAAGGTTTGGTTTGTGTTTCTTCTAAGACGTTAAAAAAAAATTCATTTCCTGCCAGTTGTGTTATGTCCTTAGCTTAGAGTACAAAGTCTATTCTGGAGCATTTCCAGTTCCGCTTTTCCTAAGCTGAAAATAGTCAATGGAAAGACTTAATTTGAAACACAATTAGACCATTTCTTCCTCTTTCTTTTTTTTCCAGTTATTAGTCACAAAGTGTTCTTTAGTAAGTCAACAGTAAGGGAAAATTGTGCGTATCTGTCATCCTGAAACATTACTTTGGCTTCCAGTTTCATTGGCATAAGAGTGAGCCATCCATTTTTCAAATGTTCTTCAAATACATGTAAAATGCTCCTCATTTGCCAGATTTTTGGAAGCTTTCAAAGCATTCTCTGAGATAAACATATGATTTTATAAATTATAAACAATATTTATGTATTTCAAAAAATAATCAAATGTATTTGGCTGTGCATAATTGTCATATGATGCGCTAGAACCCAAGGATGGTTAATACACTCTTCCCAATGCCTGCAAACTAGCACATAAACTTTTTTTTCACATTATACTTATGGAATCTGCAAAGCAAATGATGGGAAGGGATAATTTTAATTTTTTGAAGCATTTTCAATGGAGATCCAAAGGAAGCATTCTAAAAGTTTTGTTTACTGCACATGCGTGGAATGGTAGGTTTCAAAAATTGGGATAAATAGATTTAAAATACATGAAAAGGAAACAAGAATTTAAACATTATTCTTGCATTGGTAAATCTTTATTCTCCACTCAGTGTATCTGACTTATTTTGTAGCTATGGACTTAACCTTTCCACACAGAAGATAACCAATCAAAGTGTAGCAGAAACCATAAAACATGTAAGAATAGTTTCTCTTCCGTCAGCTTTGCCACACACTGATGAATAAGCTTGAAAGTTCCCTCCCTGTAAGGAGCAGGAGAATGGCCAGTGTAATCGATAGCTTGTTTGGCACCTCTGGCTGGCAAGGCTGGTATCCATTCACAAATTACAGTTAGGGTATACTTTGGTAGTGTAAGTGTGAACACCAGAGGCATTGTCTCTGCCTAAATACACTGTGCTTTGGGCTTTTCTGTGAGGTTGGAGTCTTCTGTGGACAAGCAACTGTATGACTCACTCTGCTATCCCAAACGCTGGGTAAATAAGCACGCTTTAAAATTAATCTTTGTTTTTATGCCTGTTCCACAGCACTTCAGAAATATACTTGTGTTTATGAAGGGCTTGTTGAAGAAAAAATTGTGTCATTAATACAGACAGGCCAAGAAAGTAAGTGGTTGTTCAGAGGTTCTTTCTCTTACCAGATCTGTCTACAGAAGAAAAAAATACCGTAGATGAATGACCAAATAAATCTAGGCAGCACACTCTTGGATCTACCCACTACACCTGAGTTAAGGAATCACAAGTCTTGCCTTGTGATGCTACCAAACTTTGCTGAAAGTGTGCTGCAGGGGACTTGCATGCATTGGTTGCAGTTTCCAGTAAAGATATCACTCTACTAGTGATGATTAATTATTGAGCTTTTAAAACAGCCAGTTTCTTTATGGATACATCATTCTGCTTAAAACAAATTTCTTTACTTTCTCTGCAACATTTGATTCAATTAGAGATGTGAAATACTAACTCTGTAGGAAGTTAGAAACAGATTACTTGTTTGTTCTTGTTTCAGGTTGCCAAAAAAGAAATTTGGGACAGATGACAAAAATTGGGAACACAGCCACCAGTTGTGGAACATTAAACTCATAAGAGGAGAAAAGAATTTGTTGTTTTCCTCAGTTACGTATATTCCTGAATTATAGGGTGAAAACTAGGGTTTGTGAGGTTTTAAAAGGAGTTTGAACCCCCCCAAAATAAGACTTCATGTTCTGGAGAAACAATTGAGAACTGGCCTTTTAGCTGTGTTGGTCTTGAGCACGCTGCTTTAGTTTATTATACCATAACATAGAATTTAGTGTTTAGTTTGTTATACTATAATAAAAGCCTGAAAATGCAAAGTAAAGCCTTTGTTTTTAGTTAACCAATGTACAGCTTTAGTTAGTTGCCTGTGTTGGACACTAATTAGTCTATTTTTGCAAGTTATTCAATATGTTAGACCAGCCGCATCAATGCCTTGCTTTATGAATGCAGGTTTTGTTTCATTCACACGGCTTACCTGCTTTTAACAAATAGGGCAGATTTGTGACTTTTAACTCCCCAGCTGTGTATACCCATTCTTTTATAGTGGTGGATCTTTGGGGTGGCTTTATGTCTACAGTCAGTTTGGGTAGAATTTATAGTTTAGAAGTCAACAGCCATAAAATTAAATTTTTCTTAAAACAGTTACTTCTTAGAGTATGAGGCAGTAGATTCAAACTAAATTATAGCTTTGATTAAGGCTATATGTACTCTTACTTCTTAGGTTTCTTAGCTGCTTTGATGTCTTGTTTTCTGTGCTACAGGTAGAGCCCTTCACAGGATGAAGTCTCTGATATTCTGTAAGTAACGCAGTTAGGAATCAATTTGTCATAGTTTGGGGTTTTTTTTCCCTTTCTTGGCTAGATCTTCCGCTTAGTGCACCTTTTTTTAGACTGATCAGACCAGAATTTTCTGGGAAATTATACTTCATCTTATTTTTTCTTAGGGTTTTCTTGGAACTTCCTCCTTGCCAGACTGTATTTGGGATTTCATGTTTGGTTTATGCAGTTTAGATCCATGCTACTGATGAATTGGGCAGCCTTGCCCTGTCTTGTGTTGGAGCTGTTGTTTATGCAGCTGCCTAGTGATTTGGAGCAACTTTCCCTGGAAAATAATCCTTGTGAATTAGTTGTTCATTGATCCGTGGGACCACATGGTCAAAGTTATTGCTGTCCACAGAAGAGATGTGAGAGCACGTGGTTGGGGTAGTGACAGGACTGCCTCTTTCTTGCACCAGTTTAATCTTAAAATTCTAAAAAGCAGTATTGAAACGAAGCTTGAACGGAATGTTCACCGGCTTTTGCAATCCTTTCTCTCCTGTTCTGTCATAAGTAACTAGTGTTCAGCAGGGGAGCATCCCAGCCTGACCAGGGAGGTGATGGACTAGCACTGAGGGTACCTCATGCACACAGAGCAGCAGTTTGTTCATTTGAGATGTCTGCAGACATGTTGCTTAAATTACAGTGAATTTCACCAGGGTTACTCTATCAGGACTAGCATGAAGTTATAAACGTCCCTAGTATTTAATAAATACTTGCTGTAAGTTAAGATTTTAAATAATTTTTTTTAAATTCCAATTGTCTGCAGTGAAATGGAGTCCCAGGAGGGAGGGTTGGCTACTCTTGAGCACAGAGTAATTGCACCAGGTTCTCCCTTCCCTTGTCTGGCTCCAACATGTTTTGCAGCAGCCAGGCAGTGCAGCTTAAAGACTGCTGTACTCTCCCATGGACCCAGGCATTCTTGATCTTGGCCTGTCTTTGGTTCAAGAGTCAGAGTGTGCAATCCAGCTGAAGGGAGAGGTTGCGGCCTCGAGGGTTTTTTTTTTAATTGTGATGCTCCAGGCTTCACTGAGACTTACAATTTGAATTCTGAAGGTTTAGTTTCAGACAAATTTGGCTATCTTTGCATGGGAAAGCACAAAGCAAGACTTAGATTATTGGCAGGAGCATCGTCTGTTTCATGTCAGATGTGCAGAGGTCTTGAAAAACATCTGTATGTTAAATGACACACACCTTCCTTTCCTTTCTTGGGAATACTTTGTCTAATGTAGATGACTAGTAATCACCCTGTAACAGTGTCCAATCATGGAAAATTTCTCTCAGGAGTATCATTTGACAAAATTTTCATCAGCAGCTCTAGGATGACCCTGTTTGAGCAAGGGAGGTTGAACCAGATGACCAAGCGTGGTCCCTTCCAGCCTTACCCACTCTGATTCTCTGAAAACACCTTGTGTGCCAAGGGTCAGGCAGCTCTGTTACCCAATGCTGCTGCTTCAGTTTCTCAGTGCCTATTTTCCTTTTCTGAGGTTTTAACAAGGATAAACTATAACCTCTTTTGCAACTATTTTTTTCTAATATCTAGTCTAAACCCCCTCTGGTGCAATTTGAGGCCTTTTTTCTTGTTCTATCTCTTCTTACTTGCAAGAAGAGACTGTCACCCCCCTGTCTACACCTCCTTTCCGGTGGTTGTAGAGACATAAGTTGTCTCCTGAGCCTCTTTTTTGCTGGGTTAGACAACCCCCTTTGCAAAAGAAAGCAGAAAATTAATATTTTTAGTTAGATGTTTATCATATTGTGTCCATATGAATAAGTTCCATATGAATGCATAATCTAAAAGAGACTGGAAAAAATTTCAGTTCTCCTTCCCCATCTCTGGGTCAAAATTACAAAAAAAAAAAAAAATTAATCTTTAATTCTTGAGTTTTCTTTTAGAAATAGTGTAATCTAATTCTTGAAATTGGAGTCTAAAGAGTTCAGTGTAGGGATGTAGTTGAAATGGAAGCTATAGTAATCTTTTCAACAAAATTTTGTAAGCATATAGCTCTCTTTTGAACACTGAGAAAGGTATACATTTAATTTTATAGTATACTGAGTTTCCCTGATTTTTAGTTTGTTTCTTAGGAGACAGAGAATGCATTTAAAAATGGATTTTGTAGTGTTTCTCAACTGTGATATTAAATCCAAAACAGTGGCACAAGAGTGCCACCAGCTGGTTTAATTAAACATGTGGATTTATTGTTAAATTATTAAAGAATTTTGCAAGAAACATGGCAAGATAATTTCATGCACAAGTCCTCAGTGTGCTCTTACTGCCTTTTTTTTAATATACTAAGGTAAGTTACTCTGCTGTACATACCTTGAGTGAATGTCTTTGAACGTACAGATAGTTTTTAACAAAAATAGTTTTTGATGATTATTTATAAACTGGCAGTGTAAAAAACACATTTGACACCTTGCAGACTGTATTGTACTGTCCTTAAACTCTGCATGCCTGTTTTCTCAGCCCTTACCTTAAAATCAGAGGAATTAGTACAACTCAGTCTCTTAGCGATGAGACTGAATCTTTCTAAACTGAGCCCACTTTTCTGTATGAAGTGACAATCAAACATAACAAGAACGGAGCTCAGTGCTCAGATTTTGCAAGAACATGCAAGTAGAATTGAAGAAAGGAGGCCATGTATAATCCAGCGTCTCACTTGTGACCCAGTGGGCTGCTGCCATGGCAAGATGGGCTGCACAGCTTTCATGCTTCACAGCTTAGCTAGACGGCTCAGTTTATCACCTCTTAAATGCTTTTCTTAAAATCCAGCCATCAGTTATTGTCTGTAAAAAAGAATTCTGATATGCTCAGTAATTCAATGATAGTTTAGAAATCATTTCCGTTTTGAGGTTCTTTTGAAACTTTTGTCTCAAGACCTCTTAATATCAGGAGTTAAAACAACCCAGTGAATATTACATAATGGCACTGACAAGGATAATAGGTGAGAAAATCTTAAGGTTTTGGCCATGTAGAGCATTACTTCTTCTTTAGTTTAATGCAACAAATTATATTTTGAAAATCTGAAAGGTATTTTCATTTTCCTGGCAGCCCATCTATTCTATCCTGTCTAGCAAACACGCTATGTAGGTATTGGATTGGTGATGGATAGAAAAATACTTCAGTATTGAAAAAAACCTATCCAGCATAAGCAGCTGCTGTGTATGTAAGTACTGTGTTGAGTTTCCTGAAAACACTGAAAGGCAATTTTCAACAGCTGGTCCATGAACATCTGGTATTTAGATCTGAAGTTAGTGAATGTTACATTTCTGTCTTCAAAGAAAGGATATAGGACATCTTTGATGTCCAAAACATAAATTGGAACAAGACTTTAGCCCATGTTCTTAGAAACATAATGGCTAGCTGTCTTTGCTGGATGAACTGCACATGAACACTATTACAGTGTCTAGAACTCTTAAGTGTTAACTCTTAAGTGTTTGAGTTTTTACTCAAATCTAGTTTTCTATATTGCTGATTATCCTCAGCAGGTAAAGTTTGTTACAGAGACACTAGTAGCCTTATTTACTGGTTTTGTTACTACAGATATTTTAATCATCATATCTGAATTTTTGTAAGTAAAATTGGTTTTGCACAAGACAGTTTTGTGCATGGCTGTTTTGACATCCCTTGAGAAAGGTATACATTTAATTTTATGGAAAATAATTTTCCAATAGCACATCTTTTTTTTTTGTATTTTGAGGATTTTTTATTATTAAACATCCATGGTTTTCAGTGTGACTTGGAATAATTGCTGCTAGAAGTTAAAATACGACACAGTTCAAAAGAGTCATCATTGTCTGCTTCTACGTGGTGTAAAATGGCTTTCCTGGCTTTGATAAGTTTTCTTTCATTACTTTTCACTGCTCAAGGTTTTAAACTAGATTGAGTTCCTTCAACTTAGTTTGAAGTCTGTTCCATATTATGAGGAAGGACTAAACCAAGAAGTGAATAGCTTCCTATATGTTTTGGTTTTGTCTCCAAAAGAAGTAATTTTGACACAGGAAAGTTGTAAACATATTTGGTACCTGTTGGTAGGCTTCATCTTTTTAGGCTTCAGCTTGTTTTAGGGAAAGGAGAGTACTTTTTGAAGATTATATAAAAAAACAAACTGCGTGAGTTTTGGGCTTCAGTGTTACTGCCTGTCCCAGCTTCCTGGTGTGAAGTCTTGTGAAAGATTTATATTGACAGATTCCATCTGACAAAAGGAAACATCTGTTGCCTCTTAAGAGTCCTCTTAGAGCCCTGTCACTTTTTCCTTCCTGGATGCTCACTGGGCCTATGGTATTTTGAGTTCTGCCTGACTAGTAGTGATGCTGGATTAACTGGGAATCCTGAGTGGAGTCTGGCTCCCTAATAATCATTTTAAATATCAAAGTATAAGTTGGTTTTAAAATTCTTCTAGTGACAGATAGATCCCCTTTTAGTAGAAGATGTTAACATTTGCTAGTCTGTTAAGTGAAGGGTTTTTTATACATATAATGGAAATAACTTTAACAAGCTTTCATTTTTACTGTATTTGCAGTAATATTTTGTCCAAAAACTTATAACAAAGTATGGCTGTTACTAATGGCTGCATTTCAAGAAAGTTATACTACACATACAAAATACAACTTAAAAAACCCAACATCTAGTAGAAGTAAAGAATTGTAGGTAGCTTTAGACTGTGCATGTGTTGTATACTCTTTGTGTTTGCCTCCCTGACTGCTGACCTAGAGATATGTCATCTTTCAAAGAATTTGGTAAATTAGGCATCAGTTCTTTTGACTTGGTGTTATTCATGTTGGATTAGCTGCACTGAGTATTTTAGTGACTGCAGGAATTAAATATTCTTCCAGCACTGTTACAATCTGCTTCTTCTACAATTTCATGCTTAGTATAAAGGACTGCATGGCTTTGCCTTCTCTGAAGCTGTTGATAATTTTGATATTTCCACTGTGTTTCATACTACTTTCACCTTCCAACCACATTTAATTCTGGTTGTTTGACAATTTGAAAAAAACTTTCAACTGAAAATAGCCCCTTGGAGAAATGATGGCCTTGTGCTGGGGAAGCGGTCAGTTTTCTGCAGCAGGACAGAAGAATGTATGGCACTGCAGGAGTGGGAGGGACACACACTAGTTTATGGAATTGGAATTAGTTTGATATCCTAGATGAAGCTAAGGTGAGGCACTGGGGGAGAGACGACTTTGTTGGTAGAGCTTGAGTTCTTCTTGTGATTGGAGCAGGGGGAAGAACAGATGCTTTTCACGGTGGAAGACTAGAAATGTCTCCCTAGGAGTAATTAATGTTTTGGTTTTCCTGGATGTCATTACTATTCTTTTTAGTCTAGCGAAGTACTTGGGGCAGAAAAGTAGGTTAATTTGTTTGGCAAAATCAGGTAATTATATCGTCAGAGCTTTGAGACGTATTTCAAGTCCTATAGTAGAAAGGAAGAGTGGGCTATTTAGATCCTCTGTGTGGACTATTGTGATTGTACTATCTTGACAAAAATAATAAAATATTTATCTTCCCCTGAACAATGGAATATTCTAGGAGCAACATCTGTTTACCTCAAAGCTTGATGTTTGAGCTGAAGTCTTTCTTTGAAATAGAATAAATGCTTTAAAGTTGGATTGTGAAAGTAACACGTTCTAAAATGAATTAATCTACTTGTTTGTTCATGCCACGTATTTAGAAACTTTTATGTGCCTGTAGTTACTGTTTAGCTGAGTGTAATTTCTAGAACTTGGGCTCTCCTGTTGCTTTGCTACTTCTGTTCATTCTAACTTTTGGGTATGTGCAGTACTGGAGAATTTTTATAGGGTAGGAAGAAGCCATGCACCAAAAATGGAAAAGAGCAGTTGCCTTCTTAGGCATGTTAGCTGCGCAGCTCCAATTCATACAGGTAGTTCTCATCACACTGGTGTTCCACATTTTACTGGCCAACCCCTATTCCTGTAAAATATCATTATCAAAGTCTCAAGTGGCTGTTATATTGTAAGAAGGATATGGCATTGCCATTTTTGGATAGAAGTTCCTTAGTGGAGAAAATGTAGTTAAATGCAAGATATCAGCAGCCAAGATGACCAAAATAGGAAGAAGGTTAATTGGCCTACCTTGACCTTCCCTTTAGGTGAAATATTCTCCAGCAAATAGTACTTCCTTTAAGGAGAGATTCTATGTCCTTTCTTTATCCTGACACTATTGTTGACTTACAGGCTAAGACAGAAGGTGACTAAACTCTAAGGAAGAGGCTGCAAGTGTATATTGTAATGTTCCTTCTACTGCCCTGCTCCATTCACCAAGAAAGTGATCCATATTAATCAGAGTCCCTGATGACTGACAAGAACTTTGTGAAAAAACTTGAAAAAGAATTTCCTGGAACTTGTCATTGGATTTTTATGTATACTTTTGGGGTTTGGATTGAGCCAACCATTTTATTCTGCAAGTTGTGTAGCAATATGATGTAATGAGACCATCCTAAACTGACTCTGTGGTAAGTTAGATCTCTATGTAAGAAAGGATACAATTCAATATGACTGTAAATTATTATAATAGGTTTTACACACCCTCAGCAGCGTGTCTTGAACTAGGCAACACTGCTGTGCATCTAAAACATATGATGTAAATACAGACTATTTAATATGCGAGCAGAAAAGCCTTAATTTACTCAGTAACATGAGCTGTGTGTGTATTAGTACGTAAATACCCAGGTGGAGCTCTGGCTGGAACCTGGGTTTAACTTCAAATGCTGTGCAGAGTCTTTTCTAACTTTAAAACCTTATTGAGATCCTTAATTGCTCATCACCACATGTGGCAGTCACGTCAAGTAATTGCTACCACATGTGGCAAGTCACTTCTCCCTGCAGGAACTGTATTCACCAAACTATTTGATATGGCCTTGCATGAAGTTGTAGACATAGGCTCTTCATTTTTTTGCAGACTAATACCTTATTGTAGCACTGAAGAAGAGGTGGGATTCTGTATTGCTAATTACTAAACAAAAGTATAGTAGGCATGTATAGCTGTTATGCCTTGTTCTGCATAGCACTGAAACACATGAAACAAATAAGGCTGAGATAATTGTAACCACATGGGGCAAAATCTGCAGTATGGTGGTGGTACACAGGAGACTTACTTCATGCTCTTTTTAAGCTGTTTGAATGCTCTTGTTAAGTGCCACAGTACTAGATTAATTTCCTTGGCAGACTGGACTCAGTGGTTCTGCAAATCGCTGCATGATAATGGTTCTGCCTGTAGCAGGTCCTGGAGAAGATAATCACTCTGGGATCTGTCTTTCTCTACTGGTTGCTTCCCCTCTTCTGATTTTGCTTTCCGTTTTGAAAACAGGAGAAAATATATTTTCTGCTAATTTATCTTCACAAGAGAAGCATGGGGATTTGTAATTTTATAATTTGGACTATACAAGAGAAGAGAGACTTACGTCCTTTAAAAAAGAAAAAAAGGACATGAATTTTAATACAGGTTGGTTTGTTGTTGTGGTAAAATCTTTAAGAATGAAGGAGCAACCCGTCATTCAAGGAGCATAAAACCAGGACGTATCACAGATAACAGTTTGTAGTGGCTCTATGTTTGTGTAGTAGAAGTAAAATGTTTAGTTTTAGAAGACTGGACAGGATTTTGAAAAACTTTGTAAGAGCATATTTTCTTACTTTTGTAGTTCTAAATGTCTTTACAAATAAGTTTTCTCTTGCAGAAAAGAAACCAGTGGCAGGTAAGCAAAAGTTTTCTTAATTCTATTGTGACATTTTGTACAGGAGAAGATTAAAATAGTGTCTTCTATTGGCACAATTGCTTTTACATCAGTGTATCAGGCTCATAGTGTTTGGGAATGTTCATGTTTTTATGGGAGGGGAAAAAAGTGATGATGTAGGGGTTTTTTCTTTTAAACTCTGCTTTTTCTTCTGTAATCAAGACACCATAAAATTACTATACTGACTTCCTTTGACTTATGTTCTTTCTCTTTCTTTCTGCACAAGCACTCCTATTTGGACAGGGAAACCTCCCTTCTTCTGAGAAACATTGCAGGAAAGCCTTCTCATTTGCTGACCAAGGTGATGATGCTTCTTTCTACTCTATGTGACTGTTTCTATGTAGAAAGAATGCTTTTGGTGTGTGCTATGCTTCTCCACCCCTGCCCGTCCCAGGAACTTCTGCATTTACTTACATGATTCACCTGATTATCCAAGGTGCTTTTAAAGGCTGTATTGTTTGTTTCTGCAGATTTATCAAAGTGTTCAAGTTCTTGACAAATACTTAATAGCCATATTAGCAGGTAAAATGCCTTAGTGGAAAAGGAAATGTACTGAGCTAGAAGGTCTTTTGTTCTTATTGCCATTTCCTAGTTTTAAAAAAAGAAAAGATCCTAGCTGAGAAAACTATGTGGTAGTGTTTTGTAGTTTAAAGAGCCGTTAGTAGCCTTAAAATAAGTTCTCTTGCTGTATTGAAGACAAACTAGTAAGTAATGGGATATTTTTTATAACATCTTGAATGTTGGCTGAATGTAATGTGGGGAGAATATCCTAGTAAGACAGTGGTCTAATGAGCCAGGTATGTACAAATCTTGATTATAAATTCATTTTCTTTACAGGAAAGAGGTCAGTAATGTACTAAGAGATCACAAATTTTCTTTCAATTTGCTAAGAATCATATCTTTTATATGTATTTTGTTTTAAAACTAGAGGACAAGGGATGGAGCAAGTATAAATCTCTGATTAAAATACAGACTGGGATGAAGGACTACCAGCTTCATGCAGCTCAGAACTTTGAATATTTGGTAGCTGAAGTGTCAGATGTCTCTGATGCTAATACATACTGCAAAACCATTTCTGTGGATTTTCTTTTTAATTCACAGACATTCTAGTGGAGAGACCTCAGGCACGCCTGAAGTAACAAAATGCATTTTGGTGATCTCAAAACAATAAGGATAATGTTCACTGGGCATAAGTAGTCTGTATTTAGCAATAAAAGTTTAGAACCGGTTTACTGCTCTTTCTTAAATAGCTTAATATTCTTCTCAAAATGCTCAGCATGTATCTTGACAACAGATTTTCAGGCTGTCTTCCAAAGGAATACAAACAGCCAAAAACAAGTAATTTTCTGCTTTTGTGATCGTTTTGCTTAAATCTTTTTGCTTACATTTTTTTGCTTAAATTTTAAGTCCATACCTCTGCCTTGACCCACCCCCAATAGCTCTTGGTCCCCCTGCACTGTCCAACAAAGCAAACAGCCACCAAAACAGCAATTGGCTTCATTGCAAATAGATTAACAGTTGTGGCACAAACAGAAACCACAATTTTCTTTCATTTCCATGTGTCTCCAGATCCTCCCTTCTGGTTGTTTATACGTGTGATGTTAGTTACCATTCAGGAATTTAATTTTAAGAAGTGCGTTAAATGATCCCTTTGTGTCATATGACCATGGAGTGGCTCCTATCAGGCGTTCTAATACACTCCAAAGTTAAATGTTTGTATTTCTAAATCTTTGTGTTGGCCAGTTAGTCTTCTTAGCTCTTTGATTCAGGTGCTTTTGAGCCTTCTGATTTTCTGAGGTAACGTTGGTCAGCTTGTGGCTGTCTCAGTACAGCAGTGCCCTGCTTTCCCCTTCTGCCTCCTGAGCACACAGGCCTGTAGTGGAACTTACTGGTTCCCTTCTGACCTCCTGCAAGCAGAAATACCTTTAGCAAAAGGATGAAATGGAAGTCCAATTTGCTGTGACATTGGATAAGCCTCTCTGTGAGTGAAGCAGTCCCAAGAAATGGGGCATTTCCTTGTACCAAGGTGTTAGTTAGATCACTTGACTGTGGGGTCATATTGCAGGTCTGTGCTGGTGTCCCTGCTGAGTCACCTGTTTCTTACTGTCTTTATCTCTTTCTGCTTCTTCCCCTTCTCTGGTATGTCTGCATCTTGTATTGAGACTAGAACCATTTTTGTCCTCTGCTGATATAACTAATTATAATAATTCTAGCCATGGATTAGATCCCTTCTGCATCACAAACATGCACACACACAGTCCCTGTCACAGCATAGGGCAGATCTCAGCACAGAAAATTATGTATTTGTTTTGGTGAGCGCTTCATTTTTAGATGTAATTCCGGGTGTCACTGTTCACGTAGCATTCAAACCTTTGTTTGAAAACAGAAAGAAGTGAAAGCCTATCCCCAAAGCAATGTAGCTTTATTGTCAAATTTGCAAGCTTGTTTCCCTATGATGAATACGGAAAACTAAGCTTAGTACTGTGAAATTAGAGTACATGAGAATAATTTTCAGAGGATATTAAGGGCTCCAACACATCTCAGTTTTGGCCATGAAAATAGAAATGTAACGTGCTGGATTTGAAGTGAGCATTTCTTCTGCTGTTCTGATGCATGTGAAGCTGAAACAATGTTCAGGAAGGCAGATGATAGTGATTTAATGTAGTAGTGATTCAGAATAGTATGTCAGCATTTGGAGGTAAAGGAACCATGTTATGCTTTTTCTTCCCAAATAGCAGGTATGTAATTTTTCTTTTCTTGTTGACCTGAAAGAAAAAAATTCTGCCTATGGATGTTCATTCCCTTGGTTTGTAGATTTTAGTTCCTGCACACTGTAATTCCATCAGACTTTTGATTTAGTCAGTTGTGATGCTTCATACATCTTAGGCCACTCTGATTCAGATGTGCTTATTCTTGAATTAAGCATCTGTTTGAGATTTTGGGGTTTTTAATGCAGTTTAAAAATACAGCAATTGATCTCTAATCTGCAAAGAATGTAAGGACAATCTAAAAGCTTTCTGAGGAAGTTGTGATGTCCTATGTAATTTTAATGTCACCTTTAATCTTTTTTTATTACCGTAATGATTTATATGCTTTGTTATTATAATAAAAACATAATTTATATATTATTTATATTAATCTATTGTAGTTGCATTGTTAGATAATCAGCCGATGTTGTGAAATCTTTCTGCCATGTTCTGCATATCCCTTGAGCTTTTTGTCCAACTAAAACTCCTCGCCAGTCTGTTACACTGGAGTCATCTTTCCACTCTCAGACTTCCTTACTGTGGTTTCTAGGGCCTGTTCTTCCACCTGGATTGTTTGAGTTTCTTCCCCTGCCCTTCACTGTTTTTCTCCTGGTGGCAGATCCCAGTACTGTTTCTGGTATAACTGTTTGCCCTGGTGAGAAGCCTGGCCTAGAGCTGTCACTGGGCAGGTCCTGTTCAGAGGCAGGTGGGTGATGCTTCAAGGCATGAAAAGCCAGTGAAATTCCTTTGGATTTTTTATTTCATCACCACCAGCTTTGTCAAATCTAGTCTGAGTAGTCTTTCAGGTAGGCAGCAGAATGCACATTTCTGGTTAAGGTTCTGTTCTGCCACACCTTAAAGCACAACTTCCAAAGGGCACAAGTCTGGTTGCAGTCATTAACCAGTGTTGTACCTGAGAGGTCAATACCAGATGCAGGACTTTCAGCATCTTCCTTAGAGATACAGGGGCTTCTTTGCCCTTACAGCCTGTGGGGAAGAAGATCCCTTCTGTGGGAAATTGTGACAAGAGGCAGTGTGACGCTGAGATACATTTAAAATGTAACTGCTGCTTTCCAATTTCCATTCGGAAGCCATCTTCTGTGTTTGAGTTAGGCTTCTAATAGCAAATAGTTTGTGAATGGTGAATGAAGAAGTAGAACAAAAGAAAAATATGGCAGTACCCAGTGGAGTAACATTGTAATATCTGTGACCTCTTTAGATGAAGAATTCTCAGGTACAATAGTACCACTTCACAGCCATTCCCATATTTAGTAGCATAATGCAATATGGTGACAATGTCAGGAGTATTCCAGAGGTACAGAAAGGTTTGTGCTACACTGGGAAGGAAGAAGGAGGGAATGTGTGGTGAGTCTGCATGAGGGAGGATGAACCCCTCACCAGCCAGGGTGAATGCACACACACATTTAGGGAGCTTTCAGATACTCGTCTTGCTGCCCTTTCTGCTTTACCCAGATAGAGGCTGTATAGGGTTATTATGAGAAGAAATGCAATAAACATGCTTTGAGAATGACCATGAAATACTACTGTAAACACAAGTTCACTGTTTATAAATAGACAGTGCCAGGATTTCAGCACATTTTAGGGTAGGAGTATTCTACATGTCCTAATGAGTTTATCAGGAAATACAGAAGAACTGCTCTTAATATCCATGCCTTTGGTTTTAGTGCAGATCACATACACTCCTGTTCTAGTGTTCTTTTTAATAATAAATTAAAGTAATCAACAGAAAAAATTCATTAATGGGATTAATATTCAGACTAATATACATTAAACGTAAGACTAATAAGGATATCTTGACTTTTTGGGTAGATACAAATGGAGATGTTAATATGGTGTTCTCTGGTAACAGGAACCTCTGATTCAGTACAAGCTCTGCAAGGAGAGTCCTTGCAAAACAGGTGATTGCATTTCCACCCAAGGCTAGGCTGTAGTTGGGAAAATAAACAGTAGATACCTGATTTTAGTCCTTCAGAAGTCGATGCTACTTGTGAATTTAGTTATCTTATCTGCATTCAAAGAAAAAAATCCAGATAAAAAAGGCAAATATTAAACAAAGAAGAAACTTCTTAATTTTATGCATTTTGTAGTTTGTGTATCTACCTTGCTAACGTAAGTAAAATGTGGACTTCGTTACTTTCCTCTTACCATTTAATTACTGACTTTTCTAAGTACCTTTGTTAAGTGATGCCCCTCTCCCCCTTTTTGTTTTCCATTCTATTTGTTATGTCTGTAAAAGAGATTCATTAATAACACCTAAAAAAAATAAAATGAAGGAAAAAATAAAACCCCATGCTACAAATGTGAGGCACAAAATCATTTGAGCAAGGTCAGCGCTGCCATTGCACGCATCTTGCCTCTTTAATGCTGAAACACAGGAATATCTTGTAACTGCATATTTAATTGGAAACTGGGGGAGGAAACAATATTTGTCATTATATTACAGAAATCTTAACTTTATAATTTTTTGTGTTATTCTTTCCAATATTTCACTGTAGGCTAAAATGATTCAGAACTTAGTTCTGATATATAAAAGCAATGAAGAAGGTCTCTTATTTAAGACCATTGCGCTGAAGAAATATGCATTTTCCATTTTGGTTCAAAATATGTTTGAATATTTTTGAGTAACAGGTTATATACATGAATATGTTGCCAAGTATTCTTTAAATCTGGTGCAATGTTTTCCATAACCAAAAGTAATCTTAGCTCAAAGCTTCAAAGTGCAAGTGTAACAATAGTCCCAGAATAGTCTTGTTAAGTGAGGAATTTGTTGCAATTTGACAGTGATGCGTGTTGCTGTTATAAGAGAATATCCTTTTCCTGCCAGAGGTGAAAATGACTCTCCATTGTTTTGTGTTTTTATAAAGTGTGTGTGTGTGTGTACCTCCTTGGTGTGTTTCCAAGGCTTGCCTGTGCCTGTAAAGGCGGTCTAAGCAGGGAGTGGGTTCTGCTGCCTCTTGCCTGCTGTGTCAGCTCTCCGGGTGGGTGTGTGACGGAGTGCTCTGTGAGCAGTGATGCTCTGCAGGGCAGGCACGTTCATGGCCATGGCAGGGACTGACACTGTCTGCTCCTCCTGCTGTTTACCTGCACCTTTATAACCCTTTAGCAGCTCCTGGCACCGCTGCCACTATTTGCTAGCAAAGGGGGAATAACTGCCTAGGTTAGATACGGTTGGAGTGGATGTGCTGTCCTTGTTAGTTGGTGGCACTGAGATACACCACTACAGGTGCAGTCACCTGTCTCCCTGCGCAGGGAAAAGGGTGCTTAGCTTAGCTTGGCTTATCAGTACAAGCTGATGGAGTGCACGTGCTTCCTCCTGGATGGAATCTGTGCTGCTTTCATGTACAGGGGGAGGAGAGAGCCTGTGGTTGTGTCCAAGTGCTGCTCTTGGGTGCCTTGGATGGGCAGGGGACTGTTTTCTTGGGCCATTAGGAGAGAAACAGAATACATGGTTGTGAGTTTTGAGGAATTATTAATTATTTAATTAAGGAATCAAAATACATAGTTATTCCTCGTTCTCCCAAGAAACGTCTTTTGCCACATAAGCCGTGATGCAGCAGTGTCCTGAGCTTAGTTTATTACTGCTCAAAATAGCTTAAAATCTTTGACTATTATATGCTTTCAGAAATTTCAAATTCTTGCTTTCTTTTTCTCCCCATGTTTTCCAGTTAGTAAATTCCGACCTCTTTTTATAATCTGTTACTGGTTGCAAGCAGTTCTTGTTTGATAATTGCGATTCTGTTTTGTTTGGAGTTGGTTTTTTTTGTTTGTTTGTTTGTTTGTTTGGGTTTTTTTAAATTTAAACTGGTTTTGTTAAACTCTTAATATGAAGTATAAGGAGTCCTAATCTCTGGACATTGAATTGAGTAGGAAATTAAAAGTAATTGGTACACATTAAAATAGTAAGTCCTTAAAACCTTCTTTGGTCTACATATTTATCTATTTTCAAAAGCATTTTAGGGAATGATGGATTATAAACTTTGGGGCCACCAAAGATATTTTAGCTGTATTGGCACAGGTGTACGAGAGGCCACAGCTGCTTGTTGCCCTGGTGTTGCTGCCTGTGTGCTGTGGAGAGCAGGTGATCTGGTGCACTGGTGTACAGTGAAATGGGAAAAATTGTGCTGATTGGGTTAATGAGCAGCTTTTCAAAACTATGAATTATACTTTCTCCAATTATATGATAAATGAGTCTTCTGCTTTTGCTGATTTCATGGTGAACAGGTGCCACAGCATCATTTCTAGAAACTTCCAAGTCTTACACAGAATAAGCTCAGTTGGAGGGGACCCACAAGGGTCATGGAGCCCAACTGCTGGCCCTGCTCAGGACATCCCCAGGGTCACCCCTTGTGCCTGAGAGCATTGTCCAAGCGCTTCTTGAGCTCTGTCAGGCTGGGTGCTGTGAAGCCTCATTTTTTAGTAAGAATTTATTTCTAGACATTGAAATGGTTAATGTTAAAGAATGGGAAGAATAAAAGATTCTTGTTATCATGGCATGGTTTGTCGCTAATCTGATTGAAACTTTCTAAGCTATAGGACGCCATTGCTAGTGTGAATAAAGCTGTAGTTCCCTGTGGACTAGTAAAAGCAATGTTCTGGGTAATTCAGTGCCCACATAAGGTTTCAGGCTCACGTTATTTCTGCTTGTGTCCACTTACTGGCTCATTTTATTGAAAAGAATTACGTTTCTCATGAGGCAGCATGCTGATATGTCCAGCTGGTGTTTTTTCTGGGGCCCAGGATGGTCACAGATGTGAAGCACCAAAAGCTACTAAGAGCGCAATAAATAACAAGGAAAGATTCTTTAGAAGTTGGTATGAACATTAGTAATTTATTGAGAAGTCAAAAACTTCAACTCTGTGGATTTCAGAATAGCTGAATAGTGATTTTTACAAGAGAAGCAACCATTTAAACACATGATAAAGAAACTATGAATTACGTTCATAGAAAAAAGCAATAGAGAACTAAATGATTTATAGCATGCTGACTGTTGTGATGGGATGTGGTACTTTGGCTCTGGTAAAAATATTAATTTTTCTTTTTTAAGGCTACTGAGTATTTTGGAAGAAATTTGTGTGGTTTTTAATATACTTGTTTGTGCTAGAGATTTTACAGTCATTATGATGGCTTTAGATATTAATCACAATGAAGAGCCACAGTTTAAGATTTTGAAAGTCTGAAAACTGCATATGACATTTTCAAAACAATGGTTGCTTTTTTAGCTGCATGTTTCAAATGCAATTTCAACAGAAATATCTATAGTCTCCAGAATTTAAAAACTTTTATTGCTAGTCTTAAAAAGATGCTGTTTTCTTTAGCATCAACATCTATTGATTTAAGCTACCTGAATTTTTAATGCATTTCCAATTGTAATAAAAATAGATTATGTAAAAGAGAAAAAGAGCAAAATTATTATTTGCCTTATGTCATAAAATACTTAAAACAAGGAGGAATACAGCTTGGAGTGAGTAAAGACAAAGAGAATGTTCAAACTTCTTACTGCAAATGGATTTAACAGCTTAAAATCTTTCAAACTAATGCATGTAGTATGGAATCCTAGTTATAGGATTTGTTTCCATACTTGCTGTGTACTGTTAAATTTGGATATTTCTTGGCATGCTATTTGTGTTTTATGTTGATCAACCAAAAATCTGTCGGGTGTACTCCATTGTATATTCTTGTTGAATATGTATTGTCCCAACCTATGACTGTAAATATATAATATGCTAAAATATTTGGTAGCATAAGGCTATTTACAGTACAGGAGAACAGAGAAATGCCACAATATCTACCTCCTGGATGTTCCATTGCAGTTAATGGCAGTTGTATCTCTAAATATTAGAGAGGAACACTTTTTGTCTTAAAATATAATAGTTTTCATCATCACTAAGAAATAGTTGGAGATTTATAGGTGAACAAATCAGCATTTCAGTTCATGTTTTAAAGCATGGTAGCCTCAAACCCACTGAAACCTGACTGAAATTTGTGTTAACTGGAATTGTGTGTTGTGTCCCCCTAGGAGGAACAGGCTGCTAAACTGAAAGCTGAGAAGATTAGGGTTGCATTAGAGAAGATTAAAGAAGCACAAGTGAAAAAGGTAAGTTATTTATACCAATTTATAAGATCCTTATTTTATTTTTTTTTCACCTGGAAAATGCAAGCAAACTTCATTTATGTCTATTACCCTTAAATTGCCCTTTATAAAATAAGAACCCTGCAGGCTTCTAATCTTCAGTGGTAATGTGCTTTCCCATCTAGACTGGACCTAATCAGGAAAATCCTAGGATATGGAATAGCATTATTTTTTCTTAAGGAATAGCTTGTTTTTCAGCTAGTGCTCATTGGGAAGATTTTACCCACTTCCACCTAGAACTGAAATGAGGGTCCAGCCTCCTGAGATTGTTCTTGTATATTCTGCAGTCACATGTTTAAAATTTGTGGCTGTTTTATTCACAGCCTTTTCAACACAAGCCTTTTCCCATTATGCATAGCAGGATTTGCCAGGGCTAAATGAAAGAGGAGTATTCCAGACTAAAGACAGAGATTACCAAATGGAGAAAGTCTACTGCTGTCACTTGATGTACTCTCAAAGAATATAGAGTGCCCTTAAAATTTAGCATTTTTATTTTATGACTGGAGTTTTTCAGTAGCTTAAAATGCCTTTTACATTAATTGTTCGTGGACCAAAAACTGAAAAACTCTCTTGCCTGAAAGGTGGGAATTAGTAAGTCAACCAGTGTATTACAGCTTGTATGCTTTATCTTTTCCAGTTGAACAAGATGTAAAAAGGGAAATAATAATGAGCGGCAAAAAGAATCTGTTGTCTTAAATCTTTTGATTGGTTTAAAAAAAAAAATGGGTGGATTTTGGTTTCTGGACAGTGACCTCTTTAAAATGCCTATGAAAAGCCATTGTGTTTTAAAAGCAGATTTTTTCACACTACTGCTTCATATTCCCAGAAGAGTAAGGTTTAGTATTGCTATATTGTTTACATCATAACCATTTTTAGAAAATACCGTAGGAAGCAAGCAAAAAGCCTGAACTGCACATCTGAAGAATTCTGATTCCTTGTAAGCTTGTGCAGAGCTCTGTATCTATGTGTTGGAAAGACCTTTATATTTGCTTTCTTGTGCTGAAGGAGAGCAGTATCTTGTTAAATGCCTGTGATACAAAGATCTAGCCATCATTTATGACTTCTTACATTTTGGAGGAGTATTTTGATTGAATTTTATGCTACGGTAAGAAAACCTTAAAAGAATAAACAAGATCTTAGAAACCTTATTTTTGTTTGAAATGTGGTAGATTAATCCTTTGTTTTGTTTTCTTAATTTTCTTCTTAACAGCTGGTGATCAGAGTCCATATGTCTGATGACAGCTCAAAAACAATGATGGTGGATGAGAGGCAAACAGTGAGACAAGTATTAGACAATCTGATGGATAAGTCACATTGTGGCTACAGTTTAGACTGGTCATTGGTGGAAACCATCTCTGAATTACAAATGGGTAAGCAAAAATTGTAAACATTTCTAATTCTTATCGTTGATGCAGCACTAGTCTACATCCTTAGAATGGCTTCATAATGCTCATCACTCTGTTCATAAATGTAATAAATGCTAATTCATGTAATAAAGCTCATGACTGACCTTGTTTCAGAATGATCTGAAAATTATTTCTTCTTTTATGTTTAAGAGCATGGCTAAATTCTGTGGTGTGGTATAGAAATCTTACTAATGTGTGGTCACTGAGACTCTTGGCTTTGATGAGACTCTTTCTTTGGCTTCACAGAAAAAGAAGTAAGGGATAAAAAACTTGCTGAGTAGCTTCTTCCTCTTTGTAAATAGTATTTTGAACTGATCCTAATAACTCCTGTTGCATAAAGCTATACTTTGTTCCTGTTAAATATTTTAATGCAATTAGCAGTATTCCTCTAAAAGCAGTTAAAGTTCCTTTGCATTTCCTTCCACATACCACATTGTTTATTTAACCAAAGGATATAGCATCTAAATGGAAAGTAAGGGGAATGGGAAAGGTGCATCTTACCTATTGAATTTGATTAAAGAAAAACACAGAACTGAAGCCAAATACCTTGATGTCAAATTACAGTGAAAGTTATTGTTTCCTCTTTTTTGGTGAAACCTTGTCTATTTTAGGTAGTGTGGCATGCCAAATGGATATTGTGGGCTGACAGGGTATTCTTTAAATCTTCTACCTATCACATAAAAACTAATATCTTACTAGGCTCAAAAACTTAAAAGTTTAATTAACTGTGTTCTTGTAATGAGAGTTGATATGTTTTGAAAGCTATCCAGTTTCACCACTGAAGCTGTAGTGAGATGTAAACTTTTGTATCACAGTCATCTGAAGCTTTTTGTTTTATTTTTCTGTTGGGTAATGACTTTTACTTTATTAGAAGACATTGTTGCTGTGTTGTTATAGAGCTTGATGGAAGTCATGAATTGTAACTCAGAAGCTTCTTAGAAAGAACTCGGAGACCACATTAATGTGTTGCCATCTGACACTCCCTTCAGATGACACTTTGTGGCATTCACACTGAGATGTTGAGGTGTCATCTGAGTCTTCGTTAGCAGTAGCTTCTAGGTTGTGATCAGACATATACACTCTGTAAGAATGTGGGGGAATTGATTTTGTGGGGAAAAAAGATGTTGTACTTTCAGGTGCAGTTGAAAGGTGAAGCAGGTCCCAGAAGATTCTGAAAAAATTAATTTCCTGAAATGCCACTGTGTGGCCTCTATGAAGAAGGAACGAATTGTGAACAGCTAGATTCTGTTTCAGTGTGTTTAACGGATGAGAAAGTTGGTCTAGTGGTTTCCTAAAGATTTCTTATTATTTATTTTGCAATGAGGATTTTCAGCTATTTTCCACCATTTCAGTAAATTTTCCTCTTTCTCTTTACTTGGTTCTCTTTTGTCCATTTTCAGTATTCTGAATTGCTAGTACTTGTGCACTAGTGGTAACTTTTTCAGTGGAGAAACAAAGTTCTCAGAAGCTGTTGTTGGTACATCATTTATCAACAGAGCTCATGGAAGGTAGACAGTGTCGGTTTTCAGACCTCTTTACAATACCCCTACTAGCCATGGGTATTCTGCATTTCAGAAACATTTTGCTTTCCTTCTGATCATTGCCCACTACATTTTGATGCTTTATGAGTGAGATAGTCATTGGGGATCTAGAAACAAGTTTTGTGCTGAAAAAGCCACCCAATCCATTCCTCTGGGAATTGTGTAGATGAGAAAACAGATAAATGTGATAACCTTCTTATTTGTGCTCATAAACTTTAAAATGTTATCATTTGAGTCTTCAGTGTTCCTGTGGGATGGTAGGCCTTCTCAGGTAAAAAAAATAAAAAGCATTTCATATATTGATGGAATTATAAATTTGAATTTATAAATTATAATCTTGAATTTATTGAATTATAAACTTGAATTCACTCATGTTAAGTGACAGGATGTAAAAAAAATTAAACCAGGCATGTCTGGAAGTGGACTAAGTTCTCTTAGTCTCTTAGCATAGACTTCTTTCCCATTGTAGTAGATCTTGAACTCTGTTTTCTCCGCATATATGCCTTGTCTCTTAGAAATGACTACAGATTAAGTTCTATCACAAAATGCAACAGATTCCAATGTATTTGCTCGCTTCTTATTGCTGCAGAAAGGATCTTTGAAGATCATGAAAATTTAGTTGAAAATCTCCTGAACTGGACAAGAGATAGTCAAAACAAACTAATGTTCGTGGAACGTATCGAGAAATACGCACTTTTCAAGAATCCACAGGTAAGCCTGAGATTTGTGCTGAGTGGCTGCATTGGCTGATTGCAGTTTCTTGCTTTTTTGGTAGCATTCATTTCCATACCTTCATTTTGGTACTCGTGTACGTGTTAAAATGGCAGGCAACTTTACACTTCAGCACTATGTACATGCACGGTGTTGTTGGCACAAAGAGACAACCATGAGCTGAAGCAATCTGTTTGCTAATGTGTTTGTGAGTAGTTTTAATGCACACGAAGCCAGGCAGTTTCCAGGGATTTACACCCATACTTAGTGCTGCTCAATTATGTAAATGTGCAAGAAAGGTGTTGACAGATATTGCTAATAGTAATGTCTCTCCACTGTGCACTGTGCTGGCAAGAAAGGGAAGACAAAATCTAAGAGAATAGCTACTTCATGGTCAAATGGCAAGTGAGAGAAGAGAGCAGGTGTCCCTTCCTGTGGAAGTTGGGACCTGCCCATCACCTGTGTTTCCTGCTCCCTGGCTAAGAAACCAAAGGCTCCTCTTCCTCTCAAATGGCCTCAAGGACCTCTCTTCTGTCAAATGGTAGCTCCAGACCTGGTATCTGGCAGCACTCAGTATGTAGGGTGAGGAAGAAAAGCAACAGAAAAGCAGAAGGTGCCTCTCTGAAGAATTTGCATTGAAAATTCACTTGATCTCTGTCTGTAATATCACTTGATCTCTGTGTTAACTCTTATCTAATTTATTCCCTTTTGAGCTGATAGATTATTTTGAAGTCTGTATGGCATCTCTTTACCTAATTTATTGGATTTAAACTGGGTATCAGTTTTGTGTGTTCGTCCTATGGGACATCAGTTTACTTGATTTTATTTATTTTTAAGCAAGATCTAAAAACCAGGTCTTATGCAAGTGCTTTGCACCGAAGCACCAAAACTCTACATTCTTTTTAAAAGTTTGTAGATTATAGGTTTGCTGTCAGTACATATAGTAGGCACTGTCACAGGAGTGAGGTACCAGCATAAACCAAATATTTCTCCTTGCTTTAAAATATTGAACAGGCAAAACTCTGTGAATATCTGAGTTTTTTCCAGTAATAGAGCTAGGGGTTAGGAGGATGTTTTCCGTTGTCCCAGTCTCTTCCAAACTGAATAAGAGTAAATAAGATATGGTGCCTGTGCATAATTAAGTTCCATTTAAGAAGCTGATACATATTTTATTTAGTAATTCTTTGTGAAAATAAATATTTCTGTTCAGCAAAACTCAGACCAAGGTGGAAAGAAGTACATTGCTTCTATGTGTGGTTCTTTGAACACAGAAATAATGACAGTATGTAACACATCACTGGGGGAGTTTATATCTTTATTGTGGTATTTACAAGTTCATAGTATTTTTATTTCTGGATGCATTGTAAGAGAGAGCTGTTTGATCCATGGAAAGGCAGGATGATGTTGTTATGAGGCTGTTAGGTAAGAGTATGGATTGACTGATATTTCTGGTAAAGGTGATTGTAAGTTACTTCAATGTCTTATTTAGCAGTCTGACAGTTTCAATTAGTGTACAAAGTTTTGTTCTTACTGCTCCAGAGAAGTAAAAAAGAAATGCCATTTGGCTTGATTTCAGAATGCCTGTAGAAATATTAAACTTTCTTTTGTTACAGAACTATCTTCTGGGGAAGAAAGAAACCTCTGAGATGGCAGACAGAAATAAAGAGGTGCTGCTAGAGGTAAGAATGTCAAACCAAAATGGATACAGTGGGCATTTTGGAGCTTGAAGACAAATGCAAAAGGTTGTGGTGATTGAAATTGATGGACAGAGCCGAATGTACTTCTGGACGACTGTGAATGGAATGTGTTATATTTGAGATAAATGGCTGTTTTAATGTGACACTGTTTCAGATGTGATCAGTTAAAAAAAAGTTTCTGTATTTAGTTTAGTATCTAAAATACTATACACGGTGGTATTCAAATTGAGGTTGCCTGTAGATATGGCTAAAACCATCAATTTCAAGTGAATTTACAGAACTGTCACCTGGTTTTTTGACCTATGGTGGTAGAGAATTTTTACTAGTACTTTCCAAATTTTTATTTCTATAGAATTCTAGAGCATGGGTCTGGAGACTGGTCTAAATTAAAATTTCAAATTTTGATAATAAACAAAGCAGTAAAAAATTTTTCAATTACATTTTAAAATTTAAAAAAAAAAATTGAGTTTGAAGAAATGCTTAACAGAAAACTAATTATTATCAAACACATTAACTAGTTTACAGAAATAAGGACATAAATCTGGAGCAAATAAAACAAACAGTAATTATAGCCTTCATAAGCTGAAAACTAAATATTCTTGTGACATGGCTGAAGTGCCAAGGTTCAGCTTGATTTCCAGAATAATGATTATGATTTACATAGTTACCCAAAGGTGAATATTTGGCATATTTAATTTTGGATTAAACTTAAAATATTTTACCTTGCAAGTAGCATATGCATGTTATTAGTGTATTATTAATGTGGGGTTTAATGAGTGTTTGTATGTATACTCTGGATGAAAAAATTGTTTGAAGCCACAACATGCAGCGAATTGTAATTCTGCTTAATTCTTTTTGTCTTCTAGGATTATTCATAAGTCTCTGTGCTGCATATTAATCTGGAGTGTATTTAAAGCATTTGGTTTTCTCTGCTAGTTCTTTAGAAATAGAACCTTAGCAGAAGTTGCAGTGTTGTGGGCAGTTAGTAGCAGTGAAGTTGTCCTGGAATGAACTGCAGCTGTGTCTGATGGATGCAGTTAGGTTTGTGTGTACTTACACATATGAGGCTCTAGAAGGTGACCTTGTGACCCTAAAGCCAGCAAAGCCATTGGGGATCTCTTACTAAGAAGCAGTGTTTAGAAGATCTTTACAGTAGCTGCTAATGATTTTTTTTGTCACTGTTACACTGAGCAAACGTTCAGACACCCTGTTGTGTTTGTCTGAATTACCTTATTCCTTCTATGATTAATCTGCAGTTTATATCTCATGTAAAAAAAGAGCTGTCCCTGCTATGGGTGCATTCCTTGGAAAAAGAATGTCAGTCATTCGATACAAACCACTGCAAGCACTCTGTTCTGTTTCCCAAACCACTGTGTTTATTGGCAGGAATGCTTCTGTGGAAGTTCTGTAACTGTGCCAGAGATTGAGGGAGTTTTGTGGCTGAAAGAGGATGGTAAGAAATCTTGGAAGAAACGTTACTTCCTTCTTCGTGCTTCTGGAATCTACTACGTCCCTAAAGGGAAGGCAAAGGTATGCTACTTAAAGCAATTCTCTGAATTGTTTATTGCTGGTGAACAGTGCACACAAGAGTAGGCTTTAGGTTTTGGCTTAACTTAGTGCCTTTCCAAGTGCCGCATCCAAAAGGCTGGCTGTATCACGGAAATATTGTGAGATTTCGTGGCAGTACTTGATGTGAAGGGTGTAACCCCAGCTTAAAAATACAAGAATACTGGCGTCTACTTCTTGAGTTAGCTTAGGGTTAGATGTTCAGAAATACTTGAGGAAAAGCTTTTTGTGGAGATAAGAAGATGGTCTTTGCTCAAGCAGAATTCAGATGGAGGACCAAATTGCTCTGCAGATGTCAGTCATGAAGCATCAGACCAAGTCCACAATCAGTCTGCAAAATTCCATTATCTTTAATTAGTTCATATAAAAGGGATTCTTTTTGGACCGATTGGTGCTACATTTTTTGAAACTGGTAAATGTAATTCCATTTCTTCAGGATCACTTACTGGTGTTCTCTGTATCAGTAATGTAAAATAAGTAGAAAGCCACTACCAAATACATTACAGCTTCAAGGCTGAACTATGTGAGTTCAAGTCATCCATGAATCCATCAGTCTTGATGAATCCATCAGCATCAGATGATTCCCAGTACAGGAAGTCCACCTCCCACACATCTGGGAACAAAGAGGAAATCTCCATCAGCACAACAGCTCCCTTTAGAGCTGAATGCATGTCAGATGTTCTTTCTGTAATCTTTTGCTTCATTAAAACAATCTGTATGCAAGTAGCCTGTTGAAATTCTTTGCCCTACACTCACTGCCAAACATCTTTAGAATTCTACTCACAGTCGCACTGGAATTTGGACACCTTGATTATTACCAAGGTGAAATGTAACCAGCAGCTGATAACTTCCTGATCAGCCACTCATACTTACTTTCTCCTAATAACCTGCTCTGAGTAAACCTTAGTAGTCCAGTGTGAAATGCTGTCAAGAGGCAAAATGCAGACAAAACTCCAAAACCAGACTGAATTTAGTTAAAAATGAAGGTGTGATGAAGGTTTATGCAGAGCTGCATCTCCTCCTTGTGTCTGTAGTTTTTGAATCAGATTGAAATTATTATTTGAGCTTAACTAGACCTTGTATTAGTATTGGAACTTAGCATTAGACTGATTGTGTCAATGTGTGTGGATTTTTATAAAGATACTTTGTAAATGACTGGTTTTGTATTTTCTAGGTCTCACGGGATCTTGTGTGCTTTCTGCAGCTGGACCATGTCAGTGTTTACTATGGACAGGACTATCGAAACAAATACAAGGCACCCACAGACTATTGTTTAGTGCTGAAGGTAACCCTGCAGCAGCTGGCTATACCTTGAATACACTCTTACTTGTTCTGAACCATCAGCTGCTTTTCATTTCATTTTCCTCTAGTTCTTGTGTACAATGTGAACAGTTTGTGACCAGTTGTTGCCTGTTCTCTGTGCTGGTCATGACTTCATAAACATTTTCATGTTGCCCTGCATTGTTTTATTTCCAGACTGATGACTGCCAATCTGTTTAATTGTTCATTATACCCTAAAACGTACACTGAGATCTTCTTTTCCATTTGGCAACTCTATACCGTACAACTGTTTAGGTTCAAAGAGATAATATCCCTTGAAATGCTAATTCCAGGGAGTTATCTTCTCAGTGTAGGTCCAGAAAAAGACTCAAGTGTACCCTTTGTGGAGCAACCTGAGGGAAAAGGGATTCTGTAAAGGAGGCATCTTTTGAGCATAAAGGACAGGTAGAAGGAACAGGTAGCAAAAACTGTTACAAAACCAGTGACCTGATCTTAAACGGATCTAATAACTTGAGTGCATCAAGTTATTTTAATTTCATCAACACATCTCCTAGTTTCTGTTGACTCCCACACAGCATTCAGACTGGTGTCAGTTCCTGCAAGATAGCTGGGTACCAAGCTATTTTAAAAGAGGCTTTCACACTGTGTTCACAGCAAGTAAGGTGTCTTCGTGGATTTGAAATGGTGCCAGTAACAAGATGTGGTTATAGTTGCACTTCTCCCCTCCCTCTCTGGAGCTCATGTGGTGTGGTTCATGTCAGTACATTAGACTGTTCGCTGTGCCTGCCCACTGCCTGAAAAGGGTTTTCATTTTCCAGTGGACAGTGCAACGTGCTTTTGAGCCCACTGAGGAGACACTGAATATTCAATATGGGACATGATATTAGTGGAGAAAGTACACAGCTGAAGCTAGAAGTATTTTCCATGTTCTCATAGGTCATTGAATGCAAACAAAAATGTCAGTATTTGTAGGTATATATAGATTCCCTGAAGTAAATTGATTTTTTTTCTGCTTGTGTGTCACTTTCATCTGTATCATTTGGACACGTTAATATAATAGTAAATTATATTTTCTAACTTTTTGACCACACAAAATAGGCTTTTAAAAAAAAATGATTGCCATTCTGAGCATAAAATTTAATGGCAATGTTAATGAAGACACAAAAATGTGTAGAAATTGTCCCTTAGTCAATTAATGGGGTAGATTTAGTTGGGTGGCTTAAGCCAAGAGAAGCTGTATTTTCTTTGTAGAACTGATGAATCACCAAATTTGTTATATTAAGCAGGATTCCATTCTGCCCTCAGCAGTTCTTATAATGTTACATCAATGTTTTCAGTTAGTACAAGTGTATAGCAACCACACAATGTTTTAAATAGAAAGAGAGGTTTTGTGCCACAAAGGCTCACTAAGCGAGGAAGTGACTCCTTTGGGCCAGGTGAATGGCAAATACAAACTGAAGGCCTAATTCTCTGCTGATGTCCAGACAAGACTTGTCTTTATCTTCACTCCTTTGTTTATATCAAAACTTAGTGTGCTCAAGTTAGGTGCTGTGCTATTGTTAAATGTAACATTTGAGTGCTAGTATATAAAGGTATCTCCTTGGTCCTATATGTCAGATTTCTGAGAAGTTCCTTTATTTCTGCATAACCAAATTTTGGAACAAGTCCAGAAAGCAGCTGCCTTGTTAAAGAAGTAATTGTGTTTGCTTCTATAGACGCTTCTTTGTTATACAACATGCATGTGAAGGAGGCTGGTAGTAAAAAATGAAAACAACTGTCTACTGTCATAAGAAAATTTGTTATAAATAGTCTGTTTATGGACATAAACATCTTATGTTCATTTTAAAATAATTGTGTTGTAAGGCAGGATAAAATATGTTTCAGACAGTCTTCAGTAAAACTTAAATACCTATGATCCTCTAGCAAAACCGTTGTGTCACTTTGCTGTAAGCTAACAGAGGAAATGATAAGAACTGGAGTATTCAGTTACCTCAACTGCTCCAAGACCTGTAACTTCTACAGCATGGACAGGAAACATCTGAATAGTCCAGCCAGAATGATTTCCAGTGGCTGATTTTTGAAAAATATGCATTTGTTTCTTGACTGCTGAATTGATAAGTACAGTGCCTTTACATTCTTTATATGTGCATTTGGTAGCAGCAAGTATTTTCAGATGATAGCCCTGTATCAGTAGGGTAGGAACCTTGAAGGCTCTACAAGCTGAAAATGGAATTGTGCTTAACAGCGTGTCACTTGGGGAGTGTCTCACTTAGGCCTGCAAAGGCAGAGAAGACCAATGTGTTTGTTTTCCTCTAGTCTGGGGGATTTTTATCTGAAATATCACCTTTCTCTCACATGAAATGTCTCTGTCAAGTGGTGAGTCAGTCCATAGGTACAGAAGACTCTTGGTGGGTAGAAAGTACTACAGCCCTAAAACAGTGAAAGACTTGTCCTTCCTTAGTGTTTCAGACTTGAAGAATCAGCATATGCTGGACACATTGCCCAGTGTGTGTGTGTCAAGCAATCTCCATTGAAACTCACCTCCTGAAATATTCTGGAACATTTTTAAGAGGGCTTAAAGACAGATTACAGTTGAAGAGCTTCCAGCATTAGGTTTTTCTGTATAGACCTCAACAAACAAATGCTTTGCTTGCATTCCTAGCTGTGAAAACATGGATGAGAATGTACAGTTTTCTTGCAGCATCCTCAGATCCAGAAGAAGTCCCAGTATATCAAATATCTTTGCTGTGATGATGTAAGAACCCTGCACCAGTGGATCAATGGCATCCGCATTGCTAAGGTAAGCCCCAGTCTTACACTGCTGTCATGAGTAGTTGTCATCACCTGCTAAAAAACGTTTACAGATACTTAGCAAAACACATGGTAAATCTAACTTCCCTCTGTTTAACTGTTCTGAGCATGAACTGTAAAATCTTCTTACATTTTTCATTCCTTAGCAAAATTATTAGGCTTTGTTAAAATAGTTCAGTAATTGGGCCTTCTTGTTTCTGCTGCACTCCTGTCACGTGGCACAGTTCTGACATCATGGATAGATTTTAGCCAGCTCCTTTCAGATTTTAAAAAAGAAGGCTTATTGGAAAAGAGAATTTAGAAAATAGAGTTGATTTCCAAGAACCTCAGGTTGTCTTAGTTTATTCATTGGGCCATTTCTTGCTTGATACTGTCTCTTCTAGCATAAATGAATTGTTTTTCTTTCTTTCAGCAATTCACTAATACTATTAATATTGCCTGAACTCCTTAATATAGAGTCTGTGTTGCTTTGGGGGGAGTGGCAGGAGGAAAGATGTAGTAGAGAAGCCAGAGGTGGAGCTCAACAGTCTGAAAAGAGTGTACAGCCTATACAGAGTTGTTAAACTTGTTTGTCATTTTGCTTAGTACGGGAAGCAACTCTACATGAACTATCAGGAAGCACTGAAGAGAACAGAATCTGCATATGACTGGACCTCCTTGTCTAGCTCCAGTATCAAGTCAGGCTCCAGCTCGTCTAGTTTGCCAGGTAACAATGTGATCTATCTCATAATACAAAGATTCAATTGCCTTTGTTATCATCTGCTGTCTGGATGTCTCAAGAGAGACTCTTGCAGGGAATGGACTGTATCTCCAAAGTCTTTCATGCTGTGTTCAGTCTAAAACGTAGACTTTATAACATTCATCTATATATCTACACATATAGTTAAAAACCTATTTTGCTAAATTACTTGCAGTGATGTATATATTTAAAATATGCGGCAAATAGGTTTCTTGTTCACCTATTTGAAAAATCAAATTTATATTGTAATGATGCATAGAACATATATATGTAGTTCTTGAACTGCTTTGTTGACTGAAATGTTTGAAATTGGAAAATAAGAAATAGCCCCTGCCCAAAGAAAAAGATCCAAACAATGTCTTTAAGAGAAAACTTTGAAAATACTGTTTCTGTTTCCATGTCAAATTGTGCCTCCATTAATGTGCTCCTGTTTATCTCTCAGCAGAACTGGGGCTGGTTTCTTGTTGCATGTAACAGTTTAAAAATTGATAAATACAGTATAATTTCACTGTTCAGAGCTGACTGATGCTTTGGTGGGTTATTTGGAACCTTCAGGGGCTAGGTTCTTTATTGAAAATGTGCTATTGTGTGAAGGTGTTTTGTCTGCCACTGATACGTGTTGGGAAGTAATGCTACTGAACTGGACAGGTTCAGAAAGTAGCCTGTAAGAACGAGCTAAGCAAATGCAGCCTGACTGGGAAGGTACCTTCTTGTTGTTTTAACTGTGTGGCATAACAGTAAATTCTTGGTTACTGACAATTTCTCCATCCAAGCTGGATGTTTCTCTGATAGTGTCAGTTCTTGTTAGGGAGCTGAGCCACAGCCCACCAGCCATGCGTGTTCTGCCAAAGTTGCATTCCAGCCTGTGCCAGGACAGTTTGGGATTACACAGAAAGCAGGTGCCAGGCTGAATAAATCTGGCAGTGCCTGCTGCTGTCTTGTCAAGACATCCTGTGGACCCAGAGCATCATCTGTGTTGGCTGCCTGCAGGATGCACACCAGTCCTTCTCGTGTTGAGGAGCGGGTCATTGGAAGCAGTGTCCTGCTTTGGCTGCTGCGGTTTGCCTGTCCATGGCCTGTGCCAGGGTCCATTTTTAAGGTTGTGCTGGAGAGAGCAGGCTGCTTGCGCTGCATGAAAGCAGGGATGTGCCATGGTTCAGAGCCCAGACAGCTGCAGTGTGGTTTTAATTTGAAAGATGTCTGACATGCTCTCATCCTTGTGCAGCCTCAGGTTTGGTTAATACCTGTTGCAATGTTTTATTTTCTAGATGGTAATGGCCTGGATGTGAGCTAGAGCTTATGCAGTTGTTTCTGGGAGCAGTGTCCTCTGGGGACAACTTTAACAAGTCACACAGAGGTGCATTACAAGCATCCTGACATTACTCCTACATTCAGAAACATATGCTAACTGTTCCTTAACTTTTTTTCTGAACAGAATCTCAATCAAATCATTCTAATCAGTCTGACAGTGGAGTTTCTGACACCCAGACAGCTGGACACGTCCGTTCCCAAAGCATTGTCAGCTCCATGTTCTCTGAGGCCTGGAAACGAGGCACTCAACTGGAGGAATCCAGCAAGGTAACAAGAAGACTTTAATTTGAGAACCAACGCCCAACAAAATGTATGAGACAGGGTGTGGTACCTATTCCACCTCTGTCTTGAGTGGCATTTCTTCTCTGTTTTATATGGTTGATTTACACTGCTATATAATTGTTTTTTAGGATTCACTTTTTCAGGTAATTCAGCCCTGCAACTTTCTGTTCTTTCTTTTATTTGTGTGCATAAAAGCTTTTGTTCTTTGAAGGCATTATACATCCCCTCTCACAGAGTCCTATTTACTAATGTTGAATGAAGACAAAAATAAAAAGATAAGCTGTTAACAAGTTGAATGAAATTCTTTCACTAAGATATTTCTCCAGTTAAGTAGCCACATCTTTCCTTTGTAAAGATGTGAATAACTGGGGCCTGAAAGCAGGTATATATATTTGGAAGTACTTCAGTAGTTTTTACTCAAAAGTTTTCTGTTATATTAGGTGGAAATGGAACCAGTAACATCAGATATGGTCAAAACAAAAGTACTGACATTGTCAGCAGTTGTGGATTAAGGCAGATGTGGTATCTCCTGTTGCTGGTAGAGAGTTACAAAAGGCTTTAGCCCACTGGGGCTGGGGCCCAGGTCTGTTGTGGTTTGGTTCGTTTTCTGTTCTTTCTGTATGTAGTAAACTGTTGTAGGTGCTGGGGGAGATTTCCATGCACAGGAGAAATTCCGCTGAAGCTGGTTTATTGTCAGGTTTGAACAGCCTTGATGGCATTAACTGTAGCAGCTACGTGTGGAAGTGCATTCGCATTGCTTCTGTCACTTCTGAATCTTCCCCAGACCCCAGAGTCAAGCTAGAGAAGCAAGCTTTTTAAAACCACAGGTCAATACACCTGGCACTGGTGCTTCAGATAAATAACTAAAAATAAGATAACACATCTCCTTTTCAAATGAGAAAGCATATGACAGTGTGAAAGCTGACACGGCTGCATCCTTTGGGATTCATAAGTTTTCCGCAATGCCTGCTGGTTTGGAAGTTGTCTGATTCTAGCAGGAATGTAGTACTCAGTCCAGGAATGTAGCTTGCTAAATTGTGGTCCGAGTTTTTGTACTGCATGAGTGCAACACGTGGTGCATGTCCATCAGCAGATGGCTTCTGTGTGGGTATAAGATGCATCATTTCTGCAAGGGTGAGCTGCACGAGATGGGGCATTTGCTAGCAGGTATCCAACAGAGGTGAAAGTACTGCTGTTAGAATGATAATGTTACTGTTTCCTCAAGTTTGGGGCTCAGTGTAAATCCTGCTGCTACATACACTCACTGTGTGAGATTTTAAGCAAAAGTTTGAAGTTCACTGCCTTGGGGTTACTGTTGTTCTTTATTAAGTCTGTAGAGCTGCTGGCAATAAACCCCAAGAATTTTTATGCTAACTGATTAAAGCCATGTTAAAAAGAAAATACTCAGAATGCTTCCTGTTGAGGGCCATCCATGTATCAAGATTTCATCAATTTGAATTCCTTTCTGCAAGTCCAAGAAAAGGTATATTTCTTCACCTCAAGCATAACACAGGTAAATGGATTGCCCTAAAACTTCCAAAGAATCCAAATGAAATGAACTGTGAAAACTTAGAGAAGCTGTGTTACATGATCGAATAAATTGGTGACAAATTTACTTTCAGTGAAACTACAGGGTAAATCTGGCCCAAGGAACTTGAATAACTAGGAAATCAGACTGGCAGTGAAAAATGTTAAACTGTGTGGCAAGAAAGGCAAGGGCAGTGCTGAAGAACTGTCATTTACATGAGAAGGTGCTAACAGTGATACTGAGAGGTGCTTTAGTCAGATTAGTCTCCAGTTGCCTCAGAGGCAGCTTTGCTGCAGTGCTTTGGTGTCAAAGCTGCCTTAAGAAGTTCATGTGGGCAGGTCGATGCCAAGTGGCAGAACTCTCCTGCATGTCCCTTCCTCTTGTGCAACTGCTCTCTCCTACCTTGTCAGCCTTGGCTCATTCCCCTGGGCAAGCAGGGCAGAACAGAGCATGCTGTGTCTCAGCAGGGCGATGACATTGGTGCTCATTCCAGCCAGGGTGTTTACTAGTGCCTCAACAAATTCATAATGGGTGAGTTCTGCCCACTTTTCCCTCATTTACCAGTCGCCAGTGACTTCACAGTTTCTGGAAGTCGAAAACATACTGAGATTTCTAGAGATCTGTCATATTTGACCTGAATTCCCTAACCAGTCCAAAAGCATGGCGAAAGAGATGGCAAAAGTTTGTTTTCTTAAGAAAAAAATAGGTAAAGAAAAGAAAAAGACACAGTTGATAGAAAAAAAGATACTATTGTTTTTATAGCATTTTGTTAGAGTTCCAGATAGTCATGAAGATGCATGTTATAGAAATAAGAATTGCTAGTATGCAATAAGTAATTTCTCAAGATACACAGAAGGACATCATGTAATTATAAGGACAAAAAAGGACAAATGAAGCTCTCTCAAGGTTCTTCTGTAAACAAAGTATCACAGAATATGTTTCTGGATGTTGAAATTTAATTTGATTCTGTGGAGATGGGAGGGGCTCCCCCTCCTGAGATGCACAGTAGTCTTTTCTCTGTCCTGAGTGTTTAATTTGTTCACTGGGAAGATGACATTTGATATCTTCAATGGATACAAGGAAAAAACCTCCCTCTTTCAAATATATCTAAGGTTAAGAAAAACCTTTCCCAAAATGCAGATAATCCATCTAATTCATATTTTGAAAGATTGCTCTTTGCCCAAAGAATACTTTATTCATTTGTTCCCAGTTGGGCAGTGCAGAGCTCATTAAGCCTCATTTTGCTTGTTAGATTTTGAACACGTTCTTTCAAACGGTATGCTACAACAAATACCCAAATGCATGCTCACTGGGACTGCTTTAAGGGACAAATTCAAGATTCCCCAAGGTCTTGCCAGCCAGGGATAGCTATTCTGTTATGCCTTCATCTCCCTCTCTGTCTGTTTTATGCTGCCTTTATTTTTCCTGTTGCCTTTTGCTGTCTCAGGTGTCAAAAGTGAAGCTCAGCACAACTAAGGGCAGCACACCCATGGTGCCTTATACAGGGCACAATTAAGGTCAGGTGGTGCTAATTGAAAATTCATTAACCTGGGTGATTGGGAGAATGGTAATTGACAGACTAACACTTGCAAGAGAGCAAGATTTCTGTTTTGTAATGTGAACACCTTGATTTAGTTCCAGACCTGTTAATATTCTTGCCTTCCAGACCTAATGTGACAGGTAGAAGCACACCCTATGTTTGTTGTAAAATCACTGTTTATTGCTTCTGACTTTAATCCTTTTGGCGGAGTTCTGCACATACAGGCACCATGCACCTGTGTTTAGGACAAAGCAATATGCAAATGTGCTCTTCCCGTGCAGATGAGCATAATTGTGCTAACTTATTGCAAAGTACCTACTAATAAGGTATAGGTACCCGGTGTGGTCAGTTTCCATGGTGGTGGTGTATTTCTAATGCATGTTTCTATGCTGGGCACTGTGCAATTCACAACTTGGCTTGTAGACAAAACATTTTGTATTAGGAAGATGTTTATAAATTTGAGTAATGCAATTGCTGTTTTAATTTTTAAGAGGAATGTAGGCCTGCGGGTTTTGAGAAATAACTTGAGCACAACCCAATGAGTAGACTAAAATACTGCCTGCTGCTTTCCCATTGATCCTTCCATTAGTCAGCTTTTCCCTGGTTTTCCTTATTTTTCTGCTTGACACCCGAGTTGCATGTGTAACTTTCCTTTCCCAAGTTTACTTTGTTTTGCGGATGTCTAAACATTTCTTTCTGGGGAAATTTTCCTAGGAAAACTTGGTTCTCCTTCTTTTTCCCTATTTTTCCCTTGACAGTCGTGGAAAGCAGAGCATGTGAAGGAGAAATACCTCATTACTATTCCTGTGCAGAGCTTGCTCTTGACGTGTTTTAGAGCAGTTCAGGATTTCTGCATTTTGTAACACTGAGCAGTATAAGGCCTGAACTAACAGATGTAAGGATTTGACATGCTCTGGGAGACCGTGCGCGGTTTGATTCCAGTCGTGCTGAGCTGAGATGTCCACAGTCTTTGGCTCTGCCTCTGTCCTCCGTCGTGGCCGGGTGGGCTCTGTTTGGGTCATTGCGCTTGCCCAAGGAGCTCAGTAATTCTCATTGGGTCCCACTGCCTCCCCCACGGAAGGAACAAGGCTGCCGTATTTTGCCCCGACAGTCAGCCTCGCTTGGAGCAGAACCGGCTCCACAGATTTCTGCGGGCTCCCTTCCCGGCCTGCCCCATCCCCTTGCATGGTCCAGGCTTGTCAGTGGATGGAATTGTCTCTCGCTCCAGTGTTTTGCTAATAATTCTTGCATGCTGTAATCTGCCACTTAATTTTTAATGTTGGGCACATTTAGACCTTGACTTTATAATCTCTTTGTCTCTTTTCCTCTCTCCCTCCTTCCCTCTCTGTTCTTTTTCTCCCTTTCCACTTTCACTAAAAATCCCTTCCCCGTAGGCCCGAGTGGAGCCTGCAGCTCGGCCCTTCGTGTCTGTGGCAGCTCCCGTGTCCCCGCAGCCGAAGGCGGCGACGCCCTACGCAGCATCGCAGCCGTCCCCGCCGCTGCCGCCCCCTCCGCCCCCACCGCCTCCGCCCCCGCCGCCGCCGCCGCCACCGCCCCCGCCGCTGCCCAGCCAGGCCGCCCCGTCCGCGGGCTCGCCCGCCACCATGTTCGTCAAGTACAGCACCATCACCCGGCTGCAGAACGCGGCCCAGCACGGCGGCCCTTTTTCCAAAGCCCCCGCTGCACAGCAGGCCCCGCCGCCGCCCCCGCCCTCGGCAAAGCCTCAGATCCTGGTGCCCCCCAACGGGGTGATGCCGCCTCCCCCGCCCCCGCCGCCGCCCCCCACACCGGGCTCGGCCATGGCGCAGCTGAAGCCGGCACCTTGTGCCCCCTCTGTGCCGCAGTTCACGCCGCCGCCACCGCCCCCCAAGATACATCAGGTTCAACCAAATATAGGCCAGGCCGCTGTTGCCTCCTCGTTGCCGCCGCCGCCTCCTCCTGTGCCTGCCCCCCCACCACCTCAGGCGCCCCCGAAGCCTGTCATGGCGGCCCTGCCCCCTCAGCCTAGTGGGAAGGCAGCGTCACCAGGGGCCACGCATGTCACTCCCCCTGTGACTGCGCCCTTGCCCCTTGCAATAAAGAAACAACCAAGTGTCACTTCTCCCCAGGTGCCTCCTCTGCCCCCAGCCCCTCCTGGCCCCGCTCCCCCTGCAACGTTCCCGAAGCAGCAGAGTTTCTCGGTGAAGCCTCCTCCATCCCCTCAGTCCCCGGTGCCGTCGGTGGTGAAGCAGATAGTCAGCCAGTTCCCCCCTCCACCCACGCCACCTGCCACTGAGCCCCAGCCTCTGAAACCCCTTCCACTGAGTGTGGCTCCGCAGTCACCTCCAGCCGTGAAGGCAAAGCCCAAATGGCAGCCTGCCGCTGCTCCCTCACCAGATTTCCCCCCTCCTCCACCAGAGAGCAGTTTAGTGTTTCCTCCTCCACCTCCTTCCCCAGCTTCCTCTGCAGGTTCTCCCCCGCCTGACAAGTCAGGGTCTCCAGTCAAAAAGGCCGGCAAGACGTCAAGCCCCGGTGGGAAGAAGCCGCCTCCAACACCTCAGCGCAACTCCAGCATCAAGTCCACAAGCTCCGCTGAGTACCACGAGTCCAAGAGGCCTTCAGTGGACCGCCTCGTCAGCAAATTTGCACACTCACCAGAGCCGTCAGGATCTCCTTCCAAGGAGTCATCGCCTCCTCCAGCCCCTCCGAAGCCAGGAAAGCTCAACCTTTCTGGTGTGAGCCTGCCCATTGTCGTCCCACAAGGTGGGATCCCAGCCAAGGCTTCTGCACCGAGTGTGTCTGGAAAGGAACCTGTGGTTGAATTTCCTTCACCGCCATCCGATTCAGACTTCCCACCACCGCCACCTGAAATAGATCTTCCTCCCCCTCCAGTAGAAATTCCATCTGTGTTTTCAGGCAGCACCTCCCCAAAAGTCGCCGTTGTAAATCCCCAGCCACAGGCGTGGTCAAAACCGTCTGTGAAAAAAGCCCCACCGCCCACGCGGCCCAAGCGGAACGACAGCACCCGACTGACGCAGGCGGAGGTCGCAGAGCCCCCAGGGTCAGCTGGCCCGCAAGTGCCCACGTCACCCAAGTCCAGCCTTAGCGTTCAGCCGGGATTCCTGGCAGACCTCAACCGGACGCTGCAGCGGAAATCCATCACCCGGCACGGCTCCCTCTCCTCCGCGCGGATGTCCAGAACGGAGCCCGGCGCCACCATGGACGACATGGCCCTGCCTCCACCCCCGCCAGAGCTGCTGGCTGACCAGCAGAAGACCAGCAGCTTTGGGGGCAGCCATATATCCGGCTATGCAACGTTACGGAGGGGGCCGCCCCCCGCACCCCCCAAAAGGGATCAGAACACCAAGCTGTCACGGGACTGGTAGTCGGTCCCCAGGGCCAGCGCTCTCCATGACTTGCGGGCTGCTCTGTGATCGGCCAGCCCGCGATCTTGTGCACGTGGAGAGGATGCGGGGATGTGGATGATAGCCCCGTTAAAAGAGGTGATCTCAAACTGCAGCTGTGGCTAAATGTAAAGACGTTCCTCTTCCGTGGCTAGGATAAAAAAGTTGGGGGTTTAGGGGTGTTGATACTTTATTGGGAAAAGTGGGTAGAGAGGTGTTGGCTTCATTCTTTCAGTTTATTTTACCCTTCTTATGGATTGGACCAAACCCCCGTTTTCTTACTTTTTCTGCATTTAGGGGAGGGGGAGGGAGATAATTTTTTTGTAGTGTCTGTCCACGTGAGACATGTTTGTGCATGTATTATAAGTGTAGGTATATAATATATTGTGATATATTTCGTCGCAATTATAGAGGATAACCAGAATGTTTTTGTAGAACCGTATTTATTGTTTCAGTCAGTATATTATCTGGAATCGGACTATAACTGGTCAAATCTTACCATAAAGATGGAGATGTAGGGGGCACTTTAAAGAAAGGAAATAAAAAAACCCAAACCCACAAACTTCTCAGCGGTTTGTGGTGGGTAAATTCTGCTAAGCTGAGGTGTCGGGCTGGTAACTGTACATTGTCCATTGATTGAAAAGTACAGATGCAACATACCAAAACATTCTGGTCATAATACTACTGAAAATGAGTATGTTCAGAGGAAAGAAATAGATTTTATATATAGTGGGCTGGAGTGAAATATATTTATACTATAAAGAGCCTCCCCCTCCTTTCAAATAGTTTAAAATATACACTGATACAAATTATTTCAAACTTTTTTGTCCATGCAGTTAAATAGGATAAATATATATTAATTCCAAACCATTATGCATTCTAACTGATGGTAGGCTCAGTCATTTGTTTCTATGGCTCAAGATGAATATATTTGTGTTAACCCCTTCTGAAAGCTGCCAGGACTCCTGCAATCAAAAATCCTGCCAATCCCAAGGCTGACCCACGCCGATCCGTGAGCTGTCCGTGTAACTCTTACCCTGAACGAACAGGTAGGTTTGTGGAAAGCGCTGTGTGCTCACACAGGCATGCACAGCATCCAGTCTCACCTGGTCTGTGCCTGGTAAGATGTAGTGTCTTCACAAAAACAAGCATCTGGAAATGTGTAAAGAAAGTATTGCTTGTAATTGATTAGAAATGGTCAGGAAACTTTCCCTTCTGGAAACAGAGAAGGGAGCAGCAATTTCAGGACAAGAAGAGTAGGAACTCTGTCTCTTCTTTCACCTGCCAGAGACTCTCACCAGTGCATTAATCTGTTTATTACAAAGTTGCACTTCTAGCAGTCAAAGAAGAAAGAAGACTGGAAATAAAACAGCCTTAAAGAGGCAATAACATTTGCTAGGAATTTCATCTAGGGGCCCATATGAGTAGAAAATAGACTGTTGATTGGCTTGGTTTTTGTTAGTCACCGATTGTAAATCGGTCGCCAGATCAAGTGTGACAGTCCTTTTTCTTCAGTAACTACTTCAGTAGCTTGATTGTACAGTCTTACCCACATATTCAGACCTTGTGCTAAGGTGGTGTAAGTGGTCTTATGTATCATTGCACATTCCTTGCAGGGTGGTGGGACACTCCCTTTGTAAAACAACTGAAATACTTGGACGGTAACTACCCCATCTTCAGCTGTTGCAGCTTCCCTTGTCACCATGGGGATACTGTCAATAGGCTCATAGGGCAAATAATTTCACTGTTTCCATACTTCTTCTCCAAAAGCAAACTTTAAATGCTTTCTTTTTCCCAAGGAATCAAAGAACGACAGCAGCTTGACCTGGCAGTATCTTCACATGTGTAAAACCAATATAAACTGATCTCTCATTAGAGTAATTCAGGATGATAGACTTAAGAAATATTGTGACGGTGTCCCCCATTCCTTTTTTTTATAAAGTTTTGTTTTTAAAACCAAATAATGAAATAAATGTCTTTGTGAATATTTTATGAATAGGAAAAAAGTTTTGCTAATTTGAGGTGGAAAATTATACGTCTATAACTATATAGTTTTAAATAGGTGCATCATGAAAAGAGAAAAAATTAGTGGTGCTGTCTCTGCTGACCTGTTTCATATGATTTTTTTAAAAATCTGTTTCAGCACCTCTGGAAATTGTTTTAATATTTCAGACTAGATTTTTTGAGCAATAAGAGTATATACCATTGTGTGCATTTTTAAAGCACTGCTATGGAAAGGCACTTTTTTGTATCTTTCAAATTGTTCACCAAGTTTTGTTTCTACTATTTTGTGCTTACAAAGTGTCCTTAAAAGCATTTGCATTGTTGATTTTAGCATGCTCAGTGTAGCTGGTGACTAACTTCACAGGAGGTTGTTAAGCTATACTGCAGTTCACGGGTGCTGTTCTTTTCACCGCTGGTCCTCTCGCTGCTCTGTCCTGTGCGCAGCTCCTGGGGCTCAGACACACCAGTGGGCAAAAGGTGCTCGGCCCTTAGCCGTGATGGGCAAGTGGGCACATACTCCTACTCCTGGCAACGTGCACCCAGGTGAGAGCAGTCAGGGAATTCTGCTTGCCCCACCTGCTTTTCTCTTCCCCAAGACAGCCTCACTGGTGTGTGTCAGTTCCAGCCCTTTTACTTAGTTCACTCAGTGCGGGTACCTCTGGGCTTTGGACTCAGCACAGCCATGTTTTGAGTGCCATTTCTTCAGAGGCATTTGGGCTTTGTTCTCATTTTCCTGTGCCCACATTCATTTCCCCAGTATCTCTCCCTAAGCAATTAATGCATGCTTAACCACTGCAGGCTGCCCACAGCTTACTGGGAGACAGCTGTGTAACTCCTAAGTCTGCAGCAAAAAGAATGAATGTCAGCAAAGGTGGCACCCTCTATTCCTTCTAATTACAGTTTCCTTCCTAAGGCAGTGGCGATCCGGTGTGTGGCTGCTGCTTGCTTTCTCTCAGCTGAGCATGGAAATCTGGCTACAGTGTGGTTCAGACAACCTGGGTTGCTTTTCCAGGTTATGAGAGACCAGCCATTGTAACTTGCTTTTCCAGTATATTTACTGGTTTTGTGACAGTACGTATTTACACCTTATCTTGCAAGTAAGTTATTTTCCCCCATGTGCAGTCTTCTCATAATTGCACCGTATTTACTAAATCAGAAAATTAAGGGGCTGGATTTCAGACACCCAGGAAGAGGCTTCCTGCTAAACCATGGGCACTGTAATACTTTTGGCACTGTTAAAAAGGGCGGGTGAAGGCCGAGTGTTCATACTCCGGACACAGAAGCGCTTTGATCCCAAAATCGGTGGAGCGTATGACTGGAGTTGTGTGAGGCAGCACCCAGGCTGGGCACTTGTTAAGGTGGGTGTCAGGGAAGCCCTGCTGCTGCAAGGGCAGCTGAGAGGGCTCAGCTGTGTTTGTTCATCTTTTCCACATTTGGTCTTCATTTCCCCTTTCTATGCAGCGCAGCATCACCTCTGAGTAGCAGAGCCCTGTTCAGCCAGGTGTCTGTGCCTGCAGCCCAGGTGTAGAAAGCAGGGAGCTATCCTCACACACTTACATCACAATTCAGCTGTTGGGGAGTTGCTTGGAAAGGGAAAACCAGGCTCTTCTAGCGGCACTAAGCATAGATGAGAAGTTTTTTTAAAAACCAAAAAAACTACACGTTCTAAACAAACTATAGGTAACGTGTTTCAGGTGGTTGTGGTAAGGGTCCTGTTTAGTCTTTTAACACCTGTAGCTGGGAGAGGAAGTTAGGCACAAGTGTCTAAATAATTGTCTTTATTTTCTATGGAAGAGGAAGTTTCCTGCTTCACCGTGCACAGTGGTTTCCTCCTGTGGCAAATCACCACTAACTGCTCCGACTTGGTGTGACCTCAAAGCCAAAGCGCTCCTCTCCTGAGCTTACTCTGCAGTTGTCTGAGGGCAACAGTGACACATCAGGGACACAAAGTGCAGGTACCTGGATTGTTTGGTTTCAGCTCTGAGGGGAGAGAAAGCAGTTTTTTCAACAAGTGCATTCTAGTATTTACTGTTCCAGGCTCGCACATTTAAAGGTTTTCTAATTCCTTCTTTCTGCACCCTTAGGCAACCAGATAAATCATATCAGCTCAGATAAAGTGTGGCCAGTCTTCCTCTCAATTTTTTTTCCCCACAGTTTAAGGAACCAAAAGTGCCATTTCAACAGCAGAAGGGCAAAAAGAGAATTTTTCTGCTTTTTACAGAGAACAGCCTAGAACCAAATTGTTTTGCTACAGTGGTACCATCACAGGTAAAATTTTTTCTTATTAAAAATAAGATTATAAGTGGGTCCCAATATGAGTAATTACTTCAACTAGTGTCATGTTAAAATCAGTTGCACTCCAGAAAAGCAGTATGAATTCCTGGCAGAAGGTAGTGAGGATGCAGTTCAGAACATGGGAGTTTGATTGGTTGCTGTTTCTTTTTTTCCTTTTAGCATTGTTAAGGTGTAGATTACAGTATCACAGAGTGCTCCTCAGCTGCAGCTGAATCTTACTACTTTGGGGCCCATTTGTGGCACCTGGATTGAGCTCTGCATTCATTCCCTTGCACCATTGGGGCAGACTCCAAGCCAGAGAGGATTGAACACTACAAGGGATAGTTTTTCTTGGATGTTTTTGCCACATGCTGCTGGAGTTTTAAGCTTTATTTTGGAATTCTGAGTTTGTCTAAGTTGAGTAATTTTTTTTTTCTGAATTTTCTTTCCTTCACTTAAAAAATTCCCATGAAGACTGACCAAACCAGGGTTTTGTTGCAGGGGGCAGCACTCACTAATACTGTGACACAGGCTTGGTCTAGTTTTGAGAAAACACTAAACTGCAAACAAGATGACAAACACAGGTTTATCTCGGACTGTGTAAATTACATTCACAAGGAAAATAGTGACTTGGGTGATGATCATTTGGTGATAAAGTACTAGAATGGTCTGCCCAGGGAGGCCGTGGAGCCACCATCCCTGGACGTGTTTAAAACAACACTAGCTGTGGCACTCGGTGCCATGATGGAGTTGAGGTGTTAGGGCTGGGCTGGACTTGATGATCCTGGAGGTCTCTTCCAACCCCCTGGTTCTGTGATTCTCAGAGGGGCAGGGACTCTGTGAGCTCTCTGCTCAGCAGATGGATCTTGGCTAAAGGGGAGTTAAGAGAAGGTAGAAGACCAGGAGGAACAGGAACTAGTGCTGTAGAAATGAGTGAGAAGGACCTTCATTAGCAGACTGTGGACACTACCCCCCTGCCCCCCTCTTATTTAAATGCTTGAAGGCAACTTGTCTTTTAGAAGACTTGTCTTTTAGGGGATTTGTCTTTTAGGAGATTTTGGAATTCAACTGTTTGCTACAGTGGGAAATAATTTCCTTCCAGCTTTCCCAAGATGCCAAAGATGCATTCTGAGCTAAATTCCAGGTATGCAGATGTGTGTACACCGGTCTCGTGTTGCCAGGGGTCTCCTGCTGCTGATCTCTAGCCCATGTCTGGTGAGAGAACAGGGTGCCACTCTTAGATGTTGTGTGTCCCTTGCCTTTAACCAGCGCCCGGAGCTGGGTACACACCTGCAAAGGACAGTTTAGCAAACAAAGCTGTGCCCATGGCACCTTGCTGGCTGATGTGGTGCAGCACAGTAGCGCTTGTACTTCTAAAAGAAAAATGGAATGTTTTGTCACGAGTTGTAATTGGAAATCTTAGGCCTCCTAGTGGACTGCAGTGGACCAGAAACGAACTGGCGCAGCAGTTTGGTTTATGGCTTACACTAACTGTTACCAGTCACTGGGATTATTCTGTATAATACTGGAGATGCAAGTGTAAGAAGTGTCATTGCAATGATGATTTGTCTGTGCAGCAAACTTGTGCTGAGTGCTATAAATACATTCATGTTTACTGCTTTAAAAAGAAAAATTGCACATTTTATCTTTCAATGGGATTGCCTCCCCTCTTATTCCCTTTCCAAAAAAGAAAAAAAAAAAAAAAAGAATCAAAGCTCTTTTAGACTGATAGCTTCAGGTTGGGGGGAGCTTTGCCATATTATAAATATATATAAATATATGTATAAATATACTTTTATAAGCATGAGAGAGGACAAAAGAAATACTACATTATAGAGTACCCAATATAGATCATTATACAATGGAATATGCACAATTCAATAAAGATGTAGTTAAATTTAACACTCGGTTTTAATCATCTGTCTTGCAATTTTCCTTTTTCACGAGTTCAGAACCCACAGTGTTTTCAGGTCATTGGTTCCTCTTGGCCTACAGCTGTGCTCCATTTCTGTGCTCACTGCCAGTGAAACCGCTGTTACTCCTTTGCACGGTCATTTCCGCTGGGTCAGAGCTGGCCGTACCAGCCACGTGCTGCACACCGCTTACAGGCCTAAAGAGGGGACCCGTGTGAAGGCTCACCTGTTCCATCTGCTCCGTGCTCGGGCTTGCAGGGTCCTGTCCAGCTCTGCTCCCACAGAACCTGCTGGCTGGTAAGTGCTGCTGTGGCCGCTCTGGGGCTGTAGGAAACGCTCTCAGCCTCACGCTGCGACCCTCAGCAGCACGGATTTGAGAATTACAATAGCAAGTGCAGGAAAGGGGGAGTGCCACAGAGGGTGAGGAGCTGCTGAAGGCAGTGGGCTGGATGCCAAGGTTTGTACATTTGCCGTGGGAAGCGCTGCGCACAGAGATCCTCAGGGACAGGGCTCCCTGCACGCACAAGCCACGATCCCTGGCCCTAGTGTGTTGAAGTGTGTAGCCAAAGACAAGAAATGTGACACGGCTGTGGCACGCTCACAGAACACGAGGTGTGCTTTGTTCTTTTTATTTAGGGCTCATAACAAGAGGATTTAGTACACAGCAACAGTTAATTCAAAGTACAATTAAAAAAATTTAAAAATTGGGTTTTGCACTCACTGGAAGGTGGTTCAAATGGCACACACACTAAAACGTTACTGGCGGCATACAGCTCCCCAGAGTCCTGCGGGCTCGGTCAGTTACAGTGGGCTCTGCATCCATCCACTGCATCAGCAGTGCCAAAAGCAAAAGCACAGCGTGCTGCTCCAACTGCAAACCAAAGTGGGGGGTATCTGCTTTCAGAAAAAAGTGCATGGACAAAATCCATGTTAGACACTGACATCTCCAGAGAATTCATAGAAACTACTTGTCCATGCAAGTTGCAAAAGACACTTTTTCAAATGTGAAAAGAAGCACTTGTTCTTTACAAAAAAAATCTCGGACATGTCAGCACTTACCAAGGCGCTGTAATGGAAATAAATTTGTACATAGCTCTTCCTATTAGTCAATAGTAGTAGGATTCTTCAGAGGCGTAAAGAGAAACTGGAACAAATGTACTGCACCCATTTCAGCAGGGTCCCCATGTCAGTGTCAGCAGGGTCCTGGCTGTAGGCTTACCTCTGGACAGCAGGCCGCTGCTGCCATCACTGTCTTGTAATAAGCACAGGTGCTAATAAAATTAGTACATTGAGAGTACCAAAAAACCCCCCAAACCTCTTCCTGCATGGGCTGGAGATTATACAAAACACATGGGTGGGGTTTTTTTCAAATGAAAGCAGCAGAACACCATGATCTGTGAATTAGTCTTTCTAACAGCAGTTATCAAACCGTGGCTGCATAAAACTTTCAGCACGTCCCTATGGACGTGAGGTGGGGGTCCCACTATCCTTGAAGTTTTAATGTCAGAAATAGGTAAACAGGGCTGTTACTACACATTGACTTCAGCTACTGCAGGGGAAAATCCCCCAAACCAACCACACATTGTTCCCTTCTTGTACTGCTCTGACCTCTGTGTAATAACCATTTTATCCACAAAAATGCAGCTGTGCCAAGTACTGGGAGATGCCAGAAGCTCGGGAAGGTGAATACACCTGTAAGCACAGTAAATTCCTGTAACTGGCACCCCAGAAGCTGTAGCCCATGATCCGGCTGGTGCTCAGTTTCCACCACCACCATCCCCAGAGGTTCGTGTTGTAAATATTTGCCTTAGTCAATGCAACAGTGCTGTATGCTTTCTACTGGCACAGTTGCCAATATAGGTACTGAAGTCTCTGCATGGGGTTTTGTAATGCTGCCTGAAATGCTGCAGTGCTTCACTAGTGACACTCAATACTCTGAATGCAACTACTGCTCCGAGTAAAGCCACAGCAGCATGGTCTCTACAACAGCATCCTCGAAGCAGCTTCCAAAAAGGGCCTGCAGAGAATACAGATGTCACCTGTTTTACAAAATGTCCTGTTGTACCTCTGGGAGGAGAAGCTCTGTAACTGCTCCTAGTTTACTAAACCACATAAAGGTCCATCCTTTCCAGAAAGGAAAATGCGGAAGTTTTGCTCTATGCCTGGAGCCCCCAGATGTAACTAATAAAAAAGCAAGCTCATTTCCAGCAGAGGCACACCCACAGCATCTGCTATAAGTGGTGGAAGTTGCTAGGAAGAGCACGGCATTAAATCACAGCACCAAGCACGGGTGGGAGACACCACAGAAGCGCAACAGTATCAGTGCACACTCCTCTCCACCTCTGGTCAGCAATGTGCACATCCACAGTAGGCAGGCAGCCCGCCCACACACCCTCTGCTGGAAAAGGCTCCTCAGTCCTGCTGCTTCCTCGCTTTCTTTTCATCATCAATAGAAATACCCCAGGTAAAAGTGGCACTTTTCAGAAGCTGCATTACTGCCACTCTCAGCTTTGTCTGTCACCAAGAACCCTCAGCAGCAAGAAAAGAAAATGCCAGCAGCTGTGAAAGGAGAACAAACTGCTCTAGCAAGAACTACCTGGGTCTAAGCCTTTCTGGCACCCACGGGAAAGCCACCCAGCCACACACCACAGGACTTGTGGGGCCCTGTGATCCACACCAACAGACATCTCCAGACACTTTCGTGGCATCCAATTCTACTATCTGCAAGGACCAGCTGAATTCCAGGAACATGGTCAAGCCTCCTGGTAACACACACCAGGCTCTGTCATCTACCTCAGAGCTATGCCACACCTCCTGTCCTCCAGGGAGAGCAGTGGCTCCTCAGTGCCTCAGTGTGTGTCTGTGTCTAACCAGTCAGACCAGCAAGTGATCCAGCACTGCTTCAGCTCTCTGCTGCCTACTCCAGCCAGTGCACGTGGACACACCCTCAGGACACTCAGGCAGAATCTGCTGGCTGCCTCTCCTGGCCCCCTCAGCCCTCTGCTGCAACAGCTGGGGGGAGGGGGAAAAGGAGGAGAAAGAATGGGTAAGACACATGCAACCACAGCTCTCTCTCTCTTGGGCTGCAATGAAGGCACCAAAATGAACCTGCTTCAGCACTAGATGTGGACAGACTGTCAGACCTCCTCTCGTGCAGGCACGTGACGGAGAGGCAGCTTAGTTTAATAGCTTTGTCCCTGGCGCCAAGAGGAAGGAAGAAATCTTTGATACACAGCAAACCAAGGCAAAATACACCGCTAGAGGATGCTGAACAATTTCTGTGCACAATGAAAACAGCTGGCTGGGCTAAGGCAGTTCTCACAAAGGGAGAAACATAGACATTTTGGCCATTCAGCACTCTTTGGGCTATGCTGGAATGTCTCCTTCCCCCACCTCTCATGCATACACACTCCCGCTTCAACAGCCTATGATGCAGACCACCATGAACTGTGGCAGCAAAACTCAGCAGTGAAGAGGTTTTGTGCATCTTACTTAACATACTGATGTGTTTCTCCCCCACCCCCCATTTGCCACTCCCTTTTAAAGTAAACCTGTAAATTAAAAAGGGATGGGGAAGAGAAGGTTTTGGACAAGGAGAAGTACAAGGGACAAAACTAGAAACACAACCCTCACTGACTTTAGTAGCATGCAATCTATGTAACATTAATATACAAAGCCTGTTTACCCTGGCCTGGTCTATGACCATTACATCACATCATCCCCAAACAAGCAACAGAATTAAAATCTGTACAAAATAAAAATAGGCGTAAAACTAAACGAATTTCTTTAGATTAGTACTGCATAATAAAGCATAAAACCAGCAGGAGGTGACCCAGAAATTCCATCCACGGCAGTTCTTGCAGGATAAACAATTCCATGTACCATCAGCAGGGAGCAAACTAACCCCTGGCCCATCAGACCAAAGCCAGTTCTTCAGGAGCTGTCACACATTCCACTTTCAGGGTTTTGCAGCCTCATCTTCCGTGCTGGCCTCTGGCAAGCGTTCATCTCACACTGCTCTGTTCTCACAACACAAAACTTGCAAGACAAAAAACCAGCTGACTGGAGATCAGTATCACACACAGTGGCAGTACACACTACCCCACCCACCTGCTGGAAGCATTCAAGCACAAGCTCTTGCTCAGACTGGGTTAAGACACGTTTCACTAAAGTGTGACCTGCCAGCTGCAGCTTGGGTGCACAGGCAGAGGTTCAGCTCTCACTTAGGAACTCATTATGCTGCCCTAACGATGCATTTGAGCGCTGTGGGCTCAGTTTTTGCCATAAATATATCCAAGGCAAGAAAAGCCAGGAAAGCTCTGATATTCCTGGAAAACACAACCCCCCTGTAAGCACCAATGGCTCGTGAATGCTGCTACAAGCATCACCTCCCTGTGCCAAAAGCTTAGACCTGCCCAATGACACTAGAAACAGTTATTCCAGTGACTGCACAACCAGTGGTTCTGGACTTGCTTCCACAGAAATGATGGGCTGAGGGAACTGAACATGGCTGCTACTTTTAGTCTTGCTGCAAGAAAACTTTTCAGAGAGTAAAAGGCTTAAAGGGTATCTGTTCTGGCACTCATCCCAAACAATGCTGCCAGCTTCTAGAAAGAAGACAACATGTGGATTAGCAAGGGAGAAAGCAACTTCTACCTGCACAGGAGTTTCTTCAAAATTGTCCTTCCTGCAGATTTTAACCAAACCATTTTCTTGTGTGCTGTCACAGGAGTTCCACAAGCTCACAGCAGGTGATCACACTCCTCCATGGCCTACAAACCAACCTATTTGATTCTTCCTTCTTCCCCTCTGGGCAGCTATGGCACCTGCGTGCCCGGGCTGGCACCAAACCTGCACCTCTGTGCTGGTGCTGCACTACCTGCCAAGCAAGGGCAGGGTCAGTTACCTGCACTGGTGGCAGTGCCATCACAGAGCCAGCTCCGCTCTCCTGGGCACTGCTCTGCTCTAACACCGACCCCTCCGGCTCAGCGCCGTTGCTCTTGGTACCAGCTAGAACGTGGCCAGGTGATAGTCTAAAGCTGCCCAGGAAGATGCCCTTGCTCAGGAGGCTCTCACAATACAGGATCAGCTCAATTCCCAGGCTAACAAGACTTAACAGGAAATTTAATTGGTTAATGCATGATATTTACCCAAAGGTAACATTTAGATGTTCCTAAGGGCAGAGAAGTACGACCATCACTCACAGTGATCTGCTGCATACAATCACCGAGCAGAATTCTTAACTGAGACTAGATTAGAAAGCCAAGTATCATCACAAGGGGCTACAAAGCCTTCACTTGGTATTACTCCACCCCAAGCCACCAGTACAGCTGAGACTATCTACTATAATAAACAGTGGAGAGGGCTAGGGGAAGAGCTAGGACTACTACTAGTTACTGCTTGGATTTCCATGGGAAACCAGTACACACAACAGCCCTTTTTGCTTCCGCTGAAGAGATTTTGGCAGCAGACATGAAGACAACAATTGCCGTTTGTCCTGCCTCTGCACAGGGCTCTCACAGTACATATGCAAATCTAGTCATCAAGTACAAAATAGCCAATTTACAATACCTGATTGGATTTTTAAGATTCTATTGTGCATAAAACTAAAGTTGGGGGCAAGTTTCTCTAGTGCAAGCAGGCATGAGTAGATTTGAACCTTAGATCACACCCCCTAGAGTTAATCCTCAGACCCCAGGAGGACCTGTAAACTTTGTTTTGCCTTCACCATCAATGGCATCTGTGAGTTCTGTTTGAACCGGCAGCAACCGTGGCAAGGAGCTCGCTGTGGAGAGGAGCACAGATACATCAGTGCAGAACACAAAACAAGTATGTGGCATTCAGAAGATGAGAAACGGGGGTGGGGGTCCTCTGGGCTGCAGCCATCTGAATTGTCTAAACTCAAAGGTGAGCGAATGAAAGCCGGCTCTGTGTGCCCTGCGTCAGCCTACGTGTGCAGAATCCAGCTAGCTGGAAGTCAGTTACAGGAACGTCCCTGTGTAGAAATCCCAGTGTTTGCTAGCACGTGACTGCTCTTCCAGCTGCACAGGAGCGTGGTGTAGGAACAGGAGGGATGTCCACTGGCCAGTAACCTTCACCACAAGCATCCAGGACATCCCCAGTGCCAGGCACTGCTTCCAACAGCAGTACTGAGAGGGCACACAGGATTCCTGAGACGGATCCCAAGGCCTGTCAGAAGTCAGAATTCGAGTGAAGTATGAGCTACTCAACAAGTTTGTTACATCTGCATGGGTCGGCTTAATTCAAAGTCAGATAGCTCAGGATAGCCTCTGCTGGCAGCTGAAGAGCCATTTGTTCAAACAACTCAAATCACTATTGTCTTATCATGAGGGGGGAAAGAGGAAAAAAAAAAAAAACAAACCAAACCCAAAAGAGTGGTTGTTACAATTATCCTTCATTCAGTTATATTGGATGGGGCCCCAGAGGCTGCTGGAGATCTGGGAAGCCCTGACAGCTCCTGCAGCAGGAGGTGCAGTGTTCTGTCCTCTGGTCTTCACTCTGAGTAATGCATGATCGACTCCACATAGTTCCCCGGGAACAGCCCTGTCACTCCATTCATGACCCCCTCATACCAGCCATCATCATTTTTCTTGATGACGTAAATGATGGCACCTTCCTGAAATGAGAGCTCATCTTCCTTGTCCTTGGTGTAGTCATAGATTGCCACCACTAGGAAAGAACAGAACGTCACTGTTAGGAGAGGTAGGGGAGGAGGAGGAAAATCCAGTCACGCTCCCTCATCCAGGCACTGCCTCACCTGTGAGTGTGCAGTGACCTGCTGAGAGAAACATTTTCTTCCACCCCCTTTTGCACAAGCTCATGCTTTGAAGCACATGAGCCAGAACTCCTTTAACTCTTCTATTCTTACTATTTCCAGACCCACCAGAGCAAGTGTCCAAATGTATGATAAACTTGTGGTGTGGAACAATACAATGAGGTGGTTGTGAATCCCCATGGCTTTGAGCACTCAGAACTATTCCTACATGTGCTAAACCAGATCTCGGCACAGCTAAGAGCAGGAAAACATAGAAGAGAGCATAGCAAGTGCTCTCTTCGGGTCACAGTACAAATGAGCCAAGGCTGATGTCCCAGATTTCCATCCACCTTAGCTACTTCCACATTTAAATCTCTAAAGGTGCATGTGCACCTCAATATCCAGCAGCCACTCCCAGGGCACACAGCACCAAGGTGGGCAAATCCCTGTTAGGAGCCATGAAGAAAGAAGGTGGAAATGTACACATACTGTATCAGGACATTCTTACAGCTGGAGAATATTTTACTGATGGCACAAAAATTGTTAGGAAAGGCAAACTGGACAAACCACTTGGAAATATTAAATGGAACAGTGCTGAAATGCCAGAAAATAGACATCAAACTGACACATTTTTCCAATCTTGGTGGTATCATTGTGTGTTTCATAGAGAAAGTTAGATATGCCAGACTCTGAGTACTTTTACAAACAGCATCATCACTGCTTTGAGCACTTGGCAATGAAACATGCAGTGCTGCCACCAAGGGAAAAAAAGGTATGTTGGACGGGGATCCTAAAATCTTGTACGGGAGATAGATGGAAAGATACTCTAAACTAAAGCAAGGATTAAAAATTAAATGGCATGTGTTCATGAATCCACTGTCCAAGAGTCCTAGTAAACTCATCATTCTTTTCAAAAGAGAAGAGGTCATTTCCTTTTGAGGGAGCAAAGGAATCAACACAAACCAACACTAGGGAAACCTGGATCCAGAAGAGATTATAAAACAGACAGATCAATCCCAGTGGAAAATCAGAGCATGTACAGAATTTTTTTTATCATGTGACTAGTGCATATTTTAAAAACACATGTTGTTAGCTCTACAATTGTGCTACCAGTTGTTAAGTAACTTATTCTGTACAGTTTTAGACATAAAATTCTAAGCAAACAAAACACCAATGGAAAAACAAAATACATTTTAGCGTGAAAAACAAGTGTATGAACATGTGCTACAATCAATTTAAGTCCTTCAAAATTCCTTTCTAAGGGTTTTGAAATTTCTTCCTAGAGTCATTGTGCTATTTTTCTTCATTCTTTTGATGATGACGATGATGATCATCATCATGCAAGGATCATGGTAACTTCCAATTCCCTTCTCTCTAACTTTTGAGTGTACTCTAGTCCCTTTGGATACTGAATAGATTCGTTATTTCATGATCACAAGAAGGAAACTCTTCCTTAAGTTTGTGAAGAAAATTTGCTTCTTGTAAAGCCTCATAAAATCTACCTGAAGCCTAGTTTTGTTTTTACATCACCACTGCTTCCTCCAGCATGTTATCTGCGTACTGGCAACAGTCCTCTCTCTAACAGGTTCTTTAATGCTTCTGTCTGTAGCCCCACCAGTTCAAGCTGTGCCTGTCACATGCCCCGAGTTATGAGGAGACCAGGCCAGCATTGCAAGAAAGGCTCCAGATGAGACAGGAAGCAGCAATACTGACTCAGGGGCTGGCATCCTTCCCTGTCAGCCTGAGCCAGGGCCTCTTTGAGTTTCTGTCTGAAGATGTTTCAATGCAGCTATGAAAAACAGAATTACTCATTTAGGCTGATATTCTTCCAATCAGTGATCTTTGGTTCTCCAACAATTACACAGAGTTTGGCTGAACTCTGTTATATCCAACGGACCACAAATGTGGGCTAGACTGATTATCCAACTAGAATCCGTGAACACACACTTTCTCTAAGTGGTGTATGTGCAATTTTTCCTTCTGGATACCCATTTCCATTCACCTGATTTGCAGAGCCAGGTCATTTTCTTATCTTTTCCTACCACACATCCAGACCCAGCTCAATGGTAAAGTGCACGGCTCATCCCTGGACACTGCAGACTGGCTCTTGCTATTACAGTCACATGGCAGCGACCCAAGGTCAGCATCCCCAGTAACTACATCCTACATTTCTCCATCTGTTCCAAATGGATCTACTATTCACTTCCATCCTCAGCTGCAGGCTAGAGCATATCTTAATGTTAAAGGAACCTCCCATGCTGCTTGACCCTCTACAGAACAGGGTCATACTGAATCCCATTCCAACACACAGAAATCTATTTGTCACCTCTTTGGTGTCCCAGCTCCTATTGCAAACGTCATCTACCCTAACACTATAAAAGTGCTCTCATCAATAGGAGAATACTCGTATCAAAAGTACATGTACAAATCCTAAGAATCAGGAATTCTACTTATTGGGGGTAAATGTGTTGGAAGAGCTACTTTCATCTGTTTAGTCCACGTTGAGTCATGTGGCACAGAATACTATTTATAGGAACTTAAGGAGTCGCCACAAGATACACTATTTTGCTGAATAAAGCGTTATAATTCCCAGCAGTGTAAGTCTACACGTACTTTGAGTATTAAAGTTCTCTTTTAGTATAAGGCTTCTCATTCATTTTAAAGCTTCAAAGCCTGCTACAAGAAACTCACAGCCAAGCACTTCTCTCCCAACTCCAGCAAAGCAGTCACATCTCAAACATGGGCTGAATAGAGCTCTTCATATAACTACAACAGAATCCACATCTGTGTCAATATCTCATTTTTTTCTGGTATCCTAAAACTACTATTTAATAGTTCTTTATACGTTGAAAGCAACCGTAATTTTTTTTACTTTTAAGAGTGTTTTGAAAAATGGACAGCCTTTTAGATGTTTTGGTCATCTAGCTTTAAAAATACAGATCAAAATTATGTTTTTGCATGGGTCTCTCCATCAATAGAGACAATGTTTGGCTTATACTTTTGTTCTCTATAGGAAACATTTTCTGACTGAAAGCATGACTTTCTCCAGCTTATGTTTAAAGGCTCCCCTTGACAGTTTTGCTATCCCATGTGGGATGGAACAGATCTGTGCATATATGAACCTATATAAACTGTTTTAGTTCCAAGCTCATAAAGTCCCCCAGGAAAGCAGAACAGAGTTATCATTCAAGTATCATTATTTCCTCAAATAGAAAGTTGTTTCTCAAGGCACGTGCACATACACACACCCCTCTGCGTTAGTCTGAGACACTACAAACACATCAGGGCCTCTTCCTTCTCTTTTGCTGCTGACTAAAGTGCTGTAATACCAACTACTGGCATGAAGGAGTCTAGGCAGACTCCATGTCCAAAAGCAGGATGGGAGGAGCACACACAAAAAGTTGTTACAAAGAAAACCCTATTGTCTCCTCCAGCTCCAAACCTACCCTTTTCTAAGTATGTCCTCGGTGCCCAAGGAGGGTCCTCCTCAGCATAAGGATCGCTGTACTCCACCACAGCTGCTTCCTCCTCCTCATAATCCTCTGGAGGTGGGGGTGGAGGTGGAGACTCATCAAACACTGCCTCATCCACGGGCGGTGGAGGGGGAGGAGTATCTGAAACTGAAAGTAACAGTACGACCGTGAAAATGTCTCTACAGCCATGGTAGCTGCTTCAAGTAATACTCTATCCAATGAACTGCGCTGGGACCAACAGCTATAACTTGTGAAAACACACTAGAGACAGGAAAACGCAGAGAAGGAAGGACTGGGTACCTCCAATATGATTATTTCTTTTTCCCACCCTTCACAATTTCAGACAAACTTGCAGAGGCAGGAGAGAACACAGAATTCTGGCTATACACGGACAAATCTTTCATCAGCGCAATCCAAAAGCCACGTCCAGTAATAAAACATAGCACAAAGAAGCAGCAAACTTACTGTTTTCTTGAACTCTGGCCACAAATCCCATTAGTGGTAACTGTGGAGTTACCTGTAGGATGGAGGGGGGAGGAGGAGCAAGGGATGCTGCCACAGAAATTAAAAAGAGAGAGGCATCCAGTTAGAAACACAACAAAGCAGCAAACAGGAAAGTAGACATCATCACCACTCAGACGGTGCAGCAGGCTGCCAAGAAGCTGAGACAAAAAGACTGACATTTACAGAAAAATGGCTCAGGTGGTTTAAATACATTCCTAATCCTTTCTTCAAGGATATTTCTCTGTTTTTAAAATTTCCAACCCAGTTCTTTTTCATAACATTAAGAATCCATGCTGAAGTATTTTTCTGATTTGACTATGAGATTCCCTTAAGATGAAGTTTCTGACTGCAGAATATAGCCCTTTATGAACAGACCTAACTAACAAATATATCAAGAGGACTCTCTGCCTATAATCCTCCCCCTTTCAAATCTAATTGATATTTCTGGAGATGACTAACGGCATCCATGAATCCCTAGTAATGAAAATGGATATGACTCTCTTTTTTCCAAGATGTAGGCCAAAACCCCCATTGAATGAGGCAGCTATTTTAGACAAAACAGAAAAAGATGCCTTTTGAGAACAGTGGGAATCTGAAAGATGCAACACTTCTGATCTTATTGACAGAACAGAGCACACTGTGCTGCTGCCAAACCACAGGGCTTGTTCCAGATGTGCTGCCTGCTTTCCTCCCCACCTGACTTCCCTGCACTGAACTCTGAACAGCCCTTTCACAGGGACCAGAAGAGCTCTCTTTGTATAGTAAGAGCTGCCCTTGTACAATATATCTGAATTCCCAGTTAAAGAAGATACTTTTAGCCAGTTGCAAATGCTTTAATACTGAACTATGGTTTAAGCCTGGAATGCGAGTTTGAGTTATCTAGTTAAAAAATCAGCTAACTAGTTTTATGTGAGTTTAGTATCACTTTGAATAACGTGGCAAAATTCTTTAGGCAAGTTGCAAGATGATTTTTTCAGACAGCACACCTTAGGAGAAGCACAAATAACAATTTTCTTGTTAGTATGTGGCATACAAAAAACATTTAATCATGTCCAAAGGGATTAAGGGGAAAAAAGTCTATATTTCACGTACCAGTACATTTATTTAGCTACCAGACAGAACTAAATAAATCTCAGGCTAATTTCAGAGGTAGTAAGAAAACTGACAGGTATAATGTAGCATTTTTCAGAATTAATTCACATTATCGTAGCAAGAGAAAGGAGTTCTACAGCATTTACAACTTGTGTCCCAAAATTTCTTCTGTTTGCTTATTCCAGTAAAAACTATCTTAAGTGCTTTGAATTTCTTCTGTCACTCACATTCACATTTCTTTCAGAACCACACACCATAAATGAAAAGACTAACACCAACCGTCCTTTTTGTTGCAAAAATATCTTGCATCTCTAGATGCAAGAACTTATTTTAAGGTAAGATCAATTATTTCACCATTTAATTGATATCTCTTGAGAAAAAACTGAAATACATTTCTGATTACAGTTCCTTTGACTCAAATTACATGACCTCAGGGTATTTATTCCTTTGAGTGTAACTACAATTGCTGTAAAAAGATTTGGTTTTGCATTTTTTCAAAGCAGAAAAGGGAACTCAAATTTAAAGTCCTACTGAAAAGCAGTAATATCCATCAATTCAGCATCCTTCTCCCCGCTTTTTCAATTCTATATGCTATAAAAGTGTTTCTTTTCAAAATGATTTCTCTATTCAACTTCATATGGATTCACAGAATCCATACCTATCATAGGAGAATAGCTCCACTTTCCTCGGTCTCTTCAGTGTACTTTGTTCATGAGCTATATACATTTCTTTAAAAGAAATAACAAGGCTTTCCACAGAGAAAAATAAATCACTCTAGATAAGCACGCCAAGCAAACACAGAAAAATTCCCAGGTTCAGTTTGGGTTGTGCAGTTTAATCACAATGGTGGTGCTGACACTCGCTGACATCATTCCTCGTGTACCTTATTAACCCCTCAGTTTGTGCTTCACTCTTTGCACTGTGCAGGGACTATCATGGGATTGGCTCTATATGCTCTATAATTACGCTAGTTTTGACCTTTAAGAGGCAATACAATAAATATTTTATTAGTAATTATTTTGTTTATTAAATGCATCAGAAGAAATTTAACCTCTACTGTATAAACATCATCTTAAATCTTCTCTCCCATCTTCCTTCCACACTGACCACTGATAAATCTAATACACAGTTGCTGTAAATTAATTCGGAAATGCCCAAGAGCATCTTCCACTAGGCAGCTTCAGACTGGTAAGAATTCAGCTGCACAAATGAGGTGGGGTGCAACCACCATCTCAGTACTTGCCCAGATTGTCCCACACAGTTTTCAGCCTGTGCTGAGCTCTACATTGCTTAAATAATGATACCCAAAATTGCAGGGTTAAAGCACTTGTTAGGTGGCTTGGCTGGCAAGAGTGGCTTTGGGACAGACATATGCTAAGATCATTTAGAGTCTGCATTATTTAATATTTTCTTTTCTTTGTTAAAAAGGTGTCATCATGAAGCAGAAAAATTGTATTATCTTACAGCGGCATTTAACAGATCAGGGCAATGCAAGTACCTTTCATCCTCCGGTCAAGTGAAAAAACAAACACGACTGTGGCACCATTTAAAAATAAGGCAATGGAAATAACAGTACTGTGTTATTGCCAAAGAGCCCACAAACAACAAAAAAGCCATAGCTGGCACCCTCTTCTGCCTCTTGTAAGGTCTCTTTCCCCTCTTGTTTTCTGCCTCTCTTCAGGAATACTGAGAAAAAAACGTGGCATCTGTCCCATCACTACTAAACCTGCTCCTTCCAGACACATCAGTGCCTCTGTTCTTAGGGCTTTCATCAATTATGCATGCTTGAGCATCCTCTCCTTTCAAGGTGAACTCTAAAAACCCTTGGTTTAGCATCACTGCAAAGCTAATAAATTCTGTATTCTGCTGGTATATAAAAAAAAGTCTCTTACTACAATTGCTTATTTATACTGCCTCAGATATGCCAATATAACTGAAGTATTTTGTTGTGATTTACAGTTCAAATGACTAATCACCATAATCATTACCTTCCTTCTGGATACACAGACTGAACTGTGGTTATGCAATTTATTTTAAGTCTATTTGGCATCTTGTATGATTACCTATTAACAATGCAACGGCAGCTTGCAGAGAATTATCCCTTTGCTAAAGCAAAAAACACACAGCAGTCGTCAAAAACTCTCTGGATATACTAAAAATCATCTTTATTGCAAAAATTGCTTTGTTGTAATCCTGAAAGTTTTCTTTTTGTTGCTATTGCCCTTTCCTTCTTGCCTGTTCCCCCCTTCAGCCTTCAATATGCTTAGAAAATGTGCCTCTTTCAGGTAACTGGGCCACAATTTAGCCCTACAAGCTCCTCCACTTTCCTGTGCTCAGCAGGACCATTCATTTCCATCTCAAGCTCAGCACACACCTCACCCTGCAGGGCAGCTCACAAACAGTAACAGCCAAACCTGACAAGTCCCTTCAGCACAGACTGCAGCATTTGACCTAATTCTAAGTTCAGTGCTCAATTTAAAAAAAACCAAACCAACCAAAAACCAACCAACCAAAAAAAACCCCCAAACCAACCAAGCAACACACACCTTCAAATCTACCACCACAAAACACCAGCATACTGTGATACTTGCAAGTCAACATTCAATCTTGCTGGTATTAGGGCATTTCCTGACAGGAAATCTTCAGTGCGTCCCCTGCATCTTTCTGTAGCTTTGCCACAAGAGAAACTCTCTCCTAGACTGGTATAAAACCCTCCTGTCCCATCAGAAGCACAGGAAGAAGGACTCCTTGGGTAAAAGGGTACTGTGTTATGCTGACACACAGGACACGCACTCCCTGGCTTTGTAAGGCAGGTCACCCATAAAACAACACCACCCGTGGGCTTACAGCAGGTGACACAAACACCACTGGTGTCTCCAAGGTGTCTAATGCTTATCCCTGTGTAACGGGTACAGCTGCTTGAACTCTACATTACCCAGAAGGAAAAAGCACACAAGATAAAGACTGATTAATGAACAATCAGCATTCTGGTGCAAAATCAAATACCCATCCCGCACCAAAGCGGGTCCATGACACATGGTGTAGTCAAGGACTAAAGCTTGTCTGATAGGGACTGTGACATCAAATGTTAATTATTTGGCAACAAAGCCAGCATTTTTTAAGATGCTTGCTATAATGGAAGCTGAACAGCGTGCACTTGCACTGCAGCTTTGGCACAGCTACCAGCAACACACTGGAAGTGCAAGATCTGCAATGGAGTCAGAATGTAAAATTTCAGAGAGCTGAAGGTCGCTGTGCTCACCACGGCTGAGTTCAGTGGAGCAGCCAGTCTCACCTGGGTTCTGGTTGTAGAAGGGGCCCCCGTTGATCTGGTTCTGAAGGCTGGTCTGGGATGTGATGGACGGAGGCCGCCGATAGGGCAAAGACCCGCCGATGGTCGGGGGCGTGTGCCGAGCTGCAGGCCTGTTCATGCTGTAGAACTGAACGGGGTGACCTGGGGTACAGGGAGAAATGCCTTGGCAAAGAGAAGAATGGCGCCTGCCTTCTCTCTGCCTGCATTCAATTTCAAAGGTTTGGAAAGGTTTCTGGCTCTTTATTTTAAGACAAGCTGCATCCTAGTAGGAGTCAGCCACTTCAGCTGCCAGACTGGCAGGACACCGAACGTCTCAAGAGCAATGCGTAACAACTCTCCCAACTGCCTGCACTCAGCACCGCCTACAAAAGCCAGTAAGGAAATACAAAGGTGCTTAAGCTACAAATCTTCAAAATGAAAGAAATAATTCCTGGTTATCTATTTTAGATAATGTATTACAATAACTTCTTGTGAATTTAGCTCTTTCTAAACCTGCAAAAAACTCCCCAAAATGTCACAGTTCCGCAATTAATGTAAATTAGCAAAGCATGTATTTGGCTGTCTGAAGGAGATTTTAAAACGGCAATCTCCTCATCAAAAGGTGACACAGGACAGTGTTGTGGTTGGTAAGTGTGACACACTGCAACTTCAGCACATGAGAAAATAAAAAGTGTAGCACTGAGACAAGGAAGTTGTAATATACACCCTGTGTACCACATATGAAAACAAAACGCTTTAATAACAGTCTGCATAATAAAAACTTGTATTTTACCTAATCCTGAACACAAAAATCTGCATTTTTTATCAGTTCATTAAAGGGTGACTTGTAATTTGACAGCACTGAAGAAACCAGTTACATAAATTATACTTTGCCAGATGCACTTTTTTTTTAAATTACATTTATAAGAGAATAATAAGACCCAGAATTATCAGTGCTGGTTCCCGCCAAGCATAATTATTCTATGAGAGTCTCAGTACCCAAACAGAAATAAAATCATGATTTAGTACATTGTATAAATGTAAAAATAATAAAATTACAAAATTAAATGATTACCGTTCATAAAATCAGCACACCTTGAATTGTCTACCGCAACCATGACCTTACAGCTGGTTATTAGCAGATATTTTCTAGTTATAATTAAACTTTTTTTAAAACTATGAATCACTGCCGCTGAAGTAACTTTGCAAAGCCTTGGCTCATGATCACATCTGGGTTCATCTGCCCAGCAGCTGGAGCAGACACTCACCTGCAGAGGGTGTGGAAGAAACAGCAGGGGGAGTTGGAGAGGTGAAGCCATCAGCAAGGGGCTGAGCTCCTGCAGCAGCAGCAGCAGCATCTGGGGCAGCGGAGGAAGGGGCAGGAGGAGCAGGAGGAGTGGGGGCAGGAGCAGAGGTAGCAGGAAGGGGAGAAGTGCCAGCTGAGCCAGCAGGGGCTAAGTGAAGAGAGGACGAAGAGGTGGAGTTAATAAGGAGACATGTTAGCAAGGATTAGAAAAGCCTCTGACTATTCAGTGTTAGCTATTTATTAGCTGCACAGTATTTCAGAATGCACGGGATGAGAAAACAATGGAGCTGTTAAAGAAAGGCTCACTCCTGTGTAGATGGTAAATGAGGATCAAGCAAATCCACTTCTTTCCAGGTCTGAAGGGAACACAACCCAAAACTTTTCAGTGAAAGCCATTACTTTTGAAAGATGTCTTTGCAATGTTTTATTTATACTCCAATCTCTAGCATGGCTGTCTTTAACTTTTGTATGAATTAGAAAATATAAAGAAACCAAAAAATTTCCAGCTCTTTGTTTCAGAAGCATGTATTTCGCTGCAAGCCAACTACAGGCTTTTCTTCACTGAAAAGGCTGAGCAAAGGAAAAAGAAGTACTAAAACACCTCCTACTTCTGGAAAGTCTGGGACCATTGCATTGAGGAACTATCTCTTTGTGACAATTAAGTTACTCGAGATTTACTCTGTGCCTTCCTCTCATTCCAATTTTCTAAAAAAATGCTTCTATGTATCTGCATAAACAGCCAATGAAAAAAACCCCATTTATTTGCTTAAAAGGACAAGTGAGAAATGTCCCTCAGCCCACTGAAAAAGGTGCTGTGTCCTACCTTGTTACATGCAGGCAGCCAGGCAAAAAATTCTGATGAACAAATTAATACATAAAAGGAACACTACAGCACATCAGATACTCTCAGAGAAGATACTATTTGATTCAAACTCGTATTATCAATAGCAATGAACTCTGGGCTTCCCCCTTGGAGTTTAGGAAACTGCAAATGCTCAACGTTAACAATGAGGCAGAAGGAGGAAAAAGGAGTTTCCATTTACCTGGATAGACACTAGGAGGAGATGGTGTGGGAACAGCAATGGGAACACCTACACTTCCACTTCCACTGTTCTCTCGACTGCTGCTCCGACTGCTTGGGTGGCTTCCTCCACTACTGCCACTGCTGCTGTAAGAAATCAAAGTAACCAGGGTATGAATGTGCTGCTGCTCATGCTGAAACGTAAGATCCCCCGCAGAGCATCTTATGAAATCAAGAGAAGTAACAGGGAACAAGAGAAAAGAAACAAGGATGCTATAAACCTATATAAAGCTGGGCTTTCCTAAAACTCTCCACTTTGACTACAACACAAGAGTGTTTTTAAAAGTTAGTGAATTTGCCAAAAATGAAGCACTTCCAGAACATTGTTTAAAGCACATCATTCCAGGGTTGTTGAGCCCCTACAGAGCAAATATAAACCTTTTTCCTAGAAATTTAAAACTTATACAGTGCTTAGAATGTGATTTGTATGCTTTCATATGAGACTACTAAAGACTAAAAGTTGTAAGAGAGTAAAAGTCAGATTTTTTTTATCTTTTAAGTTCACATGTTTAGCCATCCTCAAGTACTTACTATGTTTAAAAAGTAAAGATTTCAAGGAAAGTATTTAGAGCTATCACATCATGAAACTATCCTAGAGAAAACACTAGTCTTCTGCTAGTCTAATGCAGTTTAGCTTTACTCTGTGTTTGAAGTTATCAATATCCCCAAAACACTATGCTACAATTCCAGCTACTCAATCTATAAACATTGAAGACTGTTCAAAAATGTCAAGTGTAAGCATCTGAGCAGCCTTTCAACATTTAGAAGGCAAGTTCTGTACGAAGTCTTCCCCCGGTTCGGTAATCATTTAATAAAATAGTATCACAATCTACGTCCTTGAAAGACTTCACAACCTTAGTAGTTCATGAAGCGCTCTAAGTGACAGCACTGAAACCGAGGCGGGCAGGGGATCTAGCGAATGACATTAACCCGACGCCCGGCTGTGGTTCTGTGAGCGCTCCTTCCCATCAGTGCACAGACGCAGGAGGGAGTTTCCCAGCAGAGGGAGGTGCCCCGGGCCAGGCCGGTACCTGTAGGTGCGGTTGCGCTGGTTCACCGAGGCCGTTCTGACGGGGCTCTGCTGGGCCGGGGCCATGGTGCGCGTCGGGCTGGGCACGTAATCGTTGGGCACCACCGGCGGCCGCACCGGCTCCAGCGTGCGGTACGGGGAGTGCCGCCTGCACCGAAAGCACACGCCACGGGTCAGGGAAACGCACACGAAACCAGGGACCTCGCGCTCTCACTCACAGCTACGTACTAATCGGGAATGGGAGCTTTAAGAATGGGCTGCTTCTGTAACTGTGCAGTACTTATTTTGTAGGATGAGGGGAAAAAAAAAAACAATTAAGGATGTTCTTCAGGTACTTCTGCCCATCAGTAAACTCCGTGTTGCACAACCCATTCTTGTTTTAAAGGCAAGCCATTATCTTGCATTAAAATAAAGCACCTCGTTCTGTATATTTATACATAATCACACACCAGCTAGCAGCATTCATCCCACTTCTACCGCATTTTCCTAAGGTCAAAATCAGGTTCATAGACTTCCCAGGAAAGTACTTTCATCAAGCACAGCACAAATAATTAATGAAATGAAAAAATCATTTTTCAGTTGTTTAGTGGCAAAAGCCACAGCTAATAACATTTTAGTCTAAAGTTTGTAACTAAGTGTTCTGCACTGAGAAAAAGGTTCCTGTTGGGAAAGGCTGACGATGCCCACCATATTCTGGCAGCAGCACACTAACAAAGACATGATCAGTATTAAGAGGATGCAGATGTAACACTCTTGGCCTTTGTGAATGGTGAAAATAAAGCCATGAAACCTTTCCCAGTACAGAAAAAGAAAGAGTCTTCCCTCTTTTCCCTTCTGTTCACCCACTCAGTGACTGCACTTACCCAATAGTTCCTTTTCCTGACATGGGTGGACTTGGTGGCTTCTGGGTGGGTGGTGTTGTGCGAGGCAGCCCACCCATCTTCATATTCTGGGTGCTGACCTGCATGGAAGAACGGGGACAAAAACGGCCTTCACTGAGCTCAGGGTCCAGGGGAGAGACACTGAGATGCCTTTAGCAATTATCTCTAAGTAGGGGAAGGTTTAAACAAACAAAGAAAAATTGAGAGGCCATGCGTTTTATATGCAATTTCCACTCCGCTAGAAGTCAAGAGTTGCGCTCAAAGGACTCTTTATTACATAGTTCTTAGAAATTGTACAAAAAAGTGAATTTGCCTTCAGGCTATCACATAAACATTAAATCCCTGAGAATACAAACACTGCACCTAACTTGGCTGAACCTCCCAGTCACCTTTTGAGGAAAAGGCAGTTATTCCACATGGCACTACCAAATGATAAATCTGCAAAAAAAATTTTGAATACTGTTTAAAAATACTAAGGCTTATCTAATAGGCCACAATCTAATGTGATTTATACAGATACGGAGAAGTCAAAGTAATCTATAAATATGATCTAATAATGTTTTAATGTTTTCACAGCTAATAAACACTTTTAAAGATACTTACTTTAAATATTAGTTACATATATTTAAACATACAGAGAAACCTATTTTGAGAAAAACACAAAGGTGTGTTGTTCCCCCCCAATTAAGTCTGTAGTAATTTCATCTCTGAGAGTTAATAAATACATGCCCAGAGAGAAAAATATTTAGCAGTGATGTGATATAACTGCGCTCGTCCACTTCCCCTCTGTCAGGTTAAAATAATAATGAAGTAAATTTTACATAAAATAATTTACTCTAACTTATTTCAAAAACTCATTAGTATTCCTGACTGATTGATTAATCTCAGAATTGTAAACAACTGTTACCAATGTGCATTTTTGCTTCTCTGTAGTCTGCCAGCCAAGCAAAATTTCCTCAATGCACGCATCCTTACAGGAATCAGTACACGGTCTCTGCTTACAAAACAGCTCGGATTTACGACTGCCTGAGCTATTGCTGAGGCACAGAGATACTCAGCAAACCTAAACAAGTGTGCTCACATCCCTCTCTCTGTTCTTCCTGTCACGCTCTGCCTCACAGAGTTTCTTTCTAAAATCTAAGTCTTGGCTACTGCCCCCACCTCCCAAAGAAAAATGAAACAGCAATCAAGGCACTCAAGAGTATTTGCAGACATCCTTGAAGGCAAATTACTCCTTCAAAATTTGACTCTAACAACTCATTTAAAACCTTGGCAACGTTTAGATTGGTGAATTGATAAATATTGACAACGGTGCAAAGAGTAATACATTCAGTATTCTAATCCACTGAGACTCGATTCTCTGGCTCTAAATAATCCCAGTCCTATCACATTTTCAATCTGCAGGGAGGAAAAGAAAATCCAAGCATTGGAAGGGGTACTTTGTCAGATTCAAAAACAGATGTTTGGACTCAGTTATGCAAGTGTACTCCATAATGTCAATTTAAGACAAAATTATTTTGCATGGCATTATAAAGTCCTTTAAGCCAACTCTAAGCAACAAGAAATCTAAAGTTAATTCAAGTGAGGGATGAGGTAAGCACTGAACTACAACTACTTGAAGGGAAAAGGGGAAGTGTAAAATGAAATACATTTTATTCTATACACGTAACATTTAAGAAATAGCAAAATCTGAATTTTTTTTTAAAGTTGCAGCACCCCCTGTATTTCCTTTCATTAAACATGCCTGTTTCACCCACCTACCTACTTGAGTCTTCAAAAGAAACCAACCAAACAAACAAAATCCACCTTAATTAAATGCTCACTGAATTGTCACTTGCTGTATTTCAAACAGCCCACTCAGCCTCCGCTCTTGGATGTCTTTAGATGCCAGACCAATCTGTGTGCTCCTGAGTAGTCCATTTAGGGGTTTTAACTGGCTACACTATTGTTCGTGACGAGATGATGTAACCACTGGCTATCACATCACAGTTCATATAAAATTCCATACATTTAATCCAAACGATGTTGGTATTATTTTATATGCAATGAACTTCTAGGCATGCCCAGGGCTCTGGCTACATGCAAAGACAGGATGGATGGCTGAGGTGGGGGATGCTGGAACATCGCACCGGGTACAGCCACAAGCGGAGGTAACGCTCGCCTCGCTAACACACAGCTCCAGCGGTGACTGCTTGATGTTTTCATGAACGCTGCAAATATAAAGATCCTTGACAAAGGATGGGAAGAAAGCTTTAGAAAATGGGGCCAAACAAAAGATGATCCCTTTTCAAGCCCAGGAACTTGGCAAAAAAACCCCATCCTTTAAAAAAACTAACCTGACAGATGAGGAAATTCACTGACAGTAGGTTTAGTTTCAGGGTCTTGGAAATTACTTTCCAACATTGAAATTGAAATGTTCAGAGAGCAAGTAATTTAAATTTACAGGGTTGTCTTCAAATCTGACAGGACTGATGGCTTTAAAATCAGCTACTCTAAGTTAAACAACCCTGTGCAAGTAACTTCCCCTTTGACTTATTGCCAAATAATCACAGAAGAGAAATTAAAAATATACAATTATTTCAACAGTTCTGATCAAAATGGACAGATCCTTGGAAATAAAAGCATGCAAGATGCTAAAAAAATCTAAAACCGCACCAACTGAGATTAAAACATTGTAATATTTACAGCTGTCTCCTTCTACGATAATTTCTACTGGAGGGGGAAGGAAGGCCATTAATGCCCCCTCTCTTCCAAACTTTACTATATTGCCTTTTCTATTTTGCACATATGGTTGTAAATACAATTTCCATACACAAATCCTCACCCACACACTTCCCTCTTACAAACATCTAAAATCTGAAGCAACCACCAGAACTCAAGGTCACATATGTATTCGCTGTCAAGTTTAAAAAATCCTTTTCCTGGAGTAAGCTGGTATTTGCCAGAAGTTGCACCATTTCAGACATCATTTCCCCTGGTTCTGCACAGCTGGAACTACCCAGATGCAGCTGATTTAATGAGAGGGTGAAAGCAGAGGAATACATCTGTCTGATGGTGGTTTGTTTGGCTGCAGGACCCCACAGGGCTGGGGCTGATTTCTAGTTTAAATCTTGCAAATCATTTTAGGAAAATGCATAGCAAAAGAGAGCCTGCAACCAGAAAGACAAAGGAGCATCTATCTGCCTTTGCTCACAACTGCACAGTTAACCAGCCAACCACTGTGTTTAGAACAGGGAAAAAAAAAAAGGGAGGCAGTAATGACTTGGGCACAAACAAAGCTCAGGAAAAAACCACAGCTGACTGATGTAAAAGCAGGAAGACAAGCCAGTAAACAGACAAGTAGGACACAGGGTCTGTGCAGAAGACATGCAGGGATTTTTCAAATAACTTTTTTTCCTCTAACACAGAAGAAAAACAAAAGAAAGTAAAAAATAATACCACGAGAAGTTGTGGAACATCAAATAATTCTTGTGAGATCTTGTTTTCTTTTTTTTTACTGGATACCTTGCAGAAGCTTTTTATAGATAAATTAGCAAGCACATGCACCACAGCAAAGTATCTTCTACTAAAGCTGTAACTTTGTCAGCACTGGAGCTGGAATTGGAAGTTTTGCTGAGGAAGAAACTAGAGAAATGACTTAAAAAGCAGATCCTTGGTAAGTAAGACATCCTAGGAAATGCTCTGGGATCCAGCCCCCACAGTAACAGCTGTAAAATGAACTGTAAAGAAGTGGATCCCTGTGGACCATTCTATTTCAAGAGGGTACAATCGTATTTCATCCAATATTTTCTATTATGGAGCTACAGCGTTAGAAAGGCACCATCTGATAACTTCAAGACACAATATGGCACTGACTAGAGCGCTCAAAAAAACTATCCTCTTAAGTTTAATTTTTTAATAATTAAAACTTAATTGGCCAATTTCTATTTTTGGCCTCTAGTTTTTCATAGATTCCAGTGATTAAAACACCATCTTTTAGTCCTACATATGACCGAGTTTCCTTCATAGCTACATTTTTATCAGCATTTAATATACTGCATTTCTTTAGCACGCCACCATATAAGGAATTTCTAGTGAAATAAATCAGCTGAGACTGATAAATTCTGCCGTTCATTCAATTTGATTCTTGGGAATATTTTCACAAGGAAAAAAAAATCACTGAACAGGAAGCACAGAAATACATAGTTGGGTAAGATATGAGAGCTGGTCTAGAGACTGCAAAAACTATTTGCATCAATGTCCTGTATTTACACAGACCTGAGGCACTTACCTGCAGAAAGCAAGCAAGCTGGGCTTTTTGGGGGTTTGGGATATTTTTGGTTGGTTGGCTGCCTTTTTTCCCCCCAAAATCCTGAATACCAGATACTCAACACAATCAAGCCTTAGGAGGAGCTACTTCTAAAGCTGGACAAAGCCAGAAATTTTTAAGTGGTGCTCTACATTCACACTGTACCTTCTAGAACTTTAAGGATGTCAAAAGAACATTTTTTTGCCCAAAATCTAGTAAGAAAAATTGTCCTATCAGTGATGTTTCACAGATTATATTCGGAAACTTCAGACAGTTCCTCGACCTTCTTGAGCAATTTTATATCCAATTACAGGAAAAAACAACCCAAGGCTGAATAAAAACTCCCTTCCCATGCCTTGCCTCATCTTGTTAATGCTACAGAGATGATGAATAGATTTTTGGCCCATCATCTGCTACCTCAAAGTAAATTTGTTTCAGGCTGTGCTCAGCCACTCAAATACTTACTGTGCATGTCTAATCAAACCATTTGCTTGTCAGCTCATTAACCAGCTTATATGGAAGTGAAATGTATAAATTTCAGCCCTGTTTTGGCAAATGACCACAAGCAGAAGCTTCAGCAAGTGAGCTTACTTGTTTTTACCACATCCACCCATGTAAAGTAATTGAAGGACCAAATCTTTTGGATACAAAAAGCCTTAAACAATGTAATTTTCAATTGATTTTCCCCTGCTTTGTGACTGAAATTTTCTTCAAAATCTGTTTAAAATTTAAGTTACTCAGACATAAATCCAATGCTACAGTCAGTCAGTTTAATATTACAGTTGTTAGGTAAGGCTAAAGGGTTTTTGCAGTCATGAAAAAGAAATGCAGGCTAAACACTTCATATCCAATCACTTTTAAGTGAAGTAAAATAACCATTCACACAGAACTGTGGTTACCAATTGCTTTTCAGTCTTCTTTCAGCCTGATGCACTGTGACTACACTGAGACAAAGAATAATCAGGTCTACTGAGAGATGCTGCGCTGCTTTTTGCCTTTTTTGTTTTCTCTTTTAAACCCTCACATTTTGCCAATGAGAAGCTGACCAACATGTTTGATTCCTCAAATCAAATTTCTAACTGAGTTCACTCTAGTAAATAAAGAAATGGTGCTATAACAAAAAATGTTCTCATTCCAAACCTATAAACAGAAAAAGTACTAACTCTGACAAGCTGTAGAAACTCTTATGGCCAATGCAGATAATGCACAGATATGTCAGTTCACGTAAACTCTGTAATTACACAATTTTAAAACTTTTCTTTAGGATAGTCATTACTTGTCTATAAATTGCAACTGCAGAGAGCAACATAGAAAATTAAGTTTGCAAATTGTTTTTTTAAGAAGACTCAGAAAACCATCATCCGATATTGTGTCCAGAATAAAACATACTCAACATCAAAAGTATTTTATCCATTTTATGTAAACAGACAGTAAAAAAAAAATATTTTGCCATTCTCAAATTAAAAACATGTAAACACCAAGTGAGTTGAAATACTGTATACCTCACACACCTTTGTAAAAAAAAATTTCAAATGACATGTGAGAATTCCCTCATAAATTAAAAGTTTTCCAGTGTTATCAGAGATGCTACATACACTTAAATACCTGACTAAAAGTACCATCTGTCCAATTTCACAGGGACGTCATGGAGATATCTACAGAAATACTTGGTTTTACAGGCAATCTCAGGAATTTGCAGGATTTTCTTTTAGCTTTTTCCAAGCACAGAAAATACTTAAAAGTATTTCACATCAACTTGGAACTTCCTTTAATTAATATACTCATTCTACATATAGGCATTCTGTGTTGTAAAATGTAGTTCCCTCGTTACAACGGTGGCACCTGCTACTAAAAAACTTCCAGTCCCTCTTTCCCCTCTCCTCCACTTCAGGAGAAGGAGGAGATCTCCATACTCCATGAAGGCTATAACCCATCTATTAATTAATGTACTATGAACTCCACCATAATATCATGTAACTTAATTTAACTCCTTGTCTAATTGATTTGATGCTTTTTATTGCTTCTGCAGCCACTAAGACTACTAACATTTAAAGAATTTGACATACTTCAGCCTGAGTTCTTTGATGCACTATTCATCTAATAGTCAACTAAATAAATCCCACCTTGTTTAACAGTTATTAAGTATTTTACACAATTATGAAATTTCAGGAACTTTTCACAGATGAGTGCCTCTGAGTATTTAAGCACAGCTATCAGTTTCTGAAAAAATTAAGAATACTGCAACTTTAAAAAATAATATACAGATTTGAATTTGTTATACACCTTTGGAGCTCATTCTCTGAGCAGTCTCACATTGAAACATGAATCCAAATCAAACCATAACTTACACCGTATATAGGATAAAAAGAATATTACACAGGGGGAGGCTCATATTCAGCTGCTGTCTACACAAGGCTAGCACAACATCCCTCCCTCATAAATGATCTGCTAGATATGCTGAGGGCTGCTAATATTTTACCACAAAGCTTTTCAAATTAACTGTGTTAACTTCCTTTCAGATACACATCAATTTACATCTTATGTAAATGCTTATCCACAGCAAGTTACTCAACAGAAGTTCCACGACACAGAAGGGAGAGCGGCTGTTTTAAACAATCAGTAGCATTGATGTCAATCATCTCCCCGTGTGTAATAATCTCAGGAGAAGAATGGAAATCCAGCCCTGGGGTTTCTTACCTTAAATCTAAGCAACCACTTAATGCATAAATGGAGCAAATAAAAGAGGTAAGGAAAAAAAGCATTGAAAGGTTAGTTGGAACTTCAGGATATGAAGAGAAAGGAAAAGAAAGAAAAAAGTTAAGCATTCAGCATTAACAAAATAATGTATCAGTAGATCATAGAAAGAGTGGTTAAAGCAGAATGTCATGAACAAAAGATCTTCAAGCTGAAACTTTTAATACACATTGACCACAAAGCCTTTAAATAATTACTTTTAAATTTAAATTCAAATGCTTGTACACTGTTTACTCAAGTTCTTACAGCGCTAACAAAAAACCAGCTTCTTTCAAAATGCATCGTGAGGTCTAGATGGATTAGCTTCAGAGATTAATTTATTTGAGCTGTCAAAGACTGACTTATCCAAGAGCCTGAGCTCATTTAAATTGTTTACATGCATTAGCACACTTACAAGTAGCTGAAATGGAAGCTTCTAACATATTAAGCTAATATATGTTCTTTTCTAGAGAATGCTGTTAGTTAACTCAATGCCATGAGATCTCTCTTGAACAAAGATCAAGAGCAAATGATGACGTCTTGTAAGAAGTCCAGCACTCTTTATGGACACTGTACCACATATCCACATTTCTGTAAGCATAAATTAGGACATTAACCAACAGCAAAATCTTACTTTAAAGCCTAAGTGCTAGCTTTTTGACACTCAGTTCTGCATCTTACTGGCACAATATCATACATCTTCCTTCTCCATAATAATTTATTTTAAAAGTACTTGTCTTTCCCTTTGAATGATCTGTTTTCAGTTCAATTCATCTAAATGTATCACTAAATTTGTTACACTTTCTGTAGCCCTGAACAGTAAATATTCAGGTAAATATTTAAATATTCAAATAAATTATTATTTAAATATTTGGATAAATAGTAGAGCATCCAGAGTGACTGATTTGTTCCATCAGTTTAGGAGAGACCCTGCTCTACCAAAAAGAAACAATCTGATTTACTAGGAAATCTCCTGTCTGAGTTTAAAGTTCTATGGATCAATTAACCAATATGGTCTCTGCCTCGTCCAGCTACACTGGAAAACCAGGTCCCCTGCACTGGCCACAGAGGCCAGGTACACTGGAAGGTCCCTCTGCAGAGACCTCAGCAGCACTGCCTGATAACTACAATGCTTTGATGCACACCCCTCTGAAGGGAACACTTATTTTCTTCCCATTCTCTTGACTAAAGAGCTCTTTGGCTGCAACAATAGGTTGGAAGACTTTGTAACTTGGGAAACATTTGAAAAAAATTGAAAGCAAGTCTCTTTCACACAAAAGATTCGGTAGATTTTTGCAGCATTGTAGCTGCAGGGAGGGAAGATGAGGAGGGACTGCTGGAATGATACAGAGGCACTCGAATTCTCTCACATCTCTTTAGAAACTGTAGTATAGAGCAACCCTTCTGAACATCATCTCCACTATGCTTCAAATTTCTGAATGGAAGGAATAAGATGCTTAAGGGCCTCTACCACTTCTCTCAGCATAGCATACTGAATTTCTCAGCCAAGAATCCTCCCTTTTATTCCCATATTATTCTGTCCAGCTTGCCATCTTTCTCAGGGGTTGCAATGAATGTCTGCTGCATCAGCATTCTGCCTGTCCTGAAAATAGGCAATTCTGGGTCCAAGTACTGGAGCAGAAGCCCTTCAGCAGAAAAAGGACAAAGAATGCAAACTGAGGAATCCTGATGCTAACTGGAACTTTAACGCTGTTTGTGCAACAACTCCTTCTGAATGCTCACCTGAATGGAAAAGTATCACAGCTCAAAAATAAAGAGCTATATATAGGCAAATTTAATGCTGCTGCCTGTTTAATTTTTTTTCCTCTCTCTTCCACAGCCAGAGCTCTCATAAACTAATCTTTAGTTGCTCAAGCAGAACAAAAACAGGTTCATAAGCACAACTGGCCAACTTTTCCCCCATCCGCAAGAGCAGTTTTTTCTTCTGTCCTAAACCCAGGATTAACCTGATTGGAGCACATTTACAATCTTAAGGATAGCATGACTTCAAGTTCTCTGATTATTGTTTCATAAGTACACAATTTCATTTTCTAGATAAGGATAGTGCATGTATCACAAACACAAGAAATGGATGTAAAACACACTCGAGTCATCATCCATTCGAGGAACTATATTCTTTCAGAAGAACATAATTCATTGCATCTTAGTATGACTCTGCTACTTGCCGGTAAGTATTGATTTAGAGCCAGTGCTAAATAAGATAGTGCTGCAGAGCAATTAAAAACTATTCTTTAATGAGTTCTAAAATGATCTCCCTAAAACAAAAAGTGATGATTAAAATATCAGCAACAGCAATCCTACAGGTTAATGTGTTCCATCCATATCCAGAAGGAGATATGCTGACCTGCATAAATTAAAAAATTGGTAGCAGGTTTTAACACACAACTGGTAATAATCTCCTGGTCAAATCTGTAGTTATTAAAGTTGGGTATGCTTTTTTGTTTGTCCTTTTTAAATTCTGTTCAGAGGTTGATTCTTTGGGTAAGAAATGGGGGGAAGGAGACTTTCTATTAATAAACAGGATGTTGAAAAAACATCTTAAGTAAATTTTACCTTAAGTAATATTGCTTGGGAAAGTTATTTAAATCAAACTGCTCCAAACTTGAATTTTAAAAGTTAGGTTAAACAACCTATTGCCATGTAAATGGCCATCCAAACAGACAAATCAAATAGGACAACAGAGATAACCTAATCCAGTTACAAGTCAAGCAAAAGAACTTCTGGTGTACTTTGACTGGAAGAAGCATCTTACCTTACAGCTACTTAGCACGTTTACAGATCTGTTAGTCTGCCTTGTAAAAATGACATCACTTTGTGTTGTTTACCTTTCATTTCCCAGAACTTTAATACTGTCAGTGTTCTCATTTCTGTACTTGTTTTCCTGGCAGCACAAGTTAACAATGAACTCACACCTGCTAAGACTGTGTTTATATTCAGGATGTGCTTTTAAAAAGGCATATTTAACCTCACACATGATATTACTGCTGCTGTGTATATCTAACAGCCAGTTGTGTCTCAGTCTGATCTCTGCCCCGAAATTCCTTCTTTTTTCCTAATCTTGAAAGGGAAGACCAGCTGGCTTTAAATTTGGCAGTAATATTCCCATCCCAAAACCCCATATGGCACAAAAGTTGTAGAGCGCTCCCTTTAACAAAGAACATCACTGGGTTTGTGCATAACTGACCCTGGCAGAAAGAAGAAAAGGGAGCCCAAAACACTTCTCATGCAAACCCTTCCTTTGCACAAGCATCAAAGTAAACCAATGGCAATCACAGTTGGATCACACCCTGTGTGCTAACTCAGGCAGAAAAGTGACGGTCGTTAGCCCTTCAGTCCCCACGTATGACCCTGGCAACTGACTGAACCAGTAACAGCAGCATCACACAAGTTGATATTCAGAATCAGTTTAAAAGGTGAGACTCACAGTTCCAATCAGAAATCAGATTCAGTGAGTTTGCAACATTTAGAAACACTGGGGCAAAGAGAAGGGGAAGGCACAACTGGAAATCGGACAGGACTCCTCTCATGTTTATAGACACATTGTCCAGGCAAGGAGAAACTGGTATATTACCATGAAAAGCATCGGGTTATTTTGAAAATATACAAAGACAATGAATTTGCAGTTTGGCTGTTTTAACAATATCACCTACCTTCACTCCATGTCCAATATCATCTAGAATTGTATAATCAATAGGTTTCCTGATGTAGCGAACTGGTCGCTCCAAGTTAGCTGGTGCAATGATTTTGTGAGTTCTTGAGGTGTTTTTGTTTGTAGTCAAGATACCAATTTCTCTTCTAGCAACTTTCTCTTTGTGAATGTCCACCGTCTACAAAAGACGCAGTGTATTTACTAACAGTGGTATGCATTGGAACACAGAGTCAGTATTAAAAAAAAATTAAATCAGTTCTAATGTTTCAAAGATCTCTACACTGTACTACACACATCACTACATATACTTGATTACATCATCTTTCTTCAACTTACTGCTGAATTTGCCACCTCTAAAACCACACTAATAGCTGGGGGCTCTTTGGGATTTTTGTTACCCTTGTTCTTTCAGTTTCACAAAACAACTTCTTCTTTCCATTCTTAGTAGTTCACATGAATTTACTGACACAGTTTCATAAGATTCCTTCACTTATCCTTTTTTATTTTACAACTGCTCTCTAAGCTTGTCTTTGACATAGGCTCCAGCTAGATGAAGCGTAAGGATGCCTTCCCAAACCTTAATTTAAAGACCTGAAAAAACAAACCATAAGCATGTTTTCTTACACTGTAAAAGTTTGCTAAATTAGGACTGGTAATCCTATGATAGAATAAAATTTCCCTTCGACAAATCAAAAAGGTCATTACAACTCACTCATCACAAAGCAATGATTAGATTTTAGAATGTGTTCCATACTAATTTATCCACAATGAAGCCAGAGGTTAAGCCCATTGCCTTCCCTTTGGATGCCTAGGGCCAACACTGGAAATCCCTCCCTTTATATGCTAAAATCAGTACTACAGGGGAATCATTGGTGTAAGACAAAGTCCTGCTGAAAATTCATTGCCTAAAAATATATACATGAATCTTGTTAGGTAAGAAGAGTAAGAAAATCCTACCAAAAAGTCCACTTATATCTTCCAGGAAAATATAATCTCTTAAAGCATGGGCCATGGAGTTCCTTGCCTTATTTAAACCAAAAATAATTGCTTGTTCACAAAACAGCTTTCAAAATAAGGAAACTTGCTAAACTGTGAACAAAAGTTTTAGCTACAGGATAAAAAAACAAAGGTAAAAACAGCCAGAACCACCACCATAAGGATTTCTAAACACTCACAGATTTCCTGTTACCACTTCAGTGATCGTGAATGGCACCAGAAACACTTTTCACAGTTTTGAATCAGGCTTTGTAGTAACTGGGGAACAGGTGCAAATGAGAACTCATTTTCATAACACATTTTTGCCTATTTTATTTTTCTGTGGGCAGGCACCGGGGCAGTGGGGTTGGCTACACAGTTTTACCCTGCTGTTTGTGCTACTGATAGCAAAACAAGCTAATGGAACCTGTGCCACCTTGAACAATCATCACATCCTTTAAAATTACAAAAAATATTTTAGAAACCCCAACCAACCCCCAAACTACTTCCAAGAAGTTGTTTCTTTGCATTATTTCCAGGGAAGGATTTCCACAAATATCTGGGACATTGTATGTGAGCCGACAGTACTATCATCAAGACTTCCTAGTATTTCCCAGAAATATTTTCAAGATTTTGTAACTTCGCTAAAATAAAGCACTGACTACAGTTTTGTCATGCACATTCTACCAGCTATAGTTTCACCTGCCTAGAACTCCAAGGTTTCCACTATAGGTACATAACTATTTCTCAAAATAAAGCTACAGGAAAGTAGATTTTAAGGTCAAAGTGTGCTGGCAAATCTCTATTTGGAAAAGAGTTGTTGCACAATGATTTGAAATTTGATAGGGGTAGTTAAACTATCAGGGACACCCACACAAAAGCCCACCCAGATGTGGCCAATATATAAATAAATTCTGCAGAAATTCACAATTCACACTAGTGTAACAGAAACACATGTATTTCCCCGAGATGACCAGGACTATACAACCACCAATACAGCAGTGCAGATCACATCTTCACAGCTCTTAGTGCTCTATTTATGGTACAAGCACAAGTGCAAACAGAGCACACCAACATCTTCCAGGCCAAAGTACCTGAAGTACACCATTCTCCATCGGGGCGAAGATCTCATTTTCCATCTTAGACTTTTATCCCTTCTCTGTGCCAGGCCTTTGCTTTTGCAGCATAGGGAATAGGAGCACATTCTGGAGAAGATGGTCTACAGACCCCTCATCTCACAGTCAGAGGGCACATACTGTCTTAAGAAGCTCAAGACATGTGATGGCAACAACTTGGGAGGACAGTTTCATGTTTGATACTCCTGACAAATTCAATCTCTACTGCAGACTTTATCTGCGGTCTAGACGTGTCACTCGAGAACTGCAGAGACACAACTCTTATGTTCTCTATCTCACAGGCCCCTAATACCCGTTGCTAGGATGTTAAAAAACTTTGGCTGCAACAGGAGCTGCGCTTCAGGATGTACTGGAACATCAAAATCTTATGGGTCTGAATCTGGTCCTTCAAAACCAGTTCCATGCCTTGGGTATCGCACTCAATCCACAAATCAAAAAGGAAGTTCTTAGTGCAGGGTTGGGAAGATGATTTCTCACTTCCTATTTCAAGTGCTAGAAGAACTCTGCAGCTTTGAATATGTTCTTTCAGTACTTTCTTATGTAATTATCTACTAATACAATGCAAGTACAGATATTTAATGCTCACATTACTGTAGCAATGGTATCCTGGCACTGTGCAAAGCCGTTCCCACAAATGAAGAGTGGGTTTTCAATAGGAGCCACAAGTACAACCAGCTTCCTTAAGGACTATGGTGATCGTGACTACATGTTACTACAGTAACAAAGAATGAAGCGCATAAAACCTAATTAAAACCTGAAGCACAGCTGGTGGGATTTCTCTTGCATTATGATGCAGAACATCTCTTTTAACGTGAATAGCAATGGAATGACTAAAAGTATACAAACTGCATCTAATTCTGGTCCAGGCACCTAAAATGGTATTGAAAAGCATTATGCTGGCAGTTTTCCAATCATTTCATTTTCTTGTTTCGTAGACTATGGAAGTCATGAGATCCTAATACACCCATAAAATAGCACAAAGGAACACCGCAGTATTCCATTAGTAGAGGAGGCAACAAAGATTAACCTGCTACTGAAGAAAATGAAAACATTTATTGTCAACACACAGGTAATTATTACCTCCAATACTAACATAAATCCCTTCTCAAGGCAGGAGAATGCACAAAGAAATGTTTACTCATCAGTTTAGAAAGTTCTAATGAGAAGTTTTGGGGGTTAGAGCTGGACTAACAAAACACCTTCCTTGAGAACTCTGTTAGGAAAAGAAGATGGGATACACTTCTACAACTTAATACCCTGTTTTCTGACAAGAAACTTTGGACATCTGACAGTATTATTATGCTTTTAAAAATTTGTTTCACCTAGCTCTATCAGGTTTGGCAAGAGCTTTTAACTGACAGTTTGTTAGAGATTAGGCTCATTATTATCATCTTTTCAAATGCTTTCCAAGACCCCTGCAATAGCCAAGGGAGAGCATAAGGGGGAAAATAAGTATGAACCATTGCATTTTTTTTCTATTTTCTGGCCATTTTGAAACATCAGGTTTTCATCCTGAATTCAACAAAGCCAGTCTCAAGCTCTGCAAATATTAAAACAAAAAAAACCGCATGAAATAATTTCTGGTAAAGCTAATACTACTTACAAGTTCACTTAAAAGTCACTGAACTCATGAGTTTTGAGAAATACTCTCTTCTACAGGTAAATAAAATTTCTCAAAGTATTAAGTTAGCATTTAACTAACTTAAATTAGTTTTGCCTGGGACAGAGCTAATTTTCTTTGCAGTATGGGTCAATGTTTTGGATTTGTGCTGTAAACAGAGCTGATAACTCCAGGATGTTTTAGGCACTGCTGAGCAGCGACTGCAGAGTCCAGGCCTTTCCTGCCCCCATCCCTCCCACCCCTGGGTAGCCCTGGGTGCACCGGAAGCTGGGAAGGGCACCAGAAGCTGGGAAGGGCACCAGAAGCTGGGAAGGGCACCAGAAGCTGGGAAGGGCACCAGAAGCTGGGAAGGGCACCAGAAGCTGGCCCTGCTGCCCCAGGGGACAAGGCTGCCTGCGGCCCCAGGGGCAGCGACCCCGCGCTGGGGGAGCCCGGCCGGGCCCTGTGCCCGGGGACTGCCGGGGCAGCGCTGGGCTGGTGCTGGGAAACTGCTTCCCTTGGCAGCCTTTCTTCTGGGCTTTGGGCTCCCTCTTAAATATTCATTTCTATATTATTGTTATCGCCATCGTTATTAAACTGTACATCCCTCAACCCACAAGTTTTCTCCCTTTTACCCTTCTGATTTTCTACCCAAAGCCTGGTGGGGGGAGTGAGTGAGCAGCCATGCAGTGCTCAGTTGCCAGCTGGTGTCAAACCACAACAGCATGTTGAAAGTCTGAATTACAGTGAAATTTCAGAGATAAGAGTCTCCAAAAGCCTTAATTTTTTCCTCTTCTCAAGCCATTCTCATTTAAATTTATAAATTATCAGTCTGTTAGTCTAGGCTTTTAAAATTCAGTTTCAAAATCTTATAAGAAAATGTTGCTTAAATATAGTATCGCTGGACTTTTATTAATCTTATTAATTTGATGCAATTCAAACTAATTGCAAATTACCTTGAAAACTGGATGATAACTTTAAAATTAGTAACTGTCTAAATTTGATATGTTAGAAATGTGACATTGTCTCAAGTTGCATATAATTTATACACAAAAAAAGAGATCATAATGCTATAAAAATACTGAAAATCTATTTGCTCCATAAACAGGTAACATGTACTGTGCAAAACTGGCCTTGCATCACCATTTTTTAAAGTGTTTTGCCATTCTTGTGCCTTGCAAGAACAAGACAAGTGAGAAAGGTCATAAACCTTTACTGACTTTTCAGGGAAAGTCCAAGTGAACTTCCCTGCAGAGACTGAGCAGCTCACAGATGTTGCTACAGCCCAGCCAAGCAGCACCTGCTGCCTGCAGAGAATCCAAGCCTGCAGCCTGTTGAGTGCCTGTTCTCACAGCCAAGAGTGTGGCAGTCAGCTCTGAAAGGGGAGGATGTAGCAGACCTCCCCACGCCACAGTGCCACTGGAGAAAACACGTCACTGCCACTCATCTTCGTGGCACCGTGATAGCTTGTTTATATGATTAGCAGCAGAGTTTTAAAAATGACCTTGCTAAGTAAAAGATCCTATAACTAAACCTGAAAAAACATTTCACAGCATACAAATATTAAAACCTGAAAATCTGCCAGATTAATTTAAAGAATTTAAAGAGTTTGGACATTAGTTAGACACTGTTTCGCAGTGGCTGCTAACTTGAAAGCTGCAAGATATTTTTTTTAACAAGTATAAATATTTGTACGTATGATCCGTATTTAAGATTCAAATTCTTAGTCAAATATGAAACACTGTGTATCATCTAGTTCTGGACAAGGTTCAAGAAGGCAAGTAAGAATAGATTCATCAGCTTTCAGACCAAACCAAAGTAATTCTCATTTTTGAACCAATAGGATTTAATCACTTGCATAAAAATAGTTTCAATTGTAACAATTTCCTTATTCACAACATATATATAATTTGAAAAAGCACAAATTATTATCAGCTTCCTTTTCAGCTCTTTGATTAGGTTGGCATTTCAAAGAAAACACAGAAAGGGATATAAATTGGCATTCTACTGATGAACAGAGAACCCGAAAAATATTTTATTTTACAAGTTAATCACACGTTTCCCGGGCTGAGCTACTTGGACAAAGCAAGCACTTTGGGAAAAGATTTCGTACCAAGTGCCAAATGATTCTCCTCCCTTCTTTGGAGAACATGTGGAATCCCAAATCAGAATTAAAAGCAGGATTCCATTCAGGTATCACAATATGCGTATAATGTTTTCTAAACTTAAATGCCAAGACCTACTGACCAAAGCATTAATGCAAAAATAAATTTACCATCTGTAATTACCAAACTGTTTCCTGTTCTGTGTTACTGACTTCATTTCAAGTACGCTGACTGCAATCCTAATTTGGCTATGAGGTGTTACACCACAATGCATTTTCAGTACTGCTAGAAAAAGCTCACTAAATTTTACAGCCAACATAAATAACCAAGGAAACCTCCAGCAGATTAGGCTAATTTCAGAAGTATAATCAAATTTCTTGAAAATAAATTACTTATTTACAGAGAAATTGTGTAAACTAATTTTTAAAGAAAAATAAGCATGGAAATTAAAACAGATAACACACTAATCTACAACACTGGTATTATGGAGGAAGCAATTTCCAAACACATTAACTCAACTTAATAAAGTTGCCTGAATCAATACACTTCATGTATGTAATACCCAAACCTTATATACTGTCTGCTCCTCTGATATTTTTTTCTTCCATAAAGATTTGGGGACCATCCTACATACAGACAATGCAGGCTCAAAAAACCCAAAACAAAGAACACAAAAAAATCCCCCCAAACAAACTAGATTTTCAATTTTACAGCAGTATTTAAAATGAAGACCATAACAGATTTTTTTTCTGGTTGTTCAAGTTCAACCTATGAAATTTTGCAGATAAATCTTCATTAAGTGTTGGGGCACTGCTAATTCAGTTCACTATTTTAAATAACTAGCTGTATTTTATAAAGGTCAAAGACAATCTAACCTAGCTCTCAATCTGCATAAATGTCACCTTCTCAGGAGGAAAAAATTTAAAATGCTATGGCCCTTTCCACAAAAGCCACTTTACAGAAGCTGTGTGACAAAATGAATTTTCCTCTTTCTTGAAATGCAAAATACTGAGTCTTTTGCATCAGGCTCTCAAACAGCTGGAACACGTGTGAGCTGGCACTAGCCTGTGAGGAAGCACAAACACACACAGCATATAGATATAGCACACAGGCGTACACAGGGTAATTCATAACATTTTCTGGGGAAAAAAAATTAATTTACTTGTCCACGTAATGATTAACATGGAGCATTTAGCAGAAGAAATCAAAGTTCCAGCTTATTTTTGATACAGATCCATGAGACGACTGAGGCAACCTAATGGCACAGCACTATCAACAGAGAAAATCCTCCCCATCTCTTCCTTTGTACTTGCCCTGGGATTCCTCTGACCCAATCAGAGGCAATTCAGCCCGCTAAGCCAGCACACAAAATTATTCATTTCTTTCACTGGTTCAAATAGATCCAATCTATCTACTTATTTCCTACCTTACACAGCCCCTACTTGGAAACATTTTTTTAAATATCACAATATTCTTTATTTTAATTTATATTACTGCATGGAGATCGAGAAACATTAGTAGCCAAAATGTACTGGTCAACTAAGACACAAAATATTCAGTAAACAGACACAAAACCCAGAAACTGCTGTATCACTGTTTTTAATTTCTCTTTTAATTCATCAGTGGCTGGTAAATCTCCACTTTTATCTACCACTCATTCTCAGCGCATTCTGGCAGCCAAAATTCTCTCATCAATGTGGTGATTGAACCTGGGTTCCTGATTATAGTAGCTTTGTTTATTGCTGCTTGGAACAACTGCAAACAATGGCAGGAGTTCTGCAGCCATACACAAATTGAAACATTAATTTTGGCTTTTGTTCATGTCATTGCAAAGTACATTTTATTAAGAAAAGCCAGGAGCAAACTATTTTTGTCACCTATGTTGTCGTCATTAGATGCCAGTATTACAGCAACAGAAGAAGTAAAAGCACTTTTACTTTTTTAAAAGTAAAAGGAAAACAAGCACTGTTTTCCACCATCCATTTCAGATTTCTTAACATAATACTCTTGTTTTACCATTAGCAATTTTTCTGTGCTTTTCACTTACGCAGAATGACCTCCTCTCCAAACAATAATCTGGCTGAGAATGCATTTAACCTGCTCTGGTATGTAAAATGCTCATACTAACGCTGGTATAGAACCACATGATGAGACCCAATCCCAGAATGAATAGGAGAAGAAATGCATCCTTCTGGTTTAAATTCTTCCCGCTCGCAAGGTGTCAGTTCAGAGTTTTACTTGCTATGTAATTTCAAAGGCAAAAGAAAAAGGTCTCACTTGTGAAATATGGTTGATGGAAGATTCCATGCGCCGAAGCTGGGATGCCTGGATATCCAGCATCTGGAGAACATTGTTGGCCAAAGTGTTGATCAGATAGGCTACGCTTGCTAACGACTGCGTCGTGTAGGCTTTGGTTTCTTCCAGGGCTCGCTGCTTATCTGCTGACTGAAAAACAGAATGAAAAGGTTTATTTAATACAAAGTCTTTCACACAAAGATTCTTGGAATCAACTCTTTTTGCCTGTCTTTATAGTCAATGAATTATACAAGTCAAATTAATTAAATTTAATTCCACAAAAGATACTACCTTTAAGAGTTTCTACACTTTCTAAGAAGAATTAAGCTCCTTCTTTTCTTGAAATGTACTTAGAGTTTTCTTGAAAAAAGTCCAACTTCTTATCCAGTGTTTTAGCGATTTACCTGAAAAGTATTCTGAGACACCTATTATTTATTTCTCCTAGATTTCATACGATTTAGAACTGTTTCATTTTTCTAAACTTGGTACTTCATTTATAACTCCTAACAGCCTTTAAGGAGCTGCCAACCCCTCATCTCTCCTAATCATTTAGACTTCATTGCTGTCACAAACGGTCATTCACAGTGAATGAATTATAATTATTCCCATAAGAAGATAGCTGAATACAAAGTGAGAGGAATAATTTTTAAAAAGATTAAGTCCATGTTTTCTTCTTAAACATGTTTTGCACTTTTTCACATAGTCAATACTTTCTTCTATGAAAAATTATGATCCATTTTTCTAGTAGTAGAGCACCTAAAAGTATTCAAGCTAATCATAGACAAGATATCCATTAGAAATTTAAAAACATACATACATTTCAAACAGCATTAAGAATAATAAGCTAAGAATCTAATTGTTAGGGTTCCGTGTTTCTCCTTGAAAAATAAGGTGAAAAATTACATCAAAATAAGGTTGAAAACAATATATATATATATTTTATAACAAAACATATATATATATAACAAAAATAAGGTTGAAAAATTACATCACCAAGTAATAAGTGACTTTCAGCACTAAGATGTAACTCAGCACAAAGAATACAGATTAAAGCATTGGTAAAACATACAGCTAAGATGCTAAGAAACTTTCCAGCTTCCACAACTTCAGTATACAGTGAACTTCACGTTTAGGTGATCTTTTGACATCTCACAGGCTGATGGTGCTGTTCCTAAAGCAACGGTTGATAAATGTTCTCTACTCCCACCTGTCATTATAATACTTTGTTTCATTATTTCCTTGGCTTTTTCTATTATCCACATCGGTTGGGTATCAAGATTCAAGAAATGTGCTGTTATTAAAGAGGGAATATAAAGTCATTCCATATCTTTCAGCACAAGTTGAATCTAACACTCATTGTGCTATATGTACTTTGAGAAACACAGAAAGTAAGCGTATCTGTGTTTCAGGAAAACAATTCCCACAGCTCAATGCTTCCCAAGACCTTGTAGTAAGATTCTTAAAAGAAGATTGCTAGCTTTCATGGAAAAAAAAAAAAAATAACCCACACACGTAAAGGCACAAGACTTCAATTAAATGCTGACATGAGAGATATTCAATACTGTGTCCAGAGAGAACACTGGTGAGTTAGCTGGTCAGTTAGCAGGCTGTAGTGTACCAGTTCCTCATCTGCTAGGAAGGAGGAGAGCAGCAGCTGCTGCTCATCCAACAGCTGCCTCGATGGGGCAGGAAGGAGGAATGCTGCAGGAAGTGAGTGCTCCCACCGTGTTTCTCCCCCACACAGAAGAAAAAACAAGATCAACAGAAGAAGGAACTGCAAAGTTTAGGAGCTTCTCGGGGCACAGTATGAGGATATTCTCCAACAGAGAACAATTAGAAATGCTGCCTTATATTCATCTATAAAGAAGTTAGAAAAATGTCAGCCCCAGATCTCATTTAAGAACTCATGACTTTCAATCAGTTGAGTAGTACGTCTTGTACATGAAAGAGCTTGAAACTCAGCTTAAGGACTCCCAAAGGAGGGAACATTGATCTCTTCACCTCTGTTCTCACATTGCTAGTTTGTAAATACACTCTTGCCCTCTTCCTGCTCATATCCCCAGTTCAGCCTGCACACTGCCCTGCAGCAGGCACGTTCCACAGCCATTCAAACCATTTCTCAAAGGCAATAATAAAAATGACCAGAAGCTCACCCTGTTTTGCTCTGCAGCTGCTGCCAATCTATTTATAGAAGCAGAAAATGCTGATTTCCATTAGTACATTGTATATTCAGAGGAGCTGAGTATAATCCGGCAAACACAGTATTTTTTCATTAAAAGATAAAGTGTTTGAGAACAAAAGGAAAACTGCCTGTAATTTTATATATCATGAGCCTCTGCTATGGTTTTTCTGCTTAAAGAAGCACAAATATGAATCCATGTTCTGCGCTAGTCCTTCCAGGGATGTAACCTAATAGCTAAACTCAAGTCACCCCCAGTTCAAACCAACAAGAAACTGACTTCACAATGTTCAAATGCATTAAAGATCTCATAAAGCAATACTATAAACTACTTTGGAACTGTTATTAGCACAAAAATCTATTTGATGGAGGTGTCTAATTCGTGTATTCAGCTGATAACTGTGATTTGCTCTACAAGCCTTTTTACAGAGCCCGAAATTCTCTGAGAAAAACTCCACTCGCATTTGGCACAGCAAAACCGAAGTTTGAATTTTCTTCCTGTGAAGAATGTGTTCAAATTAAAATGACTATTTGAACCTACTACTGTCAATCCATTTCAAAAGAACAAAAAACAATTAGTGACCGCATTTTAAACAATGTTTACCCTGAAAACTTTCAAGAGATGAAAATCTGAATGACTCACAGCAATAGTCAAAACTCTAAAATACTTATAGAAAAATCCTAAGTTTCCCTGTGGAAATACAATGACAAATGTCAGTTAAAATTTAACTTGAAATGATAAGTTGTATTTAGCATGAAATCCATCTTTTAATTTGTTAAGTAGATTTCCAGAGATGGTATCATATGCTCCTATGTAACAAGATCCCTACTTATACTCCACACGGACACAAAATTTCATTGCTTGCAAATGCTGCCATGCTCACTGAGTATGTAACTATAGAAATATAAGGATTTCTGCTAATAAGATAATAGTTTCAAGTTATCAGTAAACAAAATTCAAACATAATCCTCAGCAGTATAAGTTCTGATATTCTTGATCTTCTTAACACCAAAATATCAGCCAGTATGCTTCACAGCAGACTCTAAGGCAGACAGAAAGTTATTTCAATATCCATACCTACCAAAATTCTCTAGTGAAAGAAAAAAAAAAAAAATCAAATTGATAAGACCGTCTACAGTAGTTTCAGTAACTGATGGAATACTGTTTCTGTGAGGAACATCAAAACCAAGAGAAACATGTTCTATGTTCATTGTAACAAAAAGACTTGTTTCTGTGGATACTTAAGCATATTAACCAGAGTCCTTGAAGCCCTTCAGATCTCAGAAACATGGTGTTCAGCATGATCAAGCACTGGTAGGTAGCAAGTGTTTGCAGTGCCCTGACCTAAATTAAATGCCATGAAGCAGACCTTTCAGTATCCCTCCCTTTCAGTTTTTAAGTACCTTTAGCACTGGCACATATAAAATTATTCACATCTATGAAAAAATTCAGGCTCATAACCTCTACTCACACACAATTCTTCGGAAAGCAATGCTTTCAACCATTAGATCAGTTTGATCTGTATCTTTTTAATGGATAATAAATTAAAGACATCAAAGCTACTGTTTGACAAACAAGTCTTCTACAACACTGCCAACAGCGGGATCCTGTCATTCCTACGCCTAACATACCTGTTCCATTGTCTATGCATGGCTGCACGGCAGACTGACTGACTAGTACCTGACCTGGTTTATAACCAGCTTTAGAAACAAATGGTTGTTTTAAACTCCAGTCACTTCCATTATCTTCCCTGACATGCAAAACTGCAAACACTACCCCTTGTAAAACTATGTAGATGCCACAAAGAAAAAGCAAAGCAACTCAGTGACTTATGCTCTGAGCAACTGTCACGGTATCACAGAGACTCAGGATCTACTTTAATCAGCAGTACCTGTCACAGTAGATGTCCCCAACACCAAGAGCACACTCCATCTGCTGTAGTGAATTAGACAGGAGGATGTCCCAAATGAAAACCATCTGATCCATAACCCAAATTATAACTTTTGCCTCATCCAAACCACCGCATAAAACACAAGAATGGATACAGTCAAGAATAAAGAGGGAAGAACTATCCAGAGTTGTTGAACTTGTCAGAAAATTAACATCACTGCAGTTTTTCCAGCCCTCCACTACCTGTAGTTTTTCTTCACCCGACCTGGGCAGTGTCCCATGTTTCCCTTAATATTTCTCCTTTAACTGTGTTAAGAATGCTGTATCTCCACCTCTTAAACTCACAGCTTTGACTTCTCACACCATGTTACAATACTTGAGTATCACAGCTGGATCACCTTCACAGCCTTAATTAGAAATATCTAGATCATGTCTTCTGTGCCCATGTTATGGAATTTCCAGGGAACAGCTTAGCATTTACTCTGTTTATCCTTATTCCCCACACATCAGGTGCCCATGGGAGTCACAAGGCAGCATCCTGTTCTCCTGCTCTCAGCAGTAAGAGCACCATTTTGGCTCACCACAGAGGGCTCATGCGCTCCTGCCAGCCACACGTGCAGTGGGGACAGTGTCAGCTACCCCTGGGAGATGCCGCCCCATGTGCCGGGACACAGCAGGAGCCACGGCTCTGCCCAGCTCTCCCCTGGAGAGTCTTCTCCATTTGTGGCAAACACCCGGTGCTGAAACAGTTATTTTGTCTCCACTAGAAAACAAAACAAGCTATCAACTACATGGAAATGTTTCACAGGATGAATCCAGTCTGAGAGCTACAGCACAGACTACAGCGACTATACAATCCGGGGCTTTTAGGTAACAGGAGATCAAAGGCATTTAAGTCAGCTACACATGCACAGGCTTCACAGCCAGTCAGAAAAGCCATGTATTACATACACAAGGCAATAGTGTGTGCTTGCTTTCAGACACCGGAGAATTATTAACAGCTTCCACTTCCACGTGCCAGACCAACAACGGACACTAAACCTAACAGCTCAGGAATGATCATGAATGTTCACCTGAAAATATTGCTCAGTTTTTATTAGACTGTATAAAGCAAATAGCTAGCATTAGAAATTGTGTGGAATTCAACCTGCAGTAAATGTAAAGATGACTACTTTTCATGTCAGGATGCAGAGCCCAGGCATCACTTTTTCTTCCCACTCTGGAAGTTCCATTTACACTGCACAATTACACTACCAGATTTGAATAAGAAATGGCCTGGACTGCTGACTGTGTAAAATATCCTTTCACTTTAGGAATTAAATGTCTCAATGTTTTATTCTCCTGCCTAAGAAAACACAAACTTTTATATTTATACAAGCAATTAAAAAACAGACTGTAAAAGAAGAAACTAATACTGAGAAAATAAAACATGCAGTAAGGTATCCAAAATGACAAAATTATTTGGCTGTATGATTGGCAAAAGGAATTCTTACATGCATACAGAGCATAAAATGCAAGGCTAGAAAGAAAGCAAGAATTTAAGGCATTCTCCCACCAAAGAGGAATCAGCCCAATCCAAATGATAAGGTCTGTTATGCCCCTGTTAAGAACTTGAATAATTTTGTACAGAAAAGCAGCTACTAATGGATAGGAAAATGCTACCAAGAAACAAATGATGGGAGGCAGCGTGAACCCTACAGTAAGATTTACAAAGCATCAATCCAACTAGATAAAACTAGATAAAAGAAAAAAATGCTACCAAATGCTACCAAATTAGAAGGAAAGACCTCAAAGACAGCAACGCGTTAAAAAAGAAAAATACATTTCCTATGAATTGGAAAGAGCTCATAAAGACAGGTCTGAAAGTGGTGCATAAAAACAAGCATTAAAAGCTGCTGGCACTTCAGTTGGTTACTGTAGCTAGGTTTCTTTTCTACTACTGTTCTTAAAAAAAAAATAAAAATAAAAAATGCTATTTATCCAGTAGTCATCATCAACTTGGAAGTTCACAGTTCTGCAGCCAGGCTAGCAAGACTTATATAAATTCTACTGGAAGAGCCAAAAGAGTCTGGACCTATGAGTTGAGAAAGAAATGTTCTGTTTCCTATCACAGAACATTAACACAAGTTGTTGCCTTTAATAGCAATATGACTACAATAAAAAAATCTTCCAAGATTAATACTTAATGTTGAATTGAAAGGGGGTGAAAAAACAGAGCTTTTCATTCCTGAGGCTACTGTCAGTCACATCTTTTAGTAAACAGAATTCTGAATGGAAAAAAATCCACACTCAAGTCAACTCTTTGATGTGCAATGGATTTATGCAGTAATATTTAGGCATAAAAGTGGAAGCTGAGGTTGAAGAGTTTGACACCAGACTAATTACACAAAAAAGTATACCCAGAATATACTAATCAATCCCCCAACATATAGATCATCCCTCGCTATTGTTCAGAACAGTACAGCTTAGTGAAACAAACTCATATTTAATATATGTGATGAAAAAGTAATAGTAAAATTTTTAAAATAAGACAAATTAGTTTCATTTAATCAATATAACAGTTGTTTCTTTTGATTACTGTTAACACAAACCCAAGCTGGTATTTGTCTTATGACCAGCTAGCAAAACCCCTGAGGTTTCTGCTGAGGTTGCATCAGCTTCAAGAATCCTCAAGAACAAAAGCTGCATGTTAGAGTTCAACAATCTTGCATTATTCAGTACAAAATGTGCCCAACCGTGATACTGACAAAGCACACTCCAGTTTTCCTGTGAAAAATAGATTGAGCTCTTATATCATCCTTTTCATTTTAATTGTTGCTGAATTCCTTGAAGTTACTGAAAGCCTCATACATAATTATTTTACACACTTTTATTCAACTGCACAGATGGCATTTGCTCAGCCCATCCAAGTGCTTTCCGAGGTCCTTCCGTGAACTACAAAAAATGATTGAGAAGAAAACTGAGCATCATTAATCCAATAATTAAGTCAAAATCATGCCAAAAACTTACATAACTGTCAGTGAAAAATACAGTAGTTTTCTGTTTTAACAAATGGGCTCATTAAATACTCGCTGAAGAATATCCCTCACTCTTCTTCCACTACCGGAACTGCTCATTCCCAGGACAAAAAACATGTACCCAGCAATTCCTAAGGAGCTGGTCTCTAACACACAGGAGAAACAGGCACAAAGAGGCAGAAAAAAAACCTGACATGTTAGAACACAAAGAAACAAGCTCTCCCAGAGTTTCAGAAAAAACTAAGGGCCACAGAGCTCCAAGACACTTATTTCTGTGGCACCAGAAAAACCCAAAATCTCCCTTTTGGATGCAGAACAACCTATGTGTTCTATAAGCACACAGGACATAGGGAAACTCAGCCTACCTGTTATTTAATATAATCAAAATTGCACAGTACCTGGAGCTGGGAGTAGAATTTTTTTGTTCCTGTCGATTGTAATAGCATCATCTCTATACTACTCATCTCCATGTGCAAACATCTGTCTCTATTTAATTGCTTATTCATGCTTATATAATGAATATATATATAATTATTTCTGTTATTGTTTTAGAAAGACAAAAGGCTGGCTAGATCACCCTACTCAAATGTATACACCTTCCTTTTAACATTAAGGGGAGTTCATAGTCATTGTCCATTGATATGTACTCTGCATCCTACAAATTATGTACTAATCAAATGTTAGGCAATATAAACAAACAACATTTTGGACACAAATGGGAAACACTTCTCCACACACACCCTGGCACAAACCCACTCATGTTCTCTGACAGCTTTCTATTATTCTGCATTCAAAAGAAAACATGAGCAGCAAAACACACGGCGACCATGAACAGGGGAAGCAACAAGATTATTGAAATTGGTAATTTGGCCTACAAATCAGTAGAAATGGTAGTACCTCTAGAGTCTGGAGATAGAATATTTTTACTTCACAATAATTTTAGCATGACCTTATCTGAACCCTAACTATAATTAAAGTCATCTGCTTGAAAACTTTGTTACATCTGTAATGAAGAAAGGAGCACAGCACGTCAGGTCTCCTGGTGACACAACTCTTTTTTTATTAACGAACTGCTCTCAGGAGTGACATGAGACAGTGGAAGAATCAGCACTAAACGGAACTTCAGTTGTGGGTGAACCATCCAGGCACAGACAGAGGTTTGTCAGGCAAGGCACCTAAACCATCCCACCTTATCAATATCCATCAAGATGAAAGGTAAGTACCTTCTCCACAACTGTATCCAAAGGCTCTACTCAACAGCTACAGGAAAGCAATTAAGTTGCTGTTCACACAAAGGGCATTTAAAATTTAAACATCTTTAAATGTGAACATACTGAAGTAAACTCCTCCCTTTATAACAGATAATGGGACTAGGAGTATTCTCACAGCACTGTGAATTCTGTATGTCCTACATTTAGTAAAACACATCATCTTTTGATTAGAGATCACACAGTAATCAACAAAGTTGTATAAGGAACATCAGCATTTAGGCCAAACATTATCATTACAGAATATACTGGGTTTAGAATGAAGAACGTATCAAAGCTATCAGTAGATTTTATAATTCAAACAACATTCAAAGAGCAAGAAATAAATGTGGTATTTTAAAAAGTAATTTCCAAACACAAGGTTAATTGCATTCAATCTTATTACACTAATATTAATATAATATAAATAGTTATTCCCATTTTAAACAAATTATTTGTAATTGTAATTTATCTTTATTTATCTGCATACTAATAGCAAGCATGCTAGCTAAAGAATATACTCTTAGCACTCATACTCTAGTAAAGCCTTTGACATCAAGTTATTCTGTTTTCCAAACTATTAGAAAGCTGTAATGATTCACTAAATATTACTAGAACTTCTTGATTACAAGTGTGACTGCCTGACTTTTAAGATATCTTAAACTCAGTATCTGCTGCAGTCTCTACAAGGTCATTTGCATTAAATTGCAGTCTTTTGTTTTCACTGTAGTAAATTTATTTGATGTTTTCAGTTCTGTGCTGAGCCTCAAAATGTGGGTTTGATTAACAGCTAGGAAAGCTACCTTTCAAAGAAATACACACAGAACCTAAGCTCCTAAAAGGAAAAGCCACTTTTTAAAATACATACTGCATTCAAGGCTGCCAGTGAGGGTAAAACCAGCTCACTGGTTTGAGATTTATGACAGCCATATCAGTCTACTCTACCCAAGAGGAAAACACAGCAAATGGGAGCTGTGGACAAGCACAGCTTCCCTGACATCTAATCACGTGCCCCACTGTTTCCATACTGCCTGCATCACTGCAACAAATCTGTCACCTGCTTCCCTTAACCATCACCAGAATCAAACTTTGTATTTATTTCCATGCATTGAGAAGCACAGCAGACCAGTTTTCACACACAAATGTCCTACTCTCATCAGAACTTGCAAGTTCCTGTTCCTTGGGAATAGAGCCGAAGTCCTGTTTATGCAGAAATAATAGGGCATGATGCATTCACACAAACCTACTAGACTAGGTTATAAAAAACTTTTCCAACACATCAGTAACAGAGTTTAAAACGATGCATCATGAATTACATCACAAGAACAGCATGACAGCATCCAAATGCATTTACACCTAAAGTATAGTTAATATGCAGTTACATTACTAGTTATTCATCACTGCTGCACAGCATCAGACTTTGCTTTTGCTCCAGAAGAAGCAGCAATGAAGGAAGCTACTCCCCTGCTCATTCTGTGAAATCAGTGGAGGTTTCACCTTACTCTGGTAGCTCTTCTGCAATAACACAGCTGAGAGAAGTGGGTCGTTTTCTAATGCCTATAACAACATAATTATTGTTGATGTTCCAGATACAAGGCCAATTTTGGCTTCAATAGCAGCACAGAATCAACACATCTGTGGCCGTAAGAGGCTAGGCCAATACAAATGTACTGAATGAAGAACCTCAAAACCAGCAAAGATCCACAGGCTCAGCTCTATTATCTCATATATCTGCTGTCCTACAACTCTTCATTCACCAAGGATGCTTTCGTGTGCAGAGGCTTCACTGAGTTTACAAGTCAAAATCATTGATAAACTCAAATTTTACAGTTACTTAATAGAAATAAAGCATTTGGTAGCATTTGCAAAAACTACTTCACATGCAAAGTGGCTTTCACAAGTAAAGACTACAACCATATAGTAATCACATTCTGCTGTACAAAAAATGCTATTAGTACAATTTGTTATCCCCCCATCAATATCAGATGAAACTACTTTTTTCTCTGTCTCTTCAAATCTGCCAAAATCTACCATTTCTAAGAAAGCAAATCTGCTTCAGCTTTACAAAATATTATCTAGTCACAGGGGTTTATGTAACAACTGAGTTATTTCCCAATTTCACCAGTTTCTTCCTTCCACTCCAAATTCTCAATTCAATTCATTACATAGCAGTGACTGAGGTCAACTGATGGCTTTGATTTCGAATCACAGGCACAGTGATCTGTGGCAGCAGAAGCAGATTCTGCTTCCAAGCGTCCACTGCCAGACGTCACGAGCTGATAGCAAGGAAAGCTAAGTAGGACACACAGCCAGCCCCTCCACCATCACAGCTCACAAGCTAATTCACCCCTCCAAAGAGGAGATGCAGGACACCTGTGATTGCCAGGGTGGAATCGCAGCGCAGCCGGGGAAGACACACACCCAGAGCTCCCGAGAGAGGCTGGCAGGTGTGGAGAGAACACCCACACCAGTTACCACAGCAACACGGGGCTCCGGCACGCCCCACTTCCTCAGGCACTCAGAGACGGAGGTGGCTCAAGGATCGCAAGCTGCCGGAAAGCCTTTCCTGCCTATCCACGGGGAACGCAGTCCTGTTCTCCTCAGAATTCCTCCCACATCATCACCCTAATACAACTCTTCCAATTGCTATTCGCTTTGTCTACTTCCTCACATGAGCAAGCCCCAGAATTTTACCACGCTAGAAGTTATACTTTAAATTAACTACCTTTGGTAACTATGGCTAAAAAAAGCTTGAAGAGAAGAGGCATAGCTATGAGGTACCACGAGTATGCCTTCCAAAGAGAGCAGAAAGAGGGTTTAAACTAACGGGGGGCAGGGATTTGCATAGTCACTCTTCCTTTCTTCCCTTTTCTAGGAAATAAAGACACTTGGATTACACAGATTCCTTCACACTGATCAGTTAACCCTGAATTTGAAATGGTTCTTACTTGGCACTTTTTAAAGCTGCTACCAATTCAAACATAATGAAAGAAATGAACTGTCTTCAGATCTATGCCCAGAATCTGACAGAATAGGAAAAAAAACCCCATAAAATATAAAACATAAAATATTTCATTTTATATGAAAAAGTACAGATCAAAATAAGAAACTTTCACACAACCACTGCAATATACAATATTCCTCTAGGAGGCAAAAGAACCATCGGCAGCATACCCCAAACCCTAGAGATTTATGCTAAATTAGCAGAGCCTGGGTGAGCTGCAGCGGCAGCTGATCACTCTACAGCACAGAACTAAAGAATCAGAATAGGTTTCACTCATTCCTCCATGAAAGGTTTCCCAGTCCGTCCCTCTTTTGCATTAAAACAAACAGGACAGCTGTCCTTGCCTAAGGCCCAACTCTCTGAGCCCTGCAATGCTGCACAGGTGCCATCACCTCAAATGCACATTTGCACCCGTTACATGACCAGACACCAACACATTCTTGTCTGACTGAAAAACCACAACAGCCCGCACAACTCACAGGCCTTTTTCCTCGCTGTCACTGTAAAGGCTTGGCAGGAAGAGGGCAGAAGCAAACTGCAACAGGTTGATTAACTCTTGATATCCATGTTCATCCTGCTGAAAGCTGGCCTCTGTCAGACATCCCACCTGCTGAAGGTGGTGGTAGCACTCGGTGATACCCAGTCATAACTGAACCCAGGATGAAGATTAACTACACAATCATGACAGAAAGTTAGTGAAAGTTCACTCTGAAATCTGAAAATCAAAGCCAGTGCCTTCTTAATAAGTAGATTTGTTCTACACGTGTCCTGAGAGAAGCATCTGCTAGTTTTCCTGGCAAAGAGTGTTTTTACAACCTTTTGCTCCTGTTACCATAGCACTGGACAAAATACAATATTGGCAGAGTGAGAATGCGACTCTGGTCTCTTATGCAGAGACAGTTAGCCAAGCCTACATCTCTGTTCTGCACTTACTAGAGAACATTTTAGAAATATAAAAGTAATTTCCTCAACTGAGGAGTCCCAATCTAATTTCCAAGAGTAAATTGCTGGAAATAAAGATTTTTCAGAACCCTTCTTGTTGTAACCCTTGTAAGAGAGTTGTCAGCAAATAAAAAAAATCATATGGTTAAAAGATGTTTTTCATTTCAACTAGACTCAAACTTCGCTATGCTGTTACAATTTAGGAATCTCAGAAAATAAGCAGAAAAAACCACTTTTTCTGCAGGCACTGTAACTAGCAATTATTCTTTTTCCCAGTTTAACAAGCAGTTTTGGTCCATTTACTTCAAAATTATAAGCAAACTTTCTGTCAATTGCTACGTAGCTCAAGAACAGCAAGCCAAGTTGCTATATTCAACCTGCAGCATGTAACTTAACAGCACAGCATCAAATGTTCTGTAATTATTTCCAGCAAGATCTCTATTTTACACACACATTTTCTAAGCATGACCTACATTGACATTAAGAACAATACTTCTTACCCAAAGAGAGACTGTTTTATGCAAGTGGTAACTTAGTTTCTAAAAAATAATAAATGGCCATTTTACATGCATAAAAGGATGTGGATTTGATTTGATTTTCTATATTAGCTACACTGTAACACAGTAACCTCCATCCAATTTAAATACTACTTCTCTCTGCAAATTACCAAGATACTTTTTTAAGAACGAGCAAGTACCACACTGAGGTATCAAAAGTAATACGCTTGATAGCTAAATCCAACCTTGGCGAAGATTTTCTCCACACAGAATAGTTCTAACATTCCCCAAACTTGAAACAAAGTGATTGTGATGCAGGTCACTGAGCCATTTCAGAATTTCCCTCTAACAATACAGACAGTTTTCTGTCTGGTAAAGAAAAGCCAGGACTTGAAACACACAAACTACCAGGAATAAGGGTCTTCTTTCTTTCAGAACATCATTCAGGATGAGCTTGAAGAGACCATATTTTTTTAAAAATTCCTTTAGAACAATATCAGAATTTTACACAGTAAATGTTTAAATCTGCTGTCTTAAAACAAAGCACTACTAGCATCACCTAATAGCCAAAACAATGGAACTAGATCCCCTGGCAGTGATGCCTGAAGTTTCAGCTTTCTTGTTTTCCAGATTTTGTCCTGCATTAGTATGTAACTCTGAACTTCATATGAAGTGTTAGCAAGTTCTCTTCACAGTTTACTCAGGCAAAATAATCCTTTTCCAGCCCGAGAAAAGGACACCTTTGCAGCTTCAGGCCCAAAAAGTGTAATTAACAGCAAACTGAGGAGAGCAATGTGGGACAATGGGACTTCACAACCTGAAGCTGGAATTGGACAACTAACCCCAGAATGTAAATGGACTAAAACTTATAAAAGTGTGAAAACATGTGGTTCGTTGTCCATCTTGGGTGCAGCCTTGGCCAGGCTCTTGTACTGCCCAAGGTGTAGCCTTTGAAGGCCTTTTTACTAAATACCTACTTTATTCCTTCAACACTGTCTAGCCTTTGTTCTAGGTAGCCTCTAAAGGCATCAGGCAGAAGCTCTGTAAATTCTTTAAGGTTGTTTTTACTCTTCCACACAAAGAAAGTAGATCATGCACCAAATCCATTCTTTGAATCAAAAGCATTTAATAAACTTAAACGAATACAACAAACCCCATGAGAATGACTGCAGTACCAAACAAGAGCTTCTCTTTCTAAATTGTTTGAGTTCTAACATTTAGATGTCAGCTGAAGACAACACCTACCTATAACTCATGTGACAAACACAAAATTACATGTGAGGACATTTTGCAAAACAGAACTTCAGTTGTATCCCAGTCAACATGAGGAGAAAATCTCTGTGCAGGATGTTGTAGAGGCAGCAGCTAAGGACACAGTTCTATCAGAACACCTTCAAAAAAATCAATTGAATTATTTGGGATCCAACAGAAGACAGGTCTGTAAACCTGGAAGCAATTCTAAAATGAAAAATAAGCACCACATAGAATGGCACATGAAGCTCTACAAAGTCTGTCCTGAAAAGGTGGTTACGATAAAAGCTTCAGAAAAGGACAGAGGAATGAATCAGACAAACACTCTCAAAGCAGTAATGAGCATCTGCAATGCTCCAAAATTCAGCTGCCCACCTCTGCACACATTAATGATGTTCCAGACCCAAGCTTCCACTAAAGCACTTTTTCAATGACAAAAGCATCTGCAGGCACGACCTTATTTTACAAAAACACGTGAAATAATATGTTTTCTTTTCTCTGTTTATCTAATCTAAGCCAGATTTTCACCAGGCCCTTTTAGATTTATTCAGATACTGATTTCAGCACTTACTGGTGCTGTTCTGCCCAAGACCTTCATAAAAATCCCTTAGAGAATCCTATACCAGTCAGGATGCATTTCTGTAAGAGCTATTAATTAAACACCTTTTCCCCCCATATTTATAGAATTTTTACTATTTTCAATATTTATACAACATGGTAAGCATTCATATTGGACAGAGAAGGCCCCATCAGTCACAGACATCCCAGCAGAAGATAAAAAGGTACTGCTGTTTTTCTCCTACAACAGCCACATCCAGAGTAGCCCAGTAAAACTTAAGACTAGAATTTTCATTAAGTAAATTAATCCATTATTTTCCTCACCTAACAAAGTTGCCAATCATGAATTTTTTCAAATGCAACAGTTCAAAAAGTCTATTTTTTCCAACAATTTTCAAAGAAAAGTCATTTACAGACTACGGTTGTCTCAAATAGGGGAAACCCTTCCTTCCTCCTATACAATCTAAATCCGATGACAAACATTTCAGGAAAGAGTCATTTTAATCCCACAGTTAAAGATTATCTTGCTGTTCCCCACACAGGCCAAATTTCATCATCTCTAACTAGAGCAGTAGCAGACAGCTTTCCACATGCTGGGAACTCTCCCAATGGCCAGAGCTCTCGGCCCCGGAACACATCCCGAAGGCTGCACGTGTTGCATGCAGTGCTGCAGGCAGCCCACCCCACACCCACTGCACAGCACTGCAATGGAGCAGCTGCTCACAGCACTCAGGTAACCTGTGCAGCGCTGCACCAACACTGCAGAAATGAAAAGTTACACCATGGCAGTTGAAAGTGACATTGCAAACTTGGGAAAGAACATAAGGCTCCTCTCACAGCAGATTTATGCTCCAGTACAGGATATGAAGAATTCCCATGACTGGGTTTACTTGCACCATAATTACGACACAGACTGAGTCTCAACCTTCGCTTATTCACCAAATTTTAATGTTACTGCTCTGACAATTCTGAGCAATTTGTTGTCACAAAAATAGAAACACCAATGAAGTGAAACGACAAAAATAAGAACATTTCAACTGCTGAATGCTTTTCTTATGTCATAAAAGGTTCTCTTGCCTTGCGTTTTTCTTTTTAATGTGAATTCATTTTCAAGTTGTCTTAACAGACGGTTACAACTATATATTCAGCAAGTTCTACTACCGTCTGAAAGAAGGGTTTTCCCTACACCTTCATAAATTAAAAGTGCTGCATGAATGACCTGTTCATTTGACAAGACATGCCTAAATAATATCACCTCTCTATCCACCTAGCTATGGCAATAAATAAAACTATCCCGGAGAGTTTCACAACATGAATCATTGGTTTTAAGACAAAGAGGCACAGAGAAAGCACAAATCTTCAAGCTGCTTTTCAGACAAGCAATTATCTCCTTCTTTAAGAAGAAGGATCTACCAACTGCATAACCTCTAATCCTCCACCTTCCTAGACACAGGCAATTGGCTTTTTTTTGTATCCAGTCATTTTACTGAACAGTTTGTCCCTAAAACTCAGAAAAAATCACTCATATTCCCCCTACAATTCATCAAAGAAAACCATGCAAATAATTCTTGAAGGACTGCGTTCAGAGCCTTAAGGGCATATGAAATCCAGACCAAAATAAACACCTCCTACTGTTTGTACACAAAAGCTGCACTTACCTTGATTTGTAAAGTACAAGATCTAGAGATGACATCACGTAAGAGCTGTGCTACTTAAAACCAACAGAATTAGGTCTAAGAAGCTGCCTGCTCAAGTTGGGATTTGGTCTGTGCAGAGGCACTTACCTGGTTAGTACACACAAAAAATACAGTTTGAGAAATGAATACAATATTTTCAAAAGAATAAGCAAACAAAAGCTCATTAATCTTTGCATTTCAGTCTCCTCTGAGATTGAAATCCTCAACATTTCCATCTCCATTATAAAATAAATGTTAAAGAAACCCCAACACATTTTCAAAATTTTGGCCTTTCAAAGAGGCCCTGGGAGTTCCATTGAGTACAATCACCATGTGGTAACGCCAAGACTCCTGAAAATAAAAGTCAAATCCATTCACCAGAGGAAGACTATAATTTCTCCTTTAAAAAGACAAGAAAAGCATTTTGGGCTCCTTTATGAGAAGAGGATGTGAAGTAATATTAATATAGTAACTGCAGTAGACCTCCAAACCAAACTTCAGATCTAAAACTGGTACTTTATCTCTAAAACAGCTTTCTTCTTAAATGATAAAACACATCACATTGCTTATGGAAAAAGCCAGCTTCACAGCAACTCCTATTGTTGCCCATATCACAGCACAGAAAATGGAAGAAATTGTTGCTTGATTTAGGGGTGGTTTTTTTTGTATAATTAATTTAAAACAGAAACATAATTTCCTTAAGTATGTTACTGTGTCATACAGAAAATTTAACTTGAGATTATAGATTGACTATTACAAAGTTGAGCATGATGCTTAGAAAAGAAGCAAAATGCAGTAAAATTCAATATTCTGAGCTGTTAACAGTGGCAAATAAATCTCTCATTCTTCTCTGTGTCCTTAATAAAAGCTACAACTGAAAAAAAGATTTTAAAAAATCAGAGAAACTAAAACATATGGAAAATATTAACCTCTGCTCATCGTAAGAAAACAAGGAGGGAAAGTCCCCTTCTCTTTGGAGAACTTGTAAGCACAACCTTTACAGAGGACAAGTGGATTATTGGCACTGTATTCCCCACTTGTTCTTAAATGAAAAAAAAATCTTTTATATGTGCATATATGGCTAAAGTTATAACTCTGCATTAATTATACAACTGTTGATCAAATAAGACAATTCATAAGAGCCTTGCACAGTGAGTACAACTTAGAAGCATTACTTAAATGAAGGGTTTTAAAATGGTACAAACATTGGTAAGAGGCTCATCACAGTAAAAAGTTCTGTTTCCAAGGACTTGCATTTGGTGGACAGATAAGCACACAAATGAGAACAACAAAAATTAGAAGCTTACCCCTTCCTCTTGCTCCAGTCATCAAAACCGGATGTATTTGTAGCACATACGGAATTACTGACTCCAATAAATGTAAAGACTGCATACATATTTAGAAAATACAAAACTTACATTTAAAGCAGCTATTAAAATGGGAATGATTCACAGTAGTTTTATTAACTCATTCCATCAAATGGTTATAGAAGTGTCCTCAATTTGGAGATGATTTAAATTGATTGCTATCACCACCAGACAAATATAATAGCAATCCAGAGTCTACTGATAACTTTCTACCTTGTATTATCCAAAGTAATTTATACAGATACATACATAGTCATAGAATTACCTCTTTCTTTCAGGAACCGACTGCTCTTATGCCAGTGCACCCAGAATGTGTTAGAAATGCTGCAAAACCAACATCCTCACTAATTTAGGCTGATTACACATTATTCTTTGCGCCAGAGATTCTGCATGCTCAATCATTCTGCCCCTTCTGAGACAGTCACTTCATGGGCATCACCATCTCTAGGGACACGAACACAAATAGGCCTAAATCTTTGAGGCTTATTTCTGAGATCATTAACAGATGAATAAAGTGAGAAAACTGAGTATATCAGAAAATACTGCAGACTGATTTATCATAAATAACAAATAAATGTAATGTCACAGTTTCATTCTTCCCTCCAACTCCTTTCACTCCCAGTTCACTCATTATTAGTCATGGTGGAAAAAGCCCATTCATTTTATTATCACCATTTCTGCACACACATATATACTCCATCACATAAAAACCTTTAGCTCTCTTCGCCACAAATGAAATTTATCTAGATCTTATTAAATTGACATGAGTAACTCAACACATTAATTCCCTCTCCTTGGAAGGCAAATCCAACACCAATTTGTGCAAAAAGCATTTCAAAGGATCCAGGCTATATCACATTCAGGGTACAGAAATACAGTATTAAGTAGAAGAAATATCCCCAATAATCCAGTGAAATGAATTACAGTGGACAGTGCAAAATGCTTCATATAAGAGACATAAAACTCCATCATGGAATAAATACAAGGCAAAAGCATATGAAAGGAAAAGACAGAGCTGCTTATACTCTCATTATTTATTTAAAATGTCTAGCCCTTCTAGAATACCATTAAATCCTGAGCCTTAGCACACCGCAATAATTCCACAGATTAAGTAGCATTACCTCTCAAACTTAATTTAGTATCCCTGTACCCTACCCAAGAAAAATGGGAAACCAGTGCACATAGTTCATACTTTTCAAAACATTATTTGAATAATCCGATAATTCATTATTTCTCCATGTCAAAAATAACCACGCCTTTTTTGAACATCTGCTCATAGTGCCATTTTGCAGTGTCTCTGAAGCCTGTCATCTACCTCAGCCTCTTCTTTTGCTGTTAGTAGTGTGGAGGATAAGAGGTTGGCTTTTGGTTTTACTATTTCTTTTTTTTTTTTTTAATATATTTGTAAATAGTGACATTTACTGTAAACTTTCCACAATGGCAGGGTACCTCTAGTATCTATAAGATTTTTTTTTTAATCTCCTTTTGTCTAAATATTTTTGGCTTGTCCCTCCACAGATCCTCCATACAGACAAATGTATGTCAGCTGATTCAAAATAGCCATTTAATTTGGGGTATTTGACATTTTTACATTTCCCACAAGTTAAGTAGACCTGTGGGTTTTACCCAATCAAAAGCAGGTAGACAACAAACTTCCACAACCTGCAGCAAACACTGTCTCACACAGAAAGCTATGAACAAACTCCACTTCTCAAGCCAACTTACCAAGTCACCACCTAGTTAAAAAATTGGAGTGAATTACAAATGGTGCAATGCCCAGCACTGCTCAAACTTACAGTCTAAAAGGGCACACAAAGATAACTGAGAATCTGCATTGAACGCACACTATTCAATGATTACTATTAAAGAGAATCAAGACAAATCAGCGTGCTTTGAATTCATGTGACACTACTCAGTAATAAATGGCTTTGTGCATTTTGTTTGTTAGACACACTACAAGTTTTGGGTTGAACAGAGCTCAGACTCAGAAAATCTATTTCAGCTGAGTTTGTATATTCCTGTCTGGCAAAACCAGCCGTGTCAAGAAGAGAGTTTGACTGTTTTATGAGACAAACCCTACAGAAAGACAAGCACTGATTCCGCTTTCTGAAGTCCCATATTGCCTACAGGTAATCTGTACTAACCCGCTCACGTTCAACAAGGGTCAGCCCCACTGCCCACAGTTTGCACGGGGGAGCACAGGAACAACACCTGACATTTTCACTACAGACCTTCAGGCCCAAAAGGCAGCACTGCTGCTGCAAAAAAGTTTGAAATAACCACACTTGATACCTGGTATCTTGATGAACGTCTCACTTTAAATTGTCCAAGAGCTCGCTGCCTCAGTCATTCCCCCCCTCTCCCTCACTTCACACTCCCACCATTCCTGAGCAAAGCGATGACGCTGCTCTTGTCAGCAGGAAATTCACAACAAAGTTACAGAATACCCTAATAAAAACATTTGTATTTACTTAGAAAAGTTTTTAAGAAAAAAAAAAATACAGTAAATTTATGAGTTAACACAAAGCCAGCTTTGGCTATGTGTTATAACCAACACAGGCTACTAAAACCCCAGACCAAGCACTATTTGTCCCTCACCCTGCATTTCACTGAGCACAAAACAACTTCCTCACGGTAACACTACACCAACAACAAGGCAAATTTTATTACTTATTATTGTTCAAACTGAAATACCATTAAGAATAGATATTACAATGACATCTACTGGGAAATAAGCTACAGGAAAATGGAATAGCATATATAGCCTACACTTCAGAGCACATAAATTTAAATTTGACAGAACAACTTAGTTGTTGCACCTGAGAAAAAGAAAATTAAGATTTCTCACTGAAATAGACACAACTCACTTGCAAAAACGTATTAGCTCATTCACTTCAAGAAAGAATTGCAGACCTAACTAGTGAGAGCCCTGAGAAGAGGAAAAGCTCCTAAATTCAGTGTGTTGTGATGATGTTTCACCTACTGACATGGAGTTTTGCTTTATAAAGCAGCCCAATAACTGAAGTTCCTGGTAGGGATATCCAAAAAAATTTACAAAACTTGGATTACCAAGCAAGAGGTCAATTTCAGGTGTGCAATTAAGTGTGAAAACACAGCATTTGAAACAAAATTTAAAAAAAAAAAAAAAAAGCCATCAGCCTCCAGACATAGATTCTACTGAATAAATCTGCTGCAAACACGGTATTTAAATCAATGTTCTTCATCAAGAAAATATTCTGCTGAACACAACAGAGTAAGATTTCACTTGCTTAAAGCACTGACTGGACATGTTCTTTCCTTACATAGGCACCACTTTCTGCCTCAGCACTAAGCCACAAAGATTAATAACTGTAAACTCAAGTAAAACACAAGCAATGGACAATAAATTTCAGAGAGCTGATTAACTGTAGGATGCAGAAGCTTGCTACTCTGAATTAAAATTCTTGATCAATATAATTCAATAACCACAGTCTGAAAATAAACTATAGAAGGGAACAACTAGAATGCCACTGATAAGCAATATTTAGTGTTACGACATTTATTTTATATTAGCAACTTGCATATTTACAGATTTTATTTTCATACCTACACATACAGTATTCCACCAGCAACTCCAATTACCGCTAATAAAATGGCTCATGCTATTTCCATATCCACTCCATAGAGGACCAATCCAGCACTTCCTGAACTCCACGTTGAACTTGTGGCACTATTAAATGCATTCAATTAGCTTTCCTGGCAAAACAGGCACAGGTGATGAAAAAGGAAAGTACATTGGTTGAGTGATAAATCCTCCAGCAACTTTGCCAGCTTCACTGACTCACTTAAAGGAAACTGTTCTAGATTATCCTCACTAAATTTCCCAAACCTAAGGAGCCACTTTGGTGGCAGCCAGGTGGCTGCAGGAGCTGTTCCCACATCAGACAGAGCCAGTTCTACACCCGCTCCAAAAGAGCCCCACCACCGGCAAAAGCCTGGCGGCAGGTCTGTGACAATGTATCTACCAAAGGGTAAAAACGCCGTGAAGCAGCTGTGAGAAAAATGTGAAAGGAACAACCCTGCAGAGTAAGGTCAGAGAAAGAGGAGGAGGAGTTTGCAGGCACTGAAGTGGAGACTGCCCCGCAGGGCATGCAGAATCCCCGCCAGGGCAGGTGGCTATGCTCTGCAGAGCCCACAGAACAAGCTGCTGGCAGGAGCCGTAGCCTATGGAGGGAAGTCCCTGCAGGAGCGGGCTTTGGGCAGAACAGTGGCCTGTGGGGCACGCACAGGAGCAGCCTGTTCCTGCAGGACTGGGTGCTTTTGGCAAGAACCCACACCAGAACAACTCTTGAAGAACTGCAGTACATTGGAAGGACCCGGTATTTGTGCTCCAAAGTGTTTTGGAGCACTTTGTGAAGGACTGTACCCCACTGGGGGAGGCCACACTGGAGCGGGGGAAAGACTGTGAGGAGGAGAGAGCGGCAGACAAAGTTGTAAGAATGAACTAGAGCATCCCCCATTCCCTGTTCCCCTGTGCCACGGGAGAGTGAGAAAGAATAAGGGTTAGAAATGAGGGACAGAAGGAAGAGGGGAGGGCTGCGGGAAGGTGGGTTTAGTTTTGATTTTGTTTCTCAAAAACATGTCCTAGTCTATTTTTAATTGGCAGTAAATTAAATTAATACTCCCCGAGTTGAGTGTGGTTTGCCCGTGACAGAAATTTCTGAGTGACCTCCTTGTCCTTAACTCAACCCATGAGCTGGGGTGGGCTTTTTGTTTGAGGGTTTTTTTGGTTTTTTTCCTTACTTTCTCTTGTTGTTCAGCTGAGGACTGAGAGTAAGAGAACAGCTTGGTGGGCACATGGCTGACTTTCAGGCTTAATCTGCCACTGCATACTTCAAATTTAAAATCAAAGAGTTTCATGAAGTCCTACCATAGGCTGATGGAAAAGATAAATCCATTTAATATTCATTGAACTTAGGAGCGAGACAGTATATAACACATTGCCCATCTATTCATTACTACTGTCTTACTAGCTTCATAGGTTTTTTTTAGAGTTTCAACTTGTTATCATCTTCCTGAACTTCTGGACTAATATTCACTGAAGCTAATCAATATCCACTTCCATGCCTGCAGAACAAGCGTTCCATCAGTGCTAAAATTAATCACCCCTTCACTGAAGTTGGATTATAGAATAAACAAGCTTAGGGAACAGAAAAAGTGAAAACAACTTTTCTCTGATATTCACACTTCCGATAATTAAATAGATTTTACAAATCTAACTCAGTCACCTCTGTTAAGGTGATACATATCTTCAGTAAATTGAAGAGAGATCATTCTTGAGCTTGTTTATAAACCATAAAGCCTGCAATTCCCCCTATAATTACACAAGATATATACTCGTACCGGTCATTACAAGCGACTCCATGGAAATTTCCCATTACTAAAGCTGTAACCATTAAGCTGCTGTTTGTAAAGATCACTATTCCTGTAACTTAAAACTAATACCGCTAGTAGATGCCTTATTCTCCTGTTCAGCCTACTGAAGATGCTTCCAAATCTACACCCACTTGGTTTTGTTTATGAGATCTAAGTAAAATTAACAGATATGTGGAAAGCAACTATGAAACTCATTGATTAAAAATTACCAAGAAACAAGTAGTTTTCACCTTTATGTCTAGTTAAATAAAACTGTCTGCAGGAATGAAAGCAGGTAATTTCTCGTAATCAGCAGGATGGACTACTAAGAACAAGAATAAAAATCTTCTTTCTACCCTTCCCCTCACAAACACCAGAAGAGTTTCTGTATATAAAACGCAAACAGTCATGGCAACATGAAGACTGATAAGGGAGGAAAATCAGAAGCGCCCTCTTCCTTTTCAGTCTCTAGAGCTGACAAGTAAAGCATAATAATTTTGAACAACTAAAACATACAGAGCCTTTTAGAAGAATCCAGCCAACACAGCTGGATCAGAGAAGTCAGAGGTTCCTTCTGAAGGCTGGGCAGGGGACAGAGGCTTGGCTTTTCACTCATTTCTGCATGCTGCGGTGGAGGGACCTCCCCCCACCTCAAATCTCTCCCACCAGACACTTACAGGCTGAAATGTCTCCACCTGGTAATTTTTTCTGACTCTTTCAACAAAGAGTTACAAACACATGCATTCAGTTCCTCTAGAAAGCTCCATGCACTGCGCAAAATGAAAAGCTGATTTTTAAAAAGAGCAATGATAATGAGAAACAAACAAAAGATTATTCCAGAACAGACTTATACAGGACAAGCCCAAAGAAACTTAACAGGGCAAGGCAGTGCTGGAATTTATGTCAGTATTTCAGCAACAAGATGTGCAAGTCACATAATTCTATGGTCTTGTTACTTACACTATCATAAGTAGAAATTTTCTTTATGATACTCCTGAACAAAATTAAGCAGGAATATGAAAATTTTGTAAACACAGCACACTGCCCCAATATAGCTATTATTTGCTTTTTATGAAAGACCAAATAAATCAATGTTTAAGACTGCAAATACCAAGTACATCAAATAATCAAATTTTATAGAATTACTCTATTGCACGTTTAGACTGAGACTGAATTTGTATCAGAGGGCACAGCACTCGTACATAAAGCATCAAACAGACCATATGAAATTTAACCTGTGATAGACATTGTGTCAGATACCACACAAACACCCTCCAAAACAAAAAAGCTTTTCTTCCCTTTCTCCATAAGAAGCAGCATGGCATAAAAATAGCTGTATGATTCCTCCAAGTTACTAGAAGAATAAGACGTTTTTGACACGAAGAAACTTTTCTTTCCCCAAACAGCAGTCTTTTCTTTCACTGTTGCAGGTTCATTTACTATATATTTGCTGTATTTCCCATGATTTTCCACCAAATGTAAAGCTGATGTTCTCTGATACACTACCACACACAGACTCAAGGGAAGGATAACATTTTATGTAACATTCCCTGTTGCTAAAGTAATCGAGCTACATATCAATCAAAATTTGGATAAACACTGACAAAATTTTTAAGAACAGATTTTTCATTTCATAAGCAGAAGTCAAACGAGTTGCAATTGCCACAGTTCTACGTTGCGACTATGAACTAGCAATTTCCTCATATATGAATTACATGTTTAATTATTTTGAAGCTGCAATTAGGTTGCTGGGGGGCAGGGAAGAGAAAAACCCATTCGCTTTAGCACTGAACTTCAAATTCTGTTACACTGGCCTATGCCTCACTGGCTTTGCAACAGTTTTTGTACTGGACAATAAAACTTCAAAGCAGCAACTGGCACAGGGAGTGGCTTGGCTACTGAAATAGATAATATAGGCCAATGAAGGGCCTTCAATGTCCCCATCCCCACAGCACCTACCATCCTGCAGATAAACTTCAGGTCTCAGGCACATTCTGAGCACCCCTAAACCTCAAGATTATCCACAACAAATCTTCTGTCAGCAGTGAAATACTACAGATTACAGGAGAATTAGTTCATCTTCATTACAAGACTTTCTGGACGATTTTTCTTCCAAGCATGTCAGAGCACTTACAAACCATCTTCCCCAAAAAATTCAAGGCTACTATGTTGAACATAATTTGGACTTCTTTCAGAACATGACAACTTTGGAATAATAAATATTATTAGAAGCAAAACCACAACCATCCAAATAACCAGTAGTTATTCCCATTAATCTGTTCCTCTCCTTTAGATAAGAAAAACCCAGCTTTTTATAGAGATCTGGTGCAGCAGTTTACATAGGTCTGGCACTATGAAGGTGGGGCGAGCTCGCTGACAGATTTGTTACTAGGACACTCACGTCGCTAAATCCAGAATCCCCTCACACCGAACCTCTTCTCCACAACAAACCCACTCTGTGATGTCTTAGAGCATCCCAAAAGCCGAAGCCTTTTGCCTGGTTGATGTCCTCCATTCCCCACTTGCTTGCAAATTTAAGCATGTTGATGCTGTGACCAGTACTGCACCTCACAGTCAACGCTCACAACATCATTTCATTCTCCAATTCTCACCTCCCCCTTAGAGCTCTGTGCTGTCACGATGCTTGGACTAACTGCCAACAGTCGGGATATTGCTGTGCGGTGGTCAGAATCCATCAGGCTGACCAAGAGTGTCTCATTCTTTTCCTTCATTTCCCATCTGTTTGTATCCATCTCCTAGACCATCCTTATGGACTGTGTGCTGTCTGGGGCAATAACCTTTTTTTTTTTCGTTCTCTATTTGCACAAAACAGCATGGAGTCATCTTCTGCAGTTTTCATTAAGACATTAAAAGTGGAGCTGTTCCACAGAGATTTTGTGAACTTCGATTTATAAAAAAAAAAACCCCAAAAATCAAAGAAAAAAAACCAACTACAATCAGTTCTTCCTATCTGGTTCTGCCTTCCAATACTTCTCTCCCATATTCCAGAAAAATCACTTTACAAGAAAGCAGAAATTTAAACACATGCCATGTCATAATGTAAGAAAATATTTCAACACGGCTCTTAAAAACCTCAAGTGACACTAATTCAACACCAGAAAAGTTATTACATAATAAAATACATATATATAATTTTACTGTAATTGACCTGTTTTGTAAATGACCCAAAATATGCAAAGTCTTCTCTCTAAAGGACAGCTGGTCATTCAGCAATTCAAAAGAAACAGTCAGAGCTTTTTTACGGGGACATTTAAAATATTCTCTGCCTCTAGTTAAATAGTCTCTCCCATTTTCACCGACAGAACAGTCTCACCACAGATCTCATCGCTAGCTGCCCTCTGGAAGCACACAAGCAGTGCCCTTAGGGAACTGAATTCAAAAACAATTCTGGGACACTCCGGAATTCTCCCAACACTGACACCACAAATCCACGCCATCCCCCCACCTTCTTCTCCTGCACACTCAGACACGTCTTAGGATGTCTTCTCGCGTTTGGGGGCAAAGTTTTCATTTGGCCCTATTATCACCATCAAACTAAAACAAGAATATTTTGCCTTTCTTTCTACTAGAAAGAGAAATTGAAAAGCAGAGTCCTAACACCAGCCTGGCTTTAGAGCAGTCACTGCAAAAACCACACTATGCGGTAGCAACTTGCACTTCATCCCTTTCTCCCTAATTCTGTACCAGCTTTACTACATCACGCTTCCATCCTGCACCTACCACTTGGTAGCTGCCGTTCCTATGGAATTCCACAGTCCTGCTCGAGAAGGGAAATACAAACGGACAGACATAACCCCACTAAAGCATATGACATACTGCTCTAACAGGCAGCAATACTGTATTTGCAGGAATCAGCTGTGCCCTCGGTTTATCACATCACCTCAGCGCCGGCAGCAAAGGAGATCAGAATTTGCGGAGGGAACGAAAAGGGGCGACAGAGACACGATCTGAAATAAACACTCACTCACAAAGTGTAAGAAATTCGACTTAGGAATCAATTACATATTTAAGCGCCTCGTCACGCCGGGGTAGTTCACGCTGGAGGTGAGGCAGCTTTCCCCCCCCCTCCGCAGGCTGCAGCAGCCGGCGCTGCCCGCCCGCGGCGGGCCCGGCGAGCGGCGCAGCCCCGCGGGCACGGCCGTGAGGGCGCGCCCCTGCCCGGCCCCGGCCCGCACGCACCTGGATGTAGTTGGTCTCGCAGTACTCGGCCACCCGCTCCAGGTTCGTGTAGCTGTCGAACAGGGCCCGGCGCCCCCCCGGGATCTCCTCCTCCAGCAGCATCTGCAGCTCCGCCATCTTCACATCCTCTCACCGTCCGTCCGTCCGTCTGTCCGTCCCTGGCCCCCCGCCCGCTCCGCGCGCTCCCCCCGCCCCCCCGGGCTCTGCCCCCGCCGCCCGGGCCCGGCCTCGCGCCGCGCGCACGGAGCGCGCGCCAGACCCCCACCGCGGCGGGGGCGGGGCGCGGCCGCGCGCCGCCTCCTGCGCATGCGCCGCCTCGCGCGGCCCCCCGCGCGCCCGCTTCCGCGCCGGCGGCGCGCGGGGGGCGTTTCCGGCGGGAGCGGGGGAGGGGCGGCGCGGCACGGCACGGCACGGCACGGCACAGCCCCGAGCGAGCCCCGGTACCGCCGTCCCGGGAAAGGATAAATAACCCCTCGTGGGCTCCTTTCGGCGACTCCCGCCTTCCTTTTGAATCCTTTCGCCTTAACTCACTCGCTGGCGGGTTGCGGCAGCGCGCCCTCCAGAGCACGGGGCTGCGGCCTGTGGGGCCGTTATCCCCCTGGGGGCTCGGTGCCGTGTGAGCGCCGGACCCTGCCGCTCCCGTACGGCTCTTCTAATCGCCGCAGGAAAAACAAAATGTTTCCTCTGTGTGCATCCTCTCTGAAAAGCTGCTGTTCTACGGGGGCGTGAGGAAGGGCGAACTCCCAGCTTTCCAGCCTTGCCAAAAAAGCACATAATGAAGGGTCAGCAGAAAGAGAGGAAGGACAGCCTCGTGGCTGAAGCACTGCACTGAAGCCATCAGTCAGAACGTCTGTTCGGACAGTTCCTGGCTTCAACACTGACATCCTTTATTTTCCCAGGGAAGTCACTCTACGATTGCCATGAAAATGCCCACCCTTCGAGGAATGTGCAAGGCTTTCCCTCACAATTCCTCCACCTGAACCTAGAAATAACCTTTCGCCCACAAAAAAAACCCCAACCAGCCAGCCCTCTCAGCAGAAGGGTCCCAGCTTTCTGCAGGGGAGCTCATTTGTCTCTTTGAAATGAGTTGCAGCTGTGATTACTCACCTCGTGTTCCCAGGAGGCTCCACAAAGCTCCTGTTGCCTCTGTAGTGCAGCCCAGGGCTCTGACAGAGGAGCCTGACGCTTTCCCAGCCCTCACGTTACAGACACTTTGGTAGCTGGCCAGAGAACATCCAGCGCTGCAGGACCTGGGCATCAGTCTGCTCCTACAGTAACAATTGTTCTCTTGCTTTGAAAGGTGTTGCAAAGGCATCTAGATAGATATGCCTGACTTCTGGAACTGCAGATTGCAAACACCTGGTGGGGTCGGGCCACAAACTAGTAGTTTTTGTGGCCAGTCCTTGAAAATTTCTTCCTTTAAAGGAAAAAGGAGATAGAAATCCCTGCCCTGAAGGTCATTTCTTCTTAGCTTGCTTAGTTCTCCCATATGAAGGATGAGTCAGGCACGGTGTTCATCATACTGATGAAAAAACCATCATATGCAAAGCATTTTCCTCCCATTTTAAAATGTGGTCTGAAATTCACAACTTCAACTACATGACTTTTCTACAGGCAGTTAGAGAGCCAAGGGCAATTTGCAGCTGTAGCTGTAATAGTCTTACTCTCACAAAAAGGCTTAAGAACCACAAAACACCCTGCCAGAGACACCCACCGTGATGCACGTGGGAGGAGAGAGGCGACTGCTCACGAGCACATGTGCTTCACTGACCACCCCTGGGGTCCCTGCGCACCCCTGGGGTCCCTGCACACCCATGCAGTCAGGCTGCCTGCAGTTCTCCACAACAGCCTGGCATTCTGCCCTAAACCCACAAGGAGCAAAGAGGTGTTGTGCAGCCTCATTCTTGGTGCCCTCTACCCACAGGGTTTATAAACCATGAGTTACACATCCAAAAATACTGGGTTTGGGGAAGTTAATGAATCCTGGTTGTCAGCTGCCCTGCGGATTGTTAATGCATTTCTTGAGCGGTCTTTTCTGCGATGGCTCAAGGAAGGACAGCCAGCCAAAACAACTCAAGAAGCCTTGGCTGCTCCAAGCCTTATCCCACACCTCCAAGGATCATCCATGGTCAGGCCTCCACATCCCCCCAGGGTGTGCAGCCAATGGATAACGCTTTCACAGTTTGGTAACAGGCCCCATGCTCCCTCCTCCACTGTAGCTCAGCTTGGATTCTGCCCGTGTCACATCTGCTGCTGCAGTTGCAGCTCCAGGGGTTGCTCATGCCCACGCTTCCAAGACTCTTTGTGTTTGTGCCAGGCTGGAGGCAGGCTGAGGCTTTCCTTCTCTCCTCATTCATTTGCTTCTCAGGTGTGAAGTCAAGCTGTCATTTGGCAGCTCCCCAGTAAACCTACATGATCTTTCTCTTGGCAAAAGGAGAGAGCTGTCAAAATGTAAAGGAGAAGGTTCTCCAAAGATACTGTTAGGAGTTTCAACTTGGATTAGCAGAACCGGAGTGTAGGGGGAGGGAACTGTTGTGTCATCTTCTCTCTGTGCCCTTGGGTGCCACCGGGGCCTGCTTCCAGTGGAGACCTGTGAGAGCCCATCTCCTCTCAGATCTGCACTCAGCATCAACAAACGTCCTTACAGGCAGCTCCCACCTGTGGGTCAGGCACCTCCTGACCTCTCAAGGGCTCTGCCTGTGGTTCTTAGGGTGTAAGAAAAAGCATTATCTGAAATACACACACAGAGCTGTTCACCAGAGTAGCTGGACTAACCTGTCTGCATAATCAGGTGCTTGTTATCACAGCATGTTTACATTTTAATAGGGTACTCATTTATGGATTTAATTTTAAACATGAAGAACCCTTCTGTCAGAATAATGACCATGCTATAATCCTCTGTATGCATACAAAAAATAATTAGAAATAGTGTTTAAATTAGATCAACTGAATCCAACTAGCACTTCCCTAAATTTACATAAATTACTTCCCATCTGTCAAGTGATGTGCTAAACTAATTTTAAGTTTTTATATTCCCTCGGCCCTAATTTATTACACACTTTAACTTCTCCAATTTTTTTCAATCCTTTTGTGCAAGATTTTCCCTTATATCAATATCTTCAGGACTGAGAAGCAAACATTTTTTTTACCTGGCAAGCAGTCTAGAGACTTTAAATTGGAGGTCAAGATCCAAAAGCACAGGGAGACCACTGTTCTTCCAAGTTCCCTCACATGTCAGGGTTTTTACCTCTGCCAATCCCCAGAGGAGCCCCCTCCTCACAAAAACTTGCACAGATGAGCCAACCCATTGGTCACACGCAATCCTGCAACTGGGCACTCTGCATGGGTGTCCCACAGCTACAGTGAATTATCAATCCTTTATTAGAGAAAAGTAATAATGGGCTACCTCAAAGGCCACCTATGTTTTACACACAGCAAGAAATCATAAAGTCTCTTTTATTTTTGTTGCTTTACAGAGAACTGAACAGCACAGTCACCACGTAAGGGATGTAAGTAAACATCCTCTTTGGACAGATGACCCGGTCAGAGCTCAGACAGATCCTGCTGCAGGTTTTCAGTTCACTTCTTTATATAACGGTGCTCTAGTTTTATGAACATTTTTCCTTTTATCTTTTTCACTCTTTGTAAACAGCAGAACAAAAGCTGAAAATCCCTGTGCTGCTGCATCACATGGAGTTGAGCAGATTTGCAGCTGGATAAAGGACAAAGGACTCTGGCACCAAAGTTTTGGTCATGTGCAGTGATGATATATATAGGCCCATGCCCTTTAGGAGGAAGGTAGCATTTACTGGAGGAGTGAGGGAGGGAAGGAAAATTGGGCAATTGAAGAAAACAGTCTGTCACTGATGTACCTTCCCTCCCCCAACACAGACATAGTCTTCACGCTTGGTTCACGTGGTGATTGGGTCTGCCCCTGCCCGCCTAGCCACTCTTTGCCAGTCTCATAATCCAAAGCTTCTGAAGCAAACAGCAGCTTATTTAACTCCCATGGCTATTCCAGAATGCTGAGGTGGCCTCCCAGCACAGAATGCAGCTCATACTGCAACAAATGGTACCAGGATCCCGAGGCATCTTAAACACTCAACCTCCAGTGCTCTCTGTAAACCAGATTGAAAAACCCACACACCCTGAAGCTGCACATTCTCCTCCTGCTTCCTCAGGCATTCAGCAATTTGCTGGGCAATCAAGATTACAACCACAGATAACCTCTCTGCTTATGAGAAACTGCCGCTGGCTGAAAGGCTTGCTGCACAAAGGTACCGAGGTGACCGACAGAGAAGCAAACACTCTTGGAAGTGTTTGCCCTAACTTTGCTATTTCAGAACCACCTGGTGCATGACTGACATCTGATACCTCAGAGCATCTCCGGAGAGGAACAGGACATGTTGCAGAGATCCAGACTGACGGTTGGAGGGCACGTCTTATTCCAAATCCCAGGCTTTTTTCTGGTTTTCTGCTCAACTTTCTTTCAACAGAGCACTGTGTGAGGACAGAGCCAGTACAAGGGGAGGTACACTCCCAGGAAGGAAGAGGTCAAGCCAAATAGGAAAAATAATTATCTCTTTCTAACATTTCAGACTTTAAAAGGAAACAAGCAACAAATGGTCTCAAAGAGAGGCCAGCACAAAGCAGAGTTGCTCATCAGTTTCCTTCCAAGGGTTCAAATGACAAGCATTCAGGGAACAGGGGAGGAAAGAACAGCTCTAATTTGTTTTTCCTGCTGGTATTTCTTCTCTAAGATGCTAACCCAGACCAACTGCCAGTCCTTTTCCACTCTGTCCTGACCCTGGGGCAGCCCCCAGGTAAGGTCTGCTATGGCCACTGAGCCGCTGAAGGGTAGTTAATGCTCCAGTACAGCACATACAAAAATTCACCCTCTCTGTACTATTGATTCTGGCATACTATTACTGAGTTGCTGATGCTTTTTTCACATTTTCAAGTTTGATCTGCAGCAGCTGCAACAGTCAGAACCCTTCTCTGAGGTCTTTGCTTCATTCTGAAATTAAAGTTCAGATTTTTAGGTACCCACAGAACTCCAGGAACTCACCCCCTGGAGCTCTTCCAAACCTGTTCTGTTTGTAATCCTGCTTTTACCACATAAACCACTTCAAAAATATTTTATGACCTTGCATCTTCTTAGGAGCCACCAAACCCAATGTGTGTTGTTTCTGTAACTAGCATAACTCCCTTGCATAGGAAGCATAATTAATCAGTCATCCTTCTTTGAAGTCATCCTTCTTACTTCTATCACACATCTGGACAAGTAATCCCCTTTCTCAAGGCTGTGAAGGCAGCTTCTCCCTGCACAGCTTCTCTTCACTGCTACAGTCTGCATCTCCCTCCTTCCCCCCACTGCTCTGTCCTCCTGTTTGGCAAACATACAGGAGCATTTCAGCCCTTTCTCTCACCCACAGCTAATTCTGACAGTATGGCAACAACTCAGTGCCAAAAATCTCAGTGGTGCAGTCCTGCCTAACAGGAGGTGGGGGCTGATGGCTCCCCATGGGTGCAGTCGTTTCACCCACCTGAGTCTGAATCCAGCTTGACAGAAATATTTATGCACAGAAGGCATCCAGGTCTCCCCACACGTCTCCTCTGAGAGGGAGCTTAAAGGCCTTATTTATTTCAAAGGCAAAAGCATCTCTGAATCATATAAGTGAACTGTTAGCAGGAAAGAGTTAAGAACCTAAGCTGTACTCATCCTGCTGTAAATTAGTCTAAGTTGTAATCTGCACCCTGGACCAGATTTGACAGAATGCAAACGATGACTGCCATGTGTCAGCATGCAAGGTTTGGTCTGTCTCATACAGGTATAAGGATTTTTTTTCTATCTTCATCTATTTAGGACTGGGCTTTCCAAAAAACACAGTGGAGGATTCACACCCCTGAATTCAAATGGAGCAGGGTAACCTAACCTATTTTGCAGATGCCAGCCTTAGCTAAGAAGATTCTAGTGAATTAGGACTGAGCTGGGTGTGCAACTGGGCTGCACAGCAGCTTAGGACATTGGTTTCAAGAGCCCCTCTCAGACTACTGCTTCCCCAGCTAGGAATGGGATTGCTGCAGGAGACATCCCTAGGGTGAGGGCAGAGGGGAATGGCTGGAAGGCCACAGGTTGGTCACTTCACCTAATGGGAGTCTGGGGTATTACTGATGGATAAAAATAGCTGAGCTCTGGTAATCAAAGTAATGGTACAAGCCTGTGCAGATCCCTGGCCTCACATAGAGATTTATTTGAATCAGGAACACCAATTCATCCTCTCTTAACAGCCTCATTCCCTGCTCCGTGTGCTCACTACCCATGGGGCTCAGCTACGCAATCGTTCCCCTCCTTCCCTCTCTGTGCTTTCCTGCAGCGTGTAGTCGCTAAATATAATCTGACAGCTTACCTTCTCTGCTCCAGAGCCTCAACATCCATGCACTACTTCTCTGTGCCAGAAGCCCTATTTTACAAGTCTAACCATAGTCTCCCTCCCAGCTCATCTTGTATCAAAAATGAGCACGTCTCCAAGTCCTCTCTCTTTCTATATCCGGCACTGTTGTCGGAATGGGCTCACACTGCAACAACTGCAGTAGCACATCCCCCAGAAACCTAGCAGCCTCAGAGCCACACAACCAAGAGTTCATTTCTGCAAATGCCAGCTAGCCCTTAGGTCTAATCAGTTCATCCACTTACACTAGTTACAGTTTTGGCTTAATTCTAAGTCTCTTTGAAGCCATCACACACGTATAATTTCATTAGATAGTGGAGTTCTCACATCCAAGTGATACCTTACTACTTTTGTGCCCCTTTCTGCCTCACCAACTTCAAGAGGTGCCATATTCCTCTAATGTGCACTTACTGAAATGTCACTGAAACCTGTTTTCTAGGTGTATTTCCTGACCTATTGCACACCAAATCTCAAGGCCAAATCTCTTAATTTTATTAATTCCAAAAAAATCTGATCCTTGTCAGTGTATGTGACATTTCCAGCGAAAGAGGTTGTTCAGCCACTTTTTAGTCGCGCTCCTTGATTCAGAAATGCAGAGCTCATTAGAGTACTCTTGTTTAGGTATGTACATCGCTAGGACAAAGGGATTATTCCAGGGCACAGACTGGCTATCATCTCTAATATGTAGGAAAAGGAGCAGAAGAGCAAACACATACAGCTGGCGTGCTTTTGCTTCTGTTGCCAATCTGATATTTCAAGCTGTTTTCATACAAAGGAAAAAGCAGAATGGAGAAATCCTTATCTTAAAGAAATGGCTGGGAGCTCAGTGAATTCAGCAGCTCTTAGGATAAAATACCCACAGTACATTCCCCCTGGCTGCCTCCTCAGGAACCAGCAGTATTTCTCACAGCTTTCCATTAACCACTTTTATTATCTGAACGTCTGCCCACATAAGTAATTGAGTGAGTCACATCAGCAGAAGACTTGTGGAGTTTTATGAGGAGAATGTACTGTAAAATTTTTTCAAATCAGAGTTTAATTTACAGAATGAGGGTTTTTAGCTCTGGTGACAATTTCAAGACCAGTGCAGCAGTAGTGAGAGAAAGAAACACAGAGGTGATAAGGATTTCCAGTTCTTGAAGGTAATTGAGAAAATGTGATTGCTCAGCTCAGTTTGCCATACTAGAACAGTACAGCTATAAAATACATAAATATATATATATATATATAAAATATATAAAAAACATGCATGATGCATGTTTGCAGTATTTTCATCTTTACTACGTAAAAGTCAAGCTTCCTCAAGCAAAAAAGACATTTGCTGTGAACTACAGTATATATACAGCAACAGGCCCTACCTACTTATCACTGCTGGGATATGAAACCAGAGGCCAGGCAACTTCTCTATAATTCCCTTTGTCTTTGCATTATGGCAACACTAGACTTACAAAGACATCTAGGTGTTTAAATAGTCAAGCAGGTGCTTGACTGTTTGGGAGTGTTCAAAATCCAAGTATCTAAGCACATCCAAAAATGTGGGTTCCAACAACCAAAAGCCACTAGAATTTCAGTGTGCCTGTGCCAAACTAATATATTGGATAGTCAATGGTATTCAGTGCAATTGTACAGCATAAATAACAGTCATGCAAAGGATTGCAGAACCAGGCCCATGCCTGAGGTTCATCATTTAGAGTGTTCTGTTAACAAGCAATTGATCTTCTCCTTCCTTTTAGAACAGTACATCAAATCCAGGTGCAGGGTCTGTCAAATTCAGTATGAATTCTGCACAGCAGAAGAACAAAGTGCTCTCTCTGCTCCCAAATACCTTGCTTATCAATGAATGTGGGCCGGCTGCAAGCACTGGTTTCCTGTGATATGCAATGGTGTATTCTTGCAGGCATCCCTGTCAGCTCCTGTTGGCTCACATGGCTCACTCCACTCCTCCCAAAGTACCTGCTGCTGGTAGGTTTTACCAGTGAAGATGTAGGGAAGTTGACAAGTCATCTCAATCTCTTAGATATGAGCCTTGCTTATTCCGTACTAGGTCTTGGCCAATATTAAACAATGCTGCCGAGTGCCAATCCCCACACTTTTGACAGTATGAATTTTGCTTTTTTAGACATCTTTATTTGCATCCTCTCCCTCCCATCAAAAGATGGCCAAAAATGGCCAAATATTACTTACTTTTTTCTCTTATTATTACAATACTATTTCCCTTAATATTGCAGTTTGTTCCTTTCCTGGATTCGTGGCCGAGGAAAGTCTGGTCAGGAAAAAAGCCTTCATGGGTGAATCGTCCCATCTGTTTTCTGTGTGACTATTCATTCCCTCCCAGCCTCCCCTCCCCAGGGTTTCTGAATACAAAGTACTTTAGGAATCATTTAGTCTATTGCTGAAGCACAGGGCCTGAGCTAGCAGGTACACAGCACTGCTGGAGTATCTTTTTCCATCAGTTAAATTACAGAACTGAATCCAGTTGATGGCTGGGCTCACCAAGCTCTCTTTCAAAGAGGATATTCAGGGCCTTCTGCTATAAAACTCTGAAGGGGAAGATGATCACTTTATCCTTGCTGCAGTGTCTGAGTCACCACTGAATTGGAAGCAACTGTTTAAAAAAAAAAAAAAAAAAAAATAAAGCAAGCCTATTTTGGTGAGACTTCAAAGTTGGCAGCCAAGCAGGCACAGCATTGGATGTGCCAGGCTTGTGACAGAGCTGACCTGCCTGGATGCCAGCAGGGAGGTGGGAGCAGAGTGTGCTAGTGCCCATGAGTTGCTCTGCACTGCAGAGACTGGAGCAGAGAAGCTTCAGAAAGGTTCAGAGGTGGCCCCAGCACTGATAGCCCGTATCAAGAGCAAGCATTTCCTGCCTAATGTCACTGAGGCAACACTTATCCACCTACAGGGATGTTTCACTGGCATCAAAGTAACCCAGACATTCACCAGGGACATCTTTTAGCTGGTTTCTCTGCCCTTTCAGTTCTGCATCTTCTCTTTGGCCAAGGCCAAAGGCCTCAGCTACCTCATCACCACTACTATCACTTAACTGTACATCAATTAAAATTGAGATTTTGTGCCAAGTTACACTAGTTTTAACGTAAAATCCTGCAAGATTTGTCCTTGTGACTTTTAAATGCTCTAGCATTGATTTATTTGAACTACTTTTCCCATTAAAGAGATGATCAAGTGCTTCGCCAAAGATGCTGGAGCAGATATAGAACCATGACTGATGCTTCCTGCCTCCTGAAAGCAAGGCTTTCATTACAGGAGCATTAAGATCATAGAAATCACACATACTTCATTTATCTTGGGAGCAGGCTCCTCTGTAAAAGAAACTGGAATGACCTGAAAAGTAGGGGGAAAAATTCTTTCCACTCCAGCCCTCCCCCAAATCTTTTTGTGGGAAACACAACTGTGTTTTTGATGCTAAAATTCACAGATTTAAAAATACTTCTCTTCAAGGAATGTTGCCATGGAAACCTTTACCGTATCTCCTTCCCCACCCTCCGTATGTGAAGAACATTTTCTTCGTCTTTTTTCTTCCTGTATGTGGTAGTTCCTCTCCTCTGTCTGCTACCACCAAAACCCTGGCATTGAATTCTAAGAGATGTCAAACAGGCCTTTTGTTTAGTTGAAAAGTCATTGCTAAAACCACTCCTGAGTGTGTCAAAGATGGGTTCTCTCAGGCTCCAGAGAAATGCCTGGTATATTTTCTAGCAGTTCTTGCTTTGAACTAGTGGAAAGAAGCAACAGGAGCTGCCACGGTCATTCCTGGTAGCATAACCCACAAGTGATGAAGATTTTCCTTTATGCTTTCCTGAAGGTACTGCTCTACCCCACTCCTTTTGCCCCAAAGCCACAAGAGGATCTGAGCACAAAAAGGAAGCCAGTAATTGACTATGCAGGTGGGAGAGTGTTTTCCCAATCTGGACTGCCAACAGCCCCAAGTTCATGTAACTGCACAGCGAGTGGGGGAGATGGCACAACAGCTGCCCAAGAGAATTCAAATCAGCAAACATCCACCCTGCCCAATAACCAACATCTACTTTTGCAGCAAGTAGGACAGAAACTGCCAAGAGCATCCTTTCCATGTAACAGTGGAAAATTAAACGTGCAGCCCTAAACTCTGTGGCATGTGGCACAGCCACTGCCAGCAAGTCCTTAAACTGCTGGGAACAGAAGGATAATCCTGTTATTAATAGGATATTAATTTGCAATGGTGCTTCTATATGTAGCTCCTGTTAATGAAAACGCAGAGATAACAGCATTCATGGATATTTTGGAGGTAATGGGAGGCTAGATCAGTAAACTGTCTGCTCTGCTCAAAGCTGCTAACAACTGCCTCACCAGTTGCCACCAGGACAAGGGGCAAAAGTAAAAGGCTTTGCCAGCCATAAAGAGCATGACAATGGCCTGGCTGCTCCCACCACTTGTGCTGGCTGCCTCCTTCTGAGGGCAGCAGCTTGCATAGGCACAGAGATACACTTGGCCTCTTACCTTTCATGAGTTCGCAGCTCTCTGTAGAAACCTGTCCTACAGTAAGAGTATAAGGAATGAAATGACAACTTTTCTGTGTGCTTTTAAAAACCATCCTGTCAAATTTGTAAAGCAGCTTGCTGGTGTAGAGCAGGAATATGAAGCATAAAAAGCAACAATTCCCTATATTATAGAAGCAACCCCTCACTCTTGGCTTTCTTCCTAGACCAAGATTTTTTCCCACAGGTTGCAATGCCTGTATATATTCCCATGTAACAGGCAGAAGGCATCTCTGGACTTTTTACGTGTCCTCAGTGTGTGTGTCTGAGCAGCAGTGACAAACCCCTGTGCTCTGTGCACTGGACTCTGGGACTGGTCACCTCCAGCAGAGCAGTGCTGACTCGGGCTTTCCCCGGGCTGGCATCAGTGCTGCAGCTGCGACTGCGATCTTGAGACATGGCCAGCAGAGACTCCCCCTCTCACACATCTTCTCCTCACAAAACCTGCAGGAACACAACAGTGTACACAATTCAAATCCCTGTCGAATGCAGCTGATTTGGACCAAGAGCTCAGAAGTTAGTTCTTGTAAGAGAAAGGGGAAAATGGCCAAAAGTAAGTGGGAAGGGCGCACACCCTGTGAACACAAGCGTTCCTTAGGAAACCAGGTCAAACAAGAACCAGTGACAGTGCATGCCAGATAAGAGCTGAAGGCAGAAATAGGAGGAAACTGGTATTTCAATCTTCAAATCAAAATAGATCAAAACTTCCTAAGAAAGCTCCATTCCATGAACATCCCCATACAAAAAAGAAGAGTATGATGCACAAGGATCCACAGCTGAGCTGATGAGTGTTGCACTACACCGCCATAGCTGGGCTGTCTGAAGAGACTGACATGCACAGAGCAAGGAATGGAAACCTACAGACCTCAGCGAACAATGCGGCTGTGACCTCAGTGTCACTCCCAGCAGTACATTACAAATGCCTGGGAGTGCCTTACCCCCCTCCTTTCCCTCCATACTCAACACATTTCCTTAACTGATGAGTCAGGGTGGGTTTTTGACAGCAGTTTTGAGCACACACAAACTGATCATTGCCTTTTCCAGCACACTGAGCCATATTCTCCTGTATCAATCACGGACTCCTGCAGCAGGCTTGATCACCAGCCCGGACTGAGCACAGCGTATGGGTGCAGGCTAATGGAAATGTCATAACAAATTATATGGAATCACTTCCATTTTTGACTCCTGGAACTGGGGAAGGGGCAGTTGCAAGGCAGTTTGATCAGCTCCAGCAAGGCAGAGAAATGCTGTAGCAGAAATCTGGACAATTACATTTGGGAAGCTTTTCTAGAGTTTGAAAGCTTCATTCCTAAGGCAGATCTTCATCACCCAATTATATTCCTTGTTCAGTTCCTAGCAGGGACAGTGCTATCCTACCATATTTTCCAAAGAAGGCAATAACTTAGCCTTCATTTTGCCTCCTCTGCACATCCAGGGATGTTTTAGAATTAAATTCTTTACCACACTGATTTCTCCAGAAGGTTTAGGAAACATCTGCAACCTTCAAGAAAAAAAGGCCTTTCTGCATAAGCAGTGAAGCAAAGCCTAACATGAATTGCCATCTGGGGACATGACCAACCTTTAGCGAAGTGGAGGTCAGATTAGCAAGAGCTTTCTTGCAGTTCATTATAAAAATCAATGCAAGAGAGACAGGAAGCAGAACTGCACAGCCCTCCTTTTTCTGCCCAACATCTCTGTATCACTCTATCCCAAGAGAAGCTACACTGGGGGGCATCTGAGTCTCTACAGCTCCACCAAAAGCAGAGCTGACATGTTAAACCCAAGAGCAGAATTTTCTTTGTCTGGTGCCCACAGAGGATGGCATCACCTGTTAACCCCATAAGAGCTGACGGGATTGCATTCAGACTGGCACACTTCAGACAAGAGCAAAAACATTTTTCAAAGAGCAGCAGATTTCCTGACCTGGAAGGTACCAGTGAAAATATCAACGTGTGTAGAAATAAGAACTGCAGTTACCAGTTACCAGTTATGTGTCTGCACAAGCAGTAAAAGACAGCTCTAATGGGAGGCACACACTGTGCTGCACAGGCAGCTGTGTACAGCTGAAGCAGACAGCTGCAGGCTGAGAGACCCCTCACCTACCACCACACAGCTGCTGGGTGGGAAGGGGACTAGGAACTGGAGCTAACAGAACTCAGGTGTATGGAGAAGAGACTTACAAAGATCATAAAAAGCGAAAAATGTATGAGAGAAAAAGGAAGAACCACAATGTGAACGTAAGTCAGATGGCAATTACTCCATGCTATGATGGGGTAGGAGGTTGCTGCCTTGCAAACCGTTCAGTGGGGCTCCGAATGGAGCTGTTCTGTGATTGGCAAAAAAGAAAGGAAGAAGCAGGAAAAAGCATGTGAATATGCAGCATTCGATGCTTCTTTGGCAAGCACATATTTTGGAGGAGGAAAAGGATTCTTTGAAAGGCTTTTAAGTTATTAAGTACAACATTAATCTAGAGCCCTATGAAACAGAGCCAATATTTGCATGACCAGTCTCATGCTGACCCAGTGCTGAATAAATTGCAAGCAACTGTCTGTTTCTGATGCTGATTAGATTAGACACTGCCCTCAGAATTATCAGGATAGAGACTCCCTTTCTTGGGGTTTTGTTCTGTGGTTTTATTTCATTTCATTATATTAATACTGAGACCTCTGTTTTCTCAGGGGCCAAACCAATTTTATTCCTCTTGGTTTACTAGCATTTCTCAGTCATCCTTTTCCTTGCAACCCTGCAGCATGGCAAGATTACACAGCATGAGAACTAGTGGTGCTATTCCCACCCCACTTTATTTCTCCCTTTCTCACACTCACACATAGTTCTCACAGGATATATCTGCTCTTCCTGACAGATATAGCTCAAGGGAAGGAAAGACACTTTGAATAAAAATATCTATATATAGATAAAGGCTTTGTCCTTGTGTCTCCAAGGTCTTATTTAGCTAGGATTCATGAAGAAGCATTCCACTGGATAAGAGCAGCACTCTAACCCAGCTCTGGCTGCTATTGGAAAGAGGCTGGGTTAACCAGAGCTCTGTCTCTGACTAGCTGACACCCAGTAGTTCATACACACACCACTGCAAGGTTTTGTTGCTTCCTTTGCAAAGGTTTGGCCAGAGATCCGACAGCGAATATAAAAAAGACATATAGATTAAATCTACTTTAATATGACTACTGTTTGAATTAGAGAAAGTACCCAAGACAGGCATGAGGTTAAGAATATGGAATGTAAAAAAATCTGGATATAAAATTCCTTGGCTGAGTAACCATGGTGCCAGTATGATTTTCGTTAAGACCCTTGCTCAGAACATCACTGCTGGCACTTTTAACCCCTTGTTTTGCTTGCTCTTAGCTTCTCTTGGACACTGTTATCCAGGCTTCCTCCTTTGGTGAGGTTACCAGTTCGTATTTGGCCTCCATGACTTGTCCTTTCACTGGGTGGAGATACAGTTTCCTTACCAGGACACTCAGCAGAACTGTGGCCACCATATAGGCAAACCTGAGGGAAGAATCAGGACAAAAGAAATCAAAACCTTGCTGTGATGTAAATTTGCTGAAAGACAACAGCCAGCTTGAACAGGTTATCCCAGCAGTAACACCAAGATGCTGGAAGCACCTTCTCTCCTGTGCCACACAGACTCACTAGGACTTCCCTCCTTATGCTCACCTCAACTCTGGGCACTCCTGGCTTCCTGAGAAACCCAGCAAGGAGAGGTTTTTCATGGCTAATTCCTCATTGAATCTGTCTGGGTCAAACCTATAAAAGATGAAACACATTAGGGTTTTCTGAGCAAGCACAGCATCCTTTCCCCAAAAACATGCACACATACATAGAGTAAAAAACTGGAAATAAAACAGAGAATCTCACTAATAGTTCTCTCTGGGTCATTCCACACAAATATATGAAGGCAATTGTGCATCCATTCCATCAATGCTCCCAGCTGGTCAGCTGTGTCCTATCTTGCTGACAAACTGAGGTAGTGTGAGACAGGGCTGGAACTGATGTGCAGTGCACAGCTGAGCTGCTGCTGTTACCTGCCCTCTATTCCTCTCCGGGGCACACACAATCTCATTGCTCTCTCTCTCTGCCCCTCTGAGTCCCTTCCTTCTTCAGCTCCAAAGAAACTTCCCTTTTCTCCTTGCCCCTCACCCTTCTCTTCAAGCAGCTGGTGTGTGTATGTGCATGTGCTGGGGAAAGGGAGCCACTGACTCATTCAAGTGAGAAAAGTGGTTTCCAGCTTTAGGATGGTAGAGGCTGTGAAAAAAACATTATTCAGGGCTGGCATGAGTTAAAACAAGGGACACAAATAAAATAACATTCAATTTCAATATTAACCCCCCTCCAAACACAAAATGGACAGAAGATGGTTCTTTTAAATCTTCCTGCTAAATACTTCAAGCTTTCATTTCCCTGCTTAAACATCCAAGCTCTGCTTCCAACAAGGTGAAAGGGCATGTGGGTGCTGATCCTTACATTTGAACTAAAGTGAAAGTTACAGATTTTGTAATAGGAGAGAAAATGCAGCTGCCTAGCAAAAAAGCAGGGGGGGCAAAACAGTGCTTTTGTATAGCAGGTGAAAGGATCACAAGGTCTCCTACTTGGTCATGGAAGTCTTCATCTACCTCAAGCTAAACCTCAACCCCAGCCTTCCTGAAACAAACACACAATGTTCATAGAGTCCCCACTGCCAGTCCCTTGGGGCCTCAGCAAACTGAACACAGCTGTGACCAACCTTGGGAGGCAATCCCTGCCAAGGTGCTCGTGCACTGGTGCATCAATGCCTGACCCCTTTTGAGAAAAGGAGAGGACAAGTACTAAAGGCTCTATTCTTTCTCCTAAATGTCAGCTGTCTGTTCTCTCTGTTTAGAATAACTGACCCACATTTTTTGCAGCCCAAGTGAAGTAAATCAGATACAGGTTAATATTTGCCACCTGGAGGCCACAGGAAGCTACAGTGATTTTATATTTAACCTCCGAAACACTGGCCTAGATCCACTTCAGTTTTCACAGGCAGACTGAAACACTGAAGTAACATTTCCCTTCACCCTGAAAACCCACAACTTCAGACTGACATTTCATCCCTTGCATCATTGTTTCATGATGACAAGCAGTGATTCCAAAGCCATTCAAGTCACTGTTTCACAGAAAACCTTTAACAGAAGTTACCAGCATTAGCCAGGGAATCTCTCTGTATATGCACAAAAAAGTTTTTACTAAATCCACATGCATACATGCCCCAAAACCATGCCCATGGAGACAAACAAACCCAGACCTTCATAAACTGATTTTCTTACAGACTCCCTTTCATCTCCAGAATCTGCTCAAGGCGGGCCCTGCAGCACAAAAGGCTGTGCTGGAAGATCTAATTTAACAAAGCAAAGGAATCAGTTGCAATTAAAGTCGATTCTACATACTTGTATGGTGATGGCCAAGATGAACTATCCTGCAGCATCACACCAAGAGCATAAAGCACAAGGGTCTGCAAAGAGAATTACAACACATCAATGCAGAAGGAAATGCACAATTAATGACACCACTCGACAGCTTTGCTGGATGATGGTTATTCTGACATTACTCATATTTAGGTGGATTAAAAAGACAACAGATTTTCATAATCCATGCCCAGATGTTAGGATTTTAACTTCTAAGAATCATGCTGCAATTGTTGGTGGTTATAGAGGGTGTGACCCCATTTCTCTACGCTTGCTGAGATGCATGCATGGACTACTTTACTCTCTGGAAGGGAAGGTGATATGATAAAGCCTGAAACAATGCTCTTTTAAGCATAACTGAGCCCCATGGGCCCCTTCAAAAGCTTACTCATCCCTGGTGGAGCCAAAAGCAGAAGCAAATCTGCTCAGCAAGAGAACATGAATTTGCAGAGCCTCTCCCACAGAGGAACTGCAGCAAACTTTGAGCTAAACTGCACTTTCATAAGACAGAGCAGCTGCTCAGGTTCAACACTGTCAGAAGAAATGGCCTTCATGCCTCACCCCTGGTCCGGAAGAAGAGGGAACAGCAAATTCCCCTGCAGGAAAGGAGAGTGGCCCAGTGCTCCCAGCACTGCCCTACCTCTTTGGGGACAGTGTGTTGGTCCACTCTGCCCTCCAGCTCCTGCAGCTGTGCAGCAATGGGAGTGAGCTTTGCTGTCCGCACTGTCTCGCACAGCACCTGCCGACAGTACCTGCAAGCAGAAACCCTTGGTGAGTGTAATTCTCACAGAAGCCTGTCCACATCCTTGTGTCAACTGCTGTATTCAGAGGCACTTCTTTGTTTTTCTGGCAAGGAGTCCCAATATCTTTGCAAGAAGCATTAAATCTCATTAACAGCTTTTACAGAAGGTTACTGGAATCCCTCTTCTTTCAGATTTTAAACCAAACTAAATCTGCTAAAATGCACAAATGCACCAGCCCTTTTCCTGTACCTCTCACTCATACAGGAAGCAGCAAGAAAACCACACACTCAATATTCCACTACTGAAACCCTAACACCCTTCCAATACAAAATGCACCTGGTTGCAGCAATGTAACAAATGCAGAAAACATAAATGCACACTGTTGACCAGTCATCATTACTTGTGGCCCTTTCAAAAGAAGATTGGTCCCTGCTTTCTCTCTAAATATCTCTATATCCAGCCATGAAAATGACTGATTACTTCTACTACTTGTGGAAAACTAGGACAGAAACCAAAGAAGACAGTGAGCAAAAATGTTGGTTTGGCAGCCAGGGCACTGATTCTGTGCTTCTCCTCTGCTGCTGAACCTGAAAGGTTTCCTACAGACACCCTGAAGTGAGCACCTTGGTTGGTCCCTGTGTCTGGAGGGCCAGCAGATTCTCTCCGTGTTGCAAGTCATCCTGTGGTTTGATCACTTCCAGAAATCAAACAGGGAGTGAGTAGCTTTTGGCAGGTATCAGACTCCACATGAAATGCCTGTGCCCAGCACATGGCACAGCCTCCCTCTGCATTCCTTCTGTAGGACCCACCTGAGCTGCTCAATTTTCTCATGTGTAATTGGTCCCTTCCCCAGAACACGGTCCATCTCCTTGTAGAGGTTTTGCTGAACATCTTCTGAGGTTGTCAGGAAATAGACTGCCCAGGTACACACTGGGGAAGGAATCAAGACAAGACTGAACCCAGAAAATTCAATCCTTTACAAATGGCATTCAGTTTTCTTACTTCCTGTATTTTCAACATTACTTCTTGGTCTAAAAAAAGGTGACCTCTGTTTACAGCAGGCTGTGCTGATTCTGTATTCAGTGGTAGGAACAGAGGCTGAAATCCTGTGTAACAAGAGGCCCTGCAAGCTACAATTCTCTTCCTGATGCTGTGAGGAGCTTAGGGAGCTGTGCAGGACACTAAAGCACTCAGCCCCACAGCTCTGGCAAAGGGACCACACAGCCCACAAACCCTGGGGAATCAGGGCTATTACACCAACCATGCAAATGAAAGGCTGTTTTATTCAAAGCTTTAGAAAATTCCCTTCTCTGGGGTCTTCCCAAGCACATCTCAGGCAAGTGCTCCAGACAGCCAATGCCTGCAGCTCCTGAAGGGAGCTCTCTGCAGATGTTGTCAAGCACTTTTCCCCCCACATCTATTTTTTGAGGTACTTGAGATTATCTTCAATAGCAGACTGAGGAAAAAACCTTGCATAAGAAATAAGTGTGTAGGATGCAGTTTCCCTAAAGCTACAAGGACATGTTTCTAGCTCTCAAAAATGTCTATTCATGAGAAATATCTGGAATCTTTGACTTGATGATCCTTGTGGGTCCTTTCCAACTCAGAATATTATGTAATTCCATGAATCCATGTGGATTCGAGCCCCTTAAAATTACCGTCTTCCTGGAGTACCTGGAGAGCATATTCTCCAGAGAGAATTACCATAGTTGTCTGATTTACTTCCCACATTCTTTAACACCAAGATGCATCTTGGAGGTTTTCTTTGGAGGCCCAGCTCCACTGGCTGAGCTACAAGTCCAGATAATCATCCTTTTATCATAAGGTATTTTACACAGCTTCAGTTTGTATTATTATTTGTTTGGGTTTTTTCATAAGCTTTACATACATCCCAGAGGAGCTTCTTTGAAAGTCCTCCATACGTGGAACACACCTATTCTCCAGAAATTCAAAGCACCCAGACTGATGCTAGCACTCTAACTTTTTTCCCGTGTGCCTGAGCCTACTTTACAACATGATCTTTGTGGCTTATTTATTTTGGTGTTCTTTTCATCAAATTTAGCATCAATTGTCTGAGGTTAAGAATGCAAGCAAAAAGCAATAGGGAGAAATTCTAAGGTTCACTGTGAGACTGGAAAGGTTGTCAAACACAGCTTAAGTTCAGCTCACTAACTGAGGCTATGTCAAGAGTCTGATGTAAAAATTAGCTTCTTCTATATGTCTGTAGTTCAGGAGAAAGAATGACTAATACAACTTTTTCTTAGCCATGGGTAAGTGTCATCACACGCAGGAATGTAAGGCTGGGAAGTTACCTGCAGCTACTGTACTTACAGTTAGCAGTGATTACACATCCTGCCAAAGAGAAAATCATTGTATCCTCCAGAACCTAGGAAAGAAAATCTACTTCAGGGAATGAAGTCCATAAGACTGTAAAGAGAAAAAAGAAGTGGCACACTCTCCACTCAAGCACACTAAATCCCTTTAGTGCAGAGAGCAGGAAATATATCTAGAAGACATAAACGGAGTTCTCTGTAGAACTTCCACTGGAATTGCATGAGACATGCTTAATATTAACATACTTCTGGATTATAAAAATAGCTATGAAGCAGTGGCAAGGACATCTACCAAAGTCTAATGCAATCAAACAATGCAGGACTGGAAAAATCAAACTAGAAGCCTTGCTTTGGTAAAGAATCTAAGGTAAGATGCAAAAACTTATATTAATCAAAGGCTACAATGTAATGAATTGCCCATTTGGTAAAACTCCATTGGTGTGTAAGGAGGTAACAGCTGCACAGACCTGCTGGTCACTCAGGCTCCCCTGCAGCAAGGTGTCTATAAAGACGTGCCTGTTGAACGATCTGCCTCGGCGCTCCTTTGTAACCTTCCTTAAGATGGATTCCATCTCCACCAGAGCTTTGGAAGAAAAAAGAAATGTTTATTTTAAAACCTGGTTATCCTGGTGCTGCAGAGAAGCAAATCCATCTCCCCAAGCAGATTTTCAGACCAGCTGTCCCTGCTGGGCTCACTTACAGAAGCAGCCTCTGTTACACGTTACTGTCAATTTGGATGGCAGTATCCCCAGTTTAGCTGAAAATGCAGGAACCACAGAACTCAGGTTGCCTATAAAAAGCCATCCTTACAGGTATAACCAAGGTGTTTACTCTGTGGAATCACATAAGGGAAGACAAGTAATGCTGTTGAACCATCAGAGAATGCATTTCATCAGCCCCCACGAAAACACGGATGAGGCACAAAGCTCTGGTTACGTGACCTGCAGAGTTACAGTGGCTACAGCACCAGGACTGATAAAGGATGGCTCTGTGCTAAAGAGGCTGCAGAGACAGAGAGAGGAATGGGGGGAAACGTGGCAGGGTTTTGGCACAGAGTCCCTATAGCTGAAGATATGTCAGTGCCTAACTCCTGGTGACTGCTGTGGGAACCAGGGGGAGTTAGGGACCAAGGTGCCATTGCCTGTCTGGTTTAAACGACCTACTAAGGACTATCCAAGAAACATGGAGCGGAATTTGGGTCTGAAACTCCCTTTATCAAGGCCCAGTTCAGTTCCTTTGTCTTGGAATTACCTTCCTTCCTCTTCTCTGCATAGAAAGGCCAGCAACATGCAAACACCAAGGCTCACTATCTGGAGTTTGTGACATTATGTCCTAATGCATCATCATGCTACAACCCAGGAAGAGAGTGACCACGGGAGGAACCCAACTCAGTGGGGCAGAAGTTGTCCTAAGGTTCTGAAATCCACAGAACCAGAAGTATAAAGAAGGAAACACGGGAGGATTTTGGAGGATTTACAAGCAAAACTTTAGTTCCAGATACAATCTACTTTAGTTTAGTGTCTTACCAATAAATATTGTAATGGTTTAATTATTAAGAATAAAAAAGATAAGACAACCTAAAATTAAAATAACTTACTATAAAATATATGAGAAAGAAAAGTACTGCTGTAACAGACCTGAAAATGATGTTATCTTTTAAGAGTACATGAGAGGCTGTCTGATGGTGTATCCAACAAAGCAGCACCTCTGTACTCGTGTCTCCCAGCCTGTGAGTGGCTGTCTGGCAGTACAGGCCCCAGATGGTGCATCATTTGACTGCTCATACAGGCCAAATCCAGGGGCTCCATCTGCCTCCACCTAGCACAGCTGCTTGCTTCCAAGACAGGCCAAAAGTGGACACTAGGGAACAGAGCAGGAAGGGAGGAGGCACACCCCGATTCGTCCCCCCATCACTCTCCAGACTGGACAGACCCTAGAATGTGACCTGGAACCAGACTCTAGTCCTACAGCTTCTCACATAAAGGCAGCTTGCCACTCAACTCCAGAACAATGATCTAATGTGAGAGTAAGTGCAATGTATCTGGTAGCTTATGGCATGATGAGCAACTCTGAAGAAAAGCCAAGACAACTGGGCAAATGAAGTGCTTTCACATGCTAGCTAATTCCTAAGTATTATCAGAGTGGAAGGAAAACTGTAATTGTGGGAGAAACCTACCATCTTCGTAGTGCTTCTTCCTAGTCGTGTTTTTGTCAAGAGATCCATCCAAGAAGCCTTTTCCAATCTCTGACCAGATCTGGAAGAAGGACAGAAAGAACAGCACCATCACTCACCACAGGCTGAGACTGCTGGGACTATTCTGTTCTTCCCTGCTCAGGAAAATGAAAACACTTAACAAAATTAAGACTTCCTGTCAATTTGGAACTGTTCTTCCCTTTAGGACACCACATCCCATTTCAGATACTATGGCTATGATAGCTGGAATTAAGCTGAAATTAAACAACTGTAATTACAACTGTAGGGAAAAAGCTATGGGAATCTTAAATGGGAGATGGAACTGTTTCTTTCCCACCCAATCACCAGCATATTTAACATCCCAACATGTGGATACAGGTAAGATCTCCTCAGATTTTCCTTTCTCCACAATGTCACAGAGCCTTCAAAAGATCTTCAAAAGGGAGAAGTTCCACTGGCAGTCCCAACAGAGTTTAACTGATTTAGGTACCAAAGACCTCCCAACTGCCATTGGATTTGGGTTCCTGACCCCCATGGATCCTTTAGAAACACCTCATACTAATGACAGCAGGATCAGCAGTAGGATCTTTCTGAAATTTTCAGCTCGGAACAAGTGAAGCAGAGCCCTTGAGCTCATACTTTAAAGTCTCAACAGCAGCTTGTACTGAACTGTACTTAGATACAAGCTCTGTTTTTAGTTTGGAAAAATTTAACAGGAGCTTTCCTGGCTCTTTGGGACACTTACTGCATCATGGTGCCTGCGGAATCGGATGACTTCCCGGTCGTCTTCAAAGCTGCTGCCCATAGCTGTCTGCGTGACAGACTTCATGGCAAAGCCCAGCATGTGCTGGCAGAGTGGCACATGTTGTGCCTCAGGGAGAGACAGCCATTTGGCCAGCAGCTCTTCTGACAGCTTGAGAGGGAATGAACCATTAGTTAGCAGTAACACCAGCAGTCTATTTACCAAACACGCCCTGGACACGTTCCCACCCACTTCCTAAGGCAGACCACACTTCCATGGCTATGGAATAATGCTAAACTCTTTTCCAGGTTTCTTCCCATTATTAAAAACAATAAAGTTTTAGCCTCCAATCTTCTGCTTCTTTCAAGGCTCTCCCCCAACACGGCAAACCTACCCCCTTCTCTTGTTCCCTCTATCACAAAAGAAACCTTAAACCCCTTAGTACTGACAGCTTCAGAAGAGGAAAACAGATCATATTCTGGCTGCTGGACTAAATCAATATCACCTCTTTGTGGCCCCAAAAGCTGGTTCCTTGCTCCATCATCCTGTCCTGGGAAATATATCTAGAATCCAGGTGCTCCAGTATCTTTAACTGCATCTGGTATCTTGGCATAAAAATTAAGCAAGCTCGGCCCTTCCCCCAGCCCACCGGAGCTAAGAGAATGCAAATATTCACACCATGAAAGGCGGAGGCTGTTTGCCATTTCAGATGTTTATAGCTCCAGCACTAATTTGAATGCAGTTCCTTTATCCTAGTGATCATTCTCACTAAACTTTCCCCTGTGAGCCACACAGGCATTCTCTGCTGTACAAAGGCAGTTACCTTCTGGATGACAGCAAAGTTACTTTGCAAGGACTTGGTTACACCATTCTCATACAGTTTTCTCCTCATGTGGCTCTCTCCTGTATCCCCATTCAGGCTGGACTGGTACCGCAAGAGGGATTTCAGCATTGTCTCAAAGGGATCCACTGAAAGCAAACAGAGGGAACACCATTCAAAAGTCACACTACACAGGGCTGATGAAAACAGCAGCCTCTTTAATCGGGTTCTGCTGCCTCTGGGCAGTGAGCCAAGTGTGGCTCCTTCCCCTCCAACAGTCTCTTTGGGCTGTCAAGTTTCTCTTGCTCAGTGTGGGCTCGTACCTCAGTGTCTTTTCTCTGGGGTTGATTGCTGTCCTGTGATCAGCTCTCCCTGCAGAGCTTGCCTGCTGGCTCTACCAAGTAACTCTTCAGAGGTTGTTCCCCATTTGCCAGTTGCCAGCTGGTTCTGCCATCTACTTGGTGACAAGAATGAGTGTGGCATGGTCCTTTCCCTTCTCCTCCAGCCTGACCTGCAGTCTCTTCAGCACATTCCCCTTCACATCTGGTGTGTTCTCCTGCCTGAACGCGGCTGTGCACTCAGGACATAGCAGCTCACACGAGAGACATGGCCAGAAGCTGCTCTCTGCACTCCTTCCCTTGCATCCCAGACACAGGAAAGCTTGTTTGATTCCCTACTGCTCCTGCATGATTCCTCTTGCGTGCACTGAGTTCCCTGCTGAGGAGCCCTTCTCAAACTAGCACCTCCAGCATAGGAGCTCCTACAGAAAACCAAACCCCACTAAGCTACAGAATGCTTTCTACTGCTAATCATCTTTCTATCTTCAATCCTTCCACACAGCCATCGGTGTACAATCTAGACAAAACCACGTCACTTCCCAATCCCTGCCTCATTTCAGTTAGATTTTTAACTCTGAATTTCATCACCAAGGATCTCTATTTAATAAATCTGCTAAAGGATATTAGGTGTCAATGCAAAACTGTGCAATATAGGACGGCATATGTTTTTTCCCTTTCTGGAAACCTTTTAGCGTGTCTTGTGGAACCAGCAGGGTCTTTAAGGAACTATTTGGAAGCTGCAGCCAGGGTTTTCAAGAAGGATATTGTCACTATTTATCACAGTCTGTTATTTCTCCCAGATGGAGAGTGAAACCTCTGAGGCATCAGAAAACATCAAGGCTGGGCTAGAGACATATGACTTTACCAGCTGTGGACGTATCTAGGATTCCCCAGAGACTGGGGCCTCATTATGCTACTAGGCAGACTGACAAGAGGAGAAAATTCCCACCTGCAGAGGACTTACTACCTAAAGACATAAAAGCAGCTAACAAGGCCAGAGGCATGAATATGGTAATCTTTCCCAAATGTTTTTCTCTCACATCTTTTCCTTTCCAATGTTTTTAAGCTCTGCATCTCACCCTCCTTCCCACTTTGAATGACAAGGAGCACGAGCATGTGTCTTTTGGCAGAGCAGATGGTACCTGCGGCTCTCCACGCGGCGCGAGCTGTTCCGTGACTCTAGCTGCTGCTGCTAATTCCTCCTCCAAGGTACTTTGGTAGCTGCTGTTCATGCCACAGATCCCTGCTGACTGGCACTGGCACAGCCAGGCACAATACTGGGTAGCCAGGAAGACACATGGCAGGTGGCAAAGCCCACACAGAAAAACCGGCAAGCAGAGGCATCTAGAGAGGCTGGAGGATGCTTAGAGGCAACACCTGCTGAAACTGAAAAGTTTTCCTTCTGCACACGAAAGAAAACTGCTGGACTAGCCATGGGCTCTGGGTTTTTTCCTCCCACTGTCCCTAGACTAAACTGGCAATCCCATACACACTGACTGTTGTGCACTCGGGGCTGCAGAGCCCAGGCTGCCCTTTTGCTGAGGGCTGGCTCTGCCTCGTGCTGTTGGGAAAGGGCTACTTCTGCACAGCTGTGGGAAGAGAGGGACTGCACTAGGCATGAACTGCCTCTGGAGAGAGCTCTGTTCATCCTTTGTCCTGGAGAAAACACCTCCAGGGTCCCGTTTTCAGCCCTCCTAGTGATACATATCAGAATTTCCACTGTTCTCTTCGCTCACATGGAGATCTCCCCATCCCAGAAACCTCATGAGTGCTGTCCTGGACACCACTGCAAGTAAATACAGAAAAAAGATCTAACTGAGATCGAGCACAACTGAAAATCAGAGGCAGAAAGGACCTCTGAACCTGCACTAAAATGCTCACAGAACAGCAATGAAGTCCTGCTCAGACAGACCAGGACCCATGGCTCCATCTCCAGCACTCAGTGTGCTTCAGGTCCATTGCCCCAACCCAAAAAGCAACATCAACTCAGGAGAGTGTTCCAAGCCGGTCTCTGAACCCACAGCTCCTGGCAACCCTGCATTAGTCCAGATCCTTCACATCCACATCATTTGTAGGCCTGAACCGCTTCCCCAGAGCCACCCAGGGGAATCACCAGTACCAGCTACAAAGTTCTACTTCCTTTGAATTCTCCTTGCAAATTAATCTCAACCAAGCTTTAAGAGGCCATGAAAACATACCAATTTCAAACACTGCTTGAAGCCTAAGGAAAACGAGTCTCCTGGCATTGGAAATGCTTATAACTATGAATCCAATTAGTCCAGCTTCAAGGCTTTGATGAGAAATGCATTATCTGCACCTCTCTCTCTGTCTCCAAGAAGTTTGGCTACACCTATGACACGCATATGAGATGAGAGGAACCTTTGTGTGATACCTGGATCCAAATCCTGTATCTCAGCCTTGGAAACCAAATGCCAGGTATCCATGAAGATGGATGGCAGCTTCAGGCACTGCAGCTGACTGAGGAAGTCACATGGCATGGGTTTTCAAGCAGGGCTGAAGAGTCAGGGGTTGGATACGACGCAGTCCACTGTGGGCTGTCTCCTGTCCCACGGCACTGTGTGCACAGCAGAGATACAGGCAAGAACACATCTCCGATAAAACTCCAAGCTGCCCAGAGCCAGTCTGTGGTTGAGACCTACTATAACCCCTATCCCCACTCACCAAGAAAGGATACAGGAAGGGCTTTGCTACAGCTACTCAGCTACTACTGTTCATACCTCAATGCTTCAGGAAATAGAACCTGTAAGATTTCTCACCTCTAATAAAGTTGAAGCACTTCAGGCAAGCATCAGTGCTAAAAGGAAAGCAGTGATACAACTAATATTGCTGCTCTTCCAGCTCTGAGAATGTAAGAACCCTCCTTCTCAAGCCTGTTGCCTTTGTGACAATCCCCTCATAAGCGCTTTCTTTGTCTGGGCTGAACACACTTTCCCTAGCTTCTCCTGCATGACAGGCTCCCCACTTCTCTGAGAGCACTGGCAGCCTTTACTTGCACTTGCTTTATTCAAAATTATGCTTAAGTGTAGGGGTCAGAGCTACACACAGGATCCAGGTCTGACTCATGCTCATTTTGTGCAAAAGTCCTCTCTTTACAGAAAATCCATGACTCAGTGTATCGTTTTTCTTCCATGGCCATGTCATCCCACAGGCAATTCACACAGTCCTCTTTTTCTCCTCCTGTTGCTGCTCCTGCTGTTCCAGCCCTCAGCGATATCCATCTCACTCTGCTGCCCTGTGCCAACAAAGGGTTCCAGAGTAATGCCATCAGCGTAGGACGCGAACATAAGATGGAGTATTTCATGTCCCCAACACTGCATTTCACTTTTCCAAGACAATCCAGCCTTAATCTCCCTTTCATTTATCAGTATTCAAGCAAATTCTGAACTGAATCCCTGACTTAAACACAGTTCTATCACTTTCCTCGTCTAAATATCTAATTATTGAAGTATAACGTGCATTTCCCATTTATCCCCCATCCTTAATAAAGCATGTTTAGCCCTTGGCATAGCAGGATACTAGGCTAACCAGTAGCTGTCTGTGTCACCTAATTTCCTGCATTTAAGTCCAGGCACTGTATTTCTCTTTCTCCAGTACTCAGATCCTCCCAAACTCAGAACATTTATGAGAACGTGCCTGCACAGGGGCCTGTCACCACTTCTCTGAGCTTTGAGAAAGTGACTGTCTGCTTAATTTCTGCCAAACACACTTGAGAGCATTCAGATCTTTCAGGGTGGTTTTCCACCTTCTGGAGTGTCATCGTTATCCACTGTGTCTTGCTGATCCTTGTTAACTCCCACTTCTTTCCCAGATTGTCACCATTTCTTTTTTTGATTCTGTCAGGCAACTGTACATGAAGCTTACCCCTGACGACCCCAGCAGAAAGTGAGCTGAGAGATCTGCCTGTGCCTAAAGACAGCCTACAGGATCAGGTCAGAGGCGTGCACCCAGCACCGCAGTCAATCTTGCAAGATAAAAACTGGGAAAGCGAGAGATTAAACCCAAACATCAATTGCGTTAATTTACTGAGTGTGATAACCTTGGGAAGCAAAATAACCACCTAAGAGGCTTAGGCCATAAACTGAAATACTCTCCCATGACTTAGATGGTCAACTCAGCTACCAGCACCACCAACCGCTTCCAAGACTGGAAGATCATTAAAGGTTTTCACCACAAAAGTCTGCACACCAAAAGAAACATGAAAGGTAAAGAACTTCTCCAAATTACAGTTTGAAAAATCTCCATGCTGAACCATACATGGCAGTTATCACAAACTAGCAGAGCTGTTTTCAGACTTAATTTGGCAAAGTTTACCCTCATAAACTGTGTTTCAAACTGCTTTTTAAATATATGCCAAGTGGCTCGGGATGTTCACCTTGCTCTATCAAGTGACTAATGAGCATGATGCTTTCCCTGAACGTTTGCCTGTAGAGAGATGGTAAAAGACACAAGCATACTGATTTATTGATGGCCACCGGACAGCAGCGACCCTTGGTCACTGCTACTCAAGTCCAGTAAGCAGGACCAAAGTCATACCTGAACCACCAGGTTAACTACAAACTCCCATTTTCTCTCAACGTAGAATGAAACCCCAACTTCCTCTGACACCCTTCCTTTGATGCCCAGCGAGGCCAGAACAAATGGACTCAAAGATAACAGGAAAGACACTTACACAGCCGGTTGGGGTTCATATGCTGTTTCAGGAGATCAATGGAGCCGAGACTGACAACAAGACGCCTTCCAAACCAGAAGGAGACCAGTGGCCCATATTTCTCATGAAGGTTCACAAGAAACTCGTGTAAACTGCTGCTGACAATGATATCTGGCAGGTTGCCATCCCTGAGAAACACAGAGGGTATCTGGTCATGAACAGCATCCTCTGCTAATGCCGAACTTAATGCAGAGACAGAAACCACTTACTTTTCATCAGTTGGAGCCAGCCCAGGAATACCTGATGCTTGCCTAGATGCCTAGAGTAAAAGGAAATGCATCAATCTACATGAACTTCAGATTTTATAAAGGTCCGACAGCTTTCCGACAGGGGAGATGAATTTTCCATACCAATACTACTACACTACGTACAAACACGAAGGAGAAGCTGGATATGCTACATCTGCAGGCTTTAAACCTGCTAAGCTGATAAACCCCAAGTGTGTGTCTGGTGCCACTGGTTAAACCAGGATTATTCACTCGGTTAGATGAAAGATGTCTGCGTAAAGATTTAAAGGGTCAAGTTTGCAACGTAGGATCTTACATACAGATTTGCCCCGGAGGCCTGCAAAAACGCAAGGCGCGCCTCTGGAAAGCGGGATTCACTCCCGGAGCTCGTAGAGCCGGAGGAGTGCCGGGAGTGCTCTGTCCCGGGAACGCCCCGGCCGGCAGCTTCTCTCGCAGGCCTCTGCCACGTCCCGCCCGGGCCCGGGGTAGGGGCCGTGGGCACGGCCCGAGCCCAGGGGCCGTGGGACGGGCCCGGGGCTGCCCCGGCCCAGCGGCCGCTCGCTCTCCGCCCGCCCGCAGCGGGGGCCGGGCCGGGCCGAGCGCCCCCCGCCCCACGGCCGGCAGCATTACCGGGTACAGGTAGAGCACGGCGCCCACGAGGATGAGCAGGAAAGTGACGGCGAAGATGGCGAAGTCCAGCATGGCCAGGCCGGGGCGGCGGAGCGGCGGCGGCTCGGCCCCACCCCGGGGCCGCCGGCGGGGCAGGAAGGGGCGGATCGGGCTGGGCTGGGAGCGCGGCTCGGCTCGGCTCGGCATGGGGAGCCCGCGGCGCCTGCTGCTGCTGTCCAGCTCCAGCCTGCACGGAGGGGGGTACCTGGAGCACTGCCAGCAGCACATCCAGAGCTTCCTCGGGCAGTAAGCGCCGTGGCAGGGCTGCGGGAGGGCGCCCGGCCCCCGCCTCCGCCGCGCCCACCGCTCCGCTCTCTCCCCTCTTCTCCCAGGAAGGTGAAGCGGGTGCTGTTCATCCCCTACGCCCTGCACGACCGCGACGCCTACGCCCGCACGGCCAGGGAGAAGTTTGAAAGCCTGGGTAAGGCCGGTCCGGCTGCTGCGGCCACGCCGGCTGTGCCCGGGCTGCCGGGACCGCTCCGGGCACGGGGAGCAGGGTGCGGGCACGGAGCGCCCCGGGACGGCAGCGCTGCAGCGGCTCGGGCACCGCCGGGCACAGGGCCGGGCCGGGCCGCTGCGGTACGGCAGCCAGGCAGCGAGCAGCAGGAGCCGGCTGCGGGCTTCTGTCTGGAAGGACATGTTTTAGTGGCCTCCAGAAGAAATCCTGCCGCAAACACGTGTACCCACTCCAGGAAGGAGGGTTTTATCCCTAACTATTAAGTGGCATCTTTGTATCCTTCTTAATCGCATGAGGGAACATTTCTTCTCCTACATCTTAAACCTCTGCTTAAGCTGTTCGACCACTGGTGTTAAGTGAAGACCATTATTTAAAGCACATCAAGGAGCCAGAGTGTTCCATGATGGACAGCAGCTGAACTTTGCTTGGGGCAAAGTTCTCTGCCGAGCAGCCTACAGCAAGACCCTCCACCTAGTATCTATCACTGTCAAGAATAACTTTGGACCAATTAGTGTAGCAATAATCAGTACTCATAATAATCAGTACTCACTTCCCAGGCAGCACACTTTGCTCCTTGACTTGCAGGAAGACTGCTGCTATCAAATGCCCGTGTTCTTCTGTCTCTCTTGACACTTCGTGTACTCAGTGAACCCCAGCAAGGCAAATCTATCAAAGTCAGACATTTTAACAGAAACAATACTCCTATCAGGTATTTGCACAAGCAATGCTAGAACCAACACATCCTGTCAGACTTCAGGACAGCCAAGCTGAGGACTAACAGCTTTTTCCTCATTTTCTAGTTACCTGGTAATGCTCAGCAGGATTCTGTGCCTTGGCCTGCACCTGCTGGGTGAAATTCTCAGCTCCTAGACACCGAATGCATATATCCACAAAACAAACAATTCCGTTTGTACAGCTGGATGCTGAAACCCTGCACTAATGTAGGATGCGTGCTCTGTTTTACATTGTAGAGTTCCAGAGAAATTTCCCTGGTTGAGACATTTGGCTCAGGGTTGGAGGAGGTGGGCAGGGAGGGATTGAACATACCACATTCTTCCACCAGACTGACCTGGCAAAGGTAAATACTTTTTTATTTAAGGTTATGGGCTGGACAGCATTCATGAATCTTGTGATCCAGTGGAAGCCATAAGGAAATCTGAAGCAATATTTATTGGTAAGTTTTACTTCTTACTCCCCAGTGAAGGTTTATACAGTCCTGGATTAGTCCTGCTCAGAGGTGGCACTGAAGACCAACAATTAAGCAGTTAGGCCTATTAATTAGAAACTACAGGGGATAGTAGTTTGGGAGCCCAAAGACCCTAAATTTAGTGGTGGGCTGGGAAGTAGTTTTATTAATGGAACTTAATCTCCAGCAAATTTCAAATTATTATTTTGAACAGTATCTCAGTGTAAAAACATGATCATAACAGCTGTATCATCACTTTAGCAAGCCCAAGAAGTTCTAGACCTGGGTATTGGAAGAGAGGTCACTGTCAGACAGTGGCAGCTTTACAAGGATGACTCAGGGCATGCCCGTGGCCCGCCCAATCACCTTTCTTCTGAAGCTTCTGTTTTTACTGCTTCTCAGAGCAGAATACTGCCCTGAATAGAGCATAGAACTCATTGCACCTGCCAAGTTTGTCAAGACTTCAGTTAAAACTGATGGTGAAAGCATGTTAAAAAAGCTGAACTTTCTTTCTGCAGGAGGTGGGAACACATTCCGTCTCCTGAAAGCTCTTTATGACAACAATCTGATACATGAGATCAGGAAGAGAGTCCTTGAGGTAAAACTACAGATTCTGGCCAAGTCTGAATGGCAGGATCTCATGCATGAGCTTTTGTTCAGACAAATCTGAGCTGAGTCTGCATTTTTGTCTCTAATATACCTCAAATGTTGAGCCAGCTCAAACAACCTGGTGAGCTGAAAACCATGGCCAAATAAGGCTGTCATTGAAAAGACAAAGTCAGCAGTCTGTCTTCCTAGAGCAGTCTTCTAGATGCTGGATTACAAGACCCTGGGATGTACAATGCTACATAGAACCCTAGAAGTAAATCCCTCAAAATACCAGTCAAAAGACCAGTGCAGGATTTAATCTATGTCCAGAAACCCTGTTTTTCAGCTTGAGATGTCCACTTCATATCTTGTTGATATGGATGTGTTCATGTTGCCGTTGTCTGCTAATAAACTGGTGATAAAGCTGGGTCCATACGTGCCCTTTAGACAGTGTCCTGTTGATGTTGAAATTGATGTAGTTTTTGTATCTCCTTGGAACTGAGAGGTGTGAGTGCCATTGAGCCCCTCTGGTCAGCAGCACCAGTCTAGCTGGTGAATCTCATAAGGCATAAGGTTCATCTCATAAGGTGAATCTCATAAGCTGGTGAATCTCATCTCTGGAGGAGAACAGAAGCAAGGTGTTCCCTAGCAATGTGGAATTGCAGATGACTTTATGCAGATTTATACAAGCCACAGTAAGGCCAGCTGCCAAGAATAAAGGTTAGCTAGGCTTATCTTAATATATAGAAATTCAATGTCTGTTGTGGGAATGAAAGCCAGAAAATGTCCAAATACCAGTTAAATCTGAGTAACTTTGTGGTTGTATTACCACCAGTTGTCTCAAGACAGCTCTGTTTTTACAAATTGTTCAGCATTACCTGTACAGTTGCATATTTGTGTGGCATTCTTCTATGTACAGCATAGTACTCAGTACTAATACCTAAGCAGTGTTAAGCAGGTCATGGTACTGCTAAGTTGATGCTGTGACAACATTGCACTGGGCTTCCAATGGTCTACTTTCTCCAGAAGCTAAAGCCACTTGCAGATATTTCCTTTAACTGCAATAGAAGCAAGTCTCTCCTCTTAATAGCAAAGGCCAAGATGCACTGACAGCCCGATGAATTCTCTCTTGGTGGGTCACAGAGTTGTGAGTACAAGGCAGGCAACAGTTCTCTGACACAGAAGCTACTGCCCACCTCAGAACCTGAATTCTGGTTCTGCTTCTCACCAGTCAAGTTAGCAGTGAGGTGAGCTAGAAGGACTAAGTCTGATCTGACTGATGAGTCTCTGAGATGGATAGAAGATGCTATAGAATGGAGTTCTTCTTTGTGATACTGCAGACTGAACATGGCTTTTGTCTTTCAGGATGGAATTCCTTACATTGGATCCAGTGCAGGAAGCAATGTTGCTACCATCAGCATCAATACCACCAATGACATGCCAGTTGTTTATCCACCTTCCCTGCAGGCTCTAGGATTAGTTCCTTTTAATATTAACCCCCACTACCTGGACCCAGACATTAAAAGAACTCACATGGGCGTAAGTAAAGCACACCAGAACTAACACAGTAACCAGGGTGTGGAGGAGTAAAAATAGTGTGCATCTTTGAGGCCTTACAAAGCTAGAGAATGTCAAACAGCTGCTCCCTAGGGAAACTGGAAATGCCAGTGAGGCAGTAACACTTTACTTCCTCCTAAAGCTTAACTTTGCTTGGGAACAGGAGTTGGCAACAGTATTACTGAACAAAGTCTTTTTCACAAACAGAAGCTCTTCAGTGCCTGAAATACTGTTGAAATGCTTGATATCTGGCACGGAATGGGGGAATTAAAAAAAAAAGATAAACCTGAAGTGTGTTAAGTTGCAAAGCACTGTGGTTCTGGAAAATTCTGTCTTACCTGCTGCTTGGGAAGACCTAACTTGAACATAGATTAAGAGGCTTAAATATCTGAAAGTCTGAAGAAATGATCAGAACAGGGAGATCTTGAGATTCACAAAGTTGTTGTGTAAGAAAATACCTGGGCACCGGTGTCCTTGCAGGGAGCACAGCCTGTAATGTCCAGTGCAGAGCAAGCACATGCACTACAGCTGAAAGAAAAACACTTCAGCCATCAAGCACAAAGACAGATTTCCATACAGTGGGGAGGAGCTCCTTCTTGAATAGCATGTCAACTAATTCCTCAGGGAAGAAACTGTGTGGTGCGTCTTTTAACAACCTAAATACTTTCCTCCTTGTAATCAAAATTCCATGGTTAGAGGAGGTATTAAGAATTAGGGAACAATGAAGAGATGGTGGATATGGGTGTGCTTCTAGAATTTAGATGAAGTTGTAGGTATTCATTTAATCAGCTTGTCACTAGATAAGCAGGCAGTCTTTTCCCTATAAATAACTTCTGCTCTTTCTCTCAGAGGAGGCTAGAAGCTCTGTGCTGTACTAAGTCCCTGCTGTGTTCTATGTTTATCTTTACTGTTGCTCAGTTCAGCAGCAAACCTCAGGAAACACGACAGAGCTGTTCACAGAAGGAAATTCTTCTGTGTAATACCTACTTGAAGGCAAACAAGCAAATACTTAATCCCTGAAAATCCATGATTCACTACTCTCTTTCACAAAGGTGGCACCTCAGGCATTTGCTTCTACCACCTTCCTGGTAGTATTAGTACTATCTCTGCACACAGAGATAGTACTAAAAAAACCAAAAACCAAAACAAAACAAAAACAAACAAACAACAACAACAAAAAAAAAACCACAAACCCAACCAAAAAAACCCCACCTGGATGAACTGAGTAGAAGTAAGTTTCAAGGCTTTTCAGGGTTGGAACTGTATGAGTTCTGCTTGATCAATCTGCAGTAAACTGCTGCTAGTAATGAAGGGTAAAACACATATATATTAAGAGTCAATCCTGCCATCCCAGTCTCCTTGAGGGGGAGTGCCTGCTTTGTTTAATGTTATGAAATTGTTTTATGTCATGCTGCCTGGATAGCTCCAAATCTTACTTTATGGCCTGGGAAGCTAAATCGATGCTCATTATTGCAGAAGACAAGAGAGGAAAAAATCTGCCAGTACCATGAAGAACCAAACACCCCTCCAGTTCTGGTGAGTAGTAGTTCTCCATCAGGAAGCTGTAGCATGATAAACATTTTAAATGCCATCATGCTAGCTCTCAGTGTGGGTTCCCTGCCTGCCAGGACTTACAGAGCCATGGCTTGGAATGCTAATTGGATTCTTGCTAAGAGCTTCAGCCTTGCATGTTGCTCATTGCAGAAAATGGGTTAGGGCCAATGAAATGCGTGCTCCTGTTAGCGTTGCTCAATTTTAGGCAGCTCTGATCTTCCCAGTCACTGGCCACCATAGATTGTGTGTTGGGGGTGGTGTGTGTGCACGTGGTACAAAACTCCCCTTAATCTTTCTGCAGATGCTCTTAACGTTAATCTCTGTAATACAGTTTCTGAATTTGCACATTCAGTAGTGTATATGTAATCTCATTATGTCTGCCTGGGGAAGTGGGGCCCCCATGTTACCTGTCTCTGTGTTTGATCTTGTAGTATAAAGTTTGTGCATTAACAAACCCAGCTGGCTGTTGCTTGGCCCAAACTGGATCTAAGAATAACTGTGGGAAAAAAAGAGTTTCCTCTCCTCCTTAATGGTTTCTCCTTTAAGAGTGAAAACTGAAATAAACAAGAAAATCAACTTCTAAAACAAGATAACTCACCTAATTTTGTCTTTATCTCTTTGTTAGGTAAGCAAGAAGGTTTAGTCTGTAGTCATGGTGGCACTAAGACTGGCCTGCTTGTGACAAGCATTCTACCCTTTCACTTAGCTTGAAGATCATTTAAGATGCTTCCACCTCCACAGGGCCTGCGGGAAGGTACGATGCTGTTAGTGGAAGGAGATAAAGCCACGCTGCAAGGAGCAACAGGAGCACGTCTGTTTCTGAGGTAAATGCTTCACTTGAATTGATATCCTCCTTCAGACAGAAAGGAAGAGAGGCTTCTATTAGACTCCTGGCACATGCTGCCTGTCCCCCACACCAGAAGTTACTTAATCCCTTGGTTCCATTTCTCTTTGGGGAAAATGTGAGTACTGTTTAATGTTCCAAAGGAGCCAACAGCCCTCCAAAGGATGTTTGACTAACCCAGTGCCTGCTTTGGCAGTGCATCCATTGATACTTTTGTTTCCAAATTCTGGTTACCTTTCACAGAAAGAGCTCCCATAGTCAGCCCCTTTACCGAATGCCAGGGAAGTGCCAGTTTGGCCCTAATGCACTGAACTCTAGAACAAGGGAATCCAGATCTAGAGTTATATGGCTGCTGTTAAGAAATCTAAAATGCACGTCACACGATATAGGCAAAGAAGGGAGCCAAAACTCTGCTGGTTCAGCATAAGGGTGCCTTGACCCATCCCCAGTAACGGATAGAAGCAGAGTAGTCCCACCTCCCACTGAAGCTCACAGCATGGTTTGTCTTGTTTGCAGGGGTAAGAAACCAACTGAACATGAACCTGGAACAGATTTCAGCTTCCTCCTGACTGACAGCAATCCTCTCAATCCGTAGCTTTCTGTATCCTGCAGCAGAAGTTACTACATGGGGAAGACAATGAGGAAGAATGAAAGAGATGCTTGTAGTCCCAAGGTGGGTGGGGAACTTCAGCTTTATAAATTAATTTATATTTTAAAATATAAATATGCATTAGTGGGCTCTTTTCCTTACCCCAATGCATGTCTCAGACATCTCCATCCCAGCAAAAAGACACTTTTTATTGCAATACTTAGATAATCATAGCTATTCAAAGCTTGAAGAGGCCTGTACCTTCACATATCCACTTTTGAGTACTTCCCCACCAAAAAAAAAAGTGGCCTTAGCACAATTAGGACAGGACACAGAGTCAGCTGTTCCCACTCTCTGCTTTTACCTGCTAAATAAAAGAATTGTTCATTCTGTGTACTTCCACAATTACTTGAATTTTTGTGCTATTAATTAAGGGAGAAATTAGGCATTCAATTACTTTTATTTGCTTCAGACTCATGTTAAATATATACAATGCTAATTATGTACAAAAGTGTGCATGTTAAAAATTTTCAGGTTACAAACTTGCAAATCCTAGAAAAGTGCAAAATTTTTAAACATCTTCTACCATGCTGTACAGGAAAAAAATCCATCATTAGCCAATATACACACTCTTCAAACATATTGATCAAAACAAAGTAAGACATACAGTATACTCTTAAAGCACCCAGAGGGAAAAAGATATTGCACAGAAGACAGACAGCAAGTTCATTACAGTGCCTGAAGGCTCATTTCTCAAAGTAGCTATTTCCAACACTCCTTAGACCTAACACTTCACTCTTTAAAAAGGCATTTTTTGGCATTTAAAGATCCATTTGTAATCACATAATTGCACAATCTGTAAGAATTATCAGAAGATATGGTTAACTGTTGCTGTAAGGTCTTGGCTTCCACCCAGATTAGCATCAGTAGAAATTCATCAGGCAAACTGAGTAGCGTCACAACACTGACCAAAGGGAGGTTGTCTCACATGCAGCATTTCTCTAATCTCATACTAAGTTGCTCCTGCAAAATCAGAATATGTATTGCAAGTTTTTCTTGAATTCCTTTCTCCCCTCGTGGCTTTAAGAAACAGCTCACAGCTGTGCATGACTGAAGTAGTATTGTCAGGTGCAAGACTTAAGTTTATTTTAAAGCCATTTCAAGGCAAAAGATACGGCTCCCTTGAGAGGAAAATACTGACTAGATAGGAAGCTAAATAAACCCGTGGCCTCCAAGTTCTGCTAGATCTATGATATATATGGCTGGATATTTGATATTCCAATCTCAAAACACCTTAGCAGCTTTATACCATAATCTGTACTGACAATCATGCTTCTGGGGCAGAAGATGTGTGATGAAATTGTGTCTGCTGAGTGTAAGCACAGACCTAAACTCTGGAAATACCTGCCAAACTTCTCAAGTCCATTGGACAAAATGAGGAAGAACACACACTGAAGGAACTCCATTGAAAACAAGTGAAACACCGATTTTATTTGGGTCACTTAGGTAAATGGTAACTAAAAGAAAAACACACCAGTCTTCTTCCACAGATGCACAGCAAAAAGGGGAGTTAAAACTGAATGAAAGCTACCTTGGACTAAACACTGCAAGCAGTTCCTCACACAGGGGGTGTTCAGGACTGCAGTGAGGTGAGCGGCACCCAGCTGAAATGCACAGCACGCTATGGTGCCACTCAGAGGCATTCTTACATTCAGGCATCTGATGACTAACACTGAAGAAGGGAACAATAGTATTTTACCAATTTAATTTTTTTTTTTTTTTTTAACACAGTAGCTTTTTAGAAAACCCTTGCTCCCTTCAAAAGTATGTGCTTACAAGGGCAACTTAGTAATAATAAGATTGGCTCCTTGGAATGGAGGGAAAGACATCTTCCAAACACTTCAGTTGACTCTAACATTGGCATACAATGCACCCACATGTAAATGATACCAGGGAAACTTACTCTCCCCAAAAGGAGACTACCAACAAGTGTCATGTTTGCAGCCAAAACCAACACAGCTTTTAAGCCAGAAAGCATAAAAAGACCTAGAAAGCACTGAAGCACATGCTTGAATTTCCATTCAAATAAATATAACCCTATGTAGTGCTTTCACATAACAATATTTATTAGAGCAGGCCCTAGGCTCACATTAGGATATGCACTTATATGTGCACGCTTCTCTTTTTTGAATGCTTTGAAAGGGAAAGAAAATATTCACAGCACCTTGGCTCAGCAGCTAAACAATTGCCAGCAAGGTGCCTTTAGCAGTGGAAGACAGGAATGTTTCAGGTGACAATACAGAGCATGTGTCTACAGAGACTCTCAGTACAGGAGCAGAAGGAGGTTGACATCTCTACACCCCTCCTAGCTCTAAGGCTCCCTACCACTCACTCTATAATCTGTACACAGATACACATTTTCAACTAAATACACGTACACAGTAAAAGCTTTGCGCAGCATTTGGTTCCTTTGCTTATCTTTTCTAATGATTTTGTTAATTAGGATTGGGAAAGGTTTGCAAAGGAAACAGGGAGGAGGAAGACATGGTTTAGGGAAGTGAGGTATACAGCTCCCATTGACTAAAGCAGGAGTTAAAACACCTACCTGATCTGTGTATTACAAAAATAAACTTTTCATTCCTGCAGGACTATTTTAAAGCTGACTGATGTTACCAGTCCTATAGATAGTTTTTCAGTGCAGAAACTTAGTTCTTTGCACTCATTTGAAGGACAAAGGAATACAACTTTCAAGGGGACCCTTATAAGACAGCCAATTGACTTGGCCATTTAAAGCCTGTGAAGACTGATAAACCTGTTTTGTGATAATATGCATGATCTAAGGTATGCCAGGGGAGAAAAAGCTTGTTTAAATCAATGTTGCAGATTAGCAGAACAATTGTAATATGGATGTGGGTGAGTTTGGTTTTTTTTTTTTTTTTTGGAGGAGAAGTTGTGGGGATTGGGGGTGGTTTTGTTCATTTTGTTGGTTTAGGTGGTTTTGTTTGTTTTTTGGGTTTTTTTTCCCCTCTTTTTACTATCAAACAACCAATTATTTTCCTACAAAAATCTAATTTCCACGATGTGTATTAACCGTCAGGACAAATGCAGTTACTTTAGGACTGGGATTATTATGTTGTACTGGTAAGGTACATGGATGAGAGAAGATGTGGTTTCTAGATATCCTATAAGCAAGTAATAGGTAAGTATATTAGTACAGAAAAACTTGCCTAAGTCAGATGCTACCATGAAGAGCCCTTCACTTTCTGTGTGCTTGTATAGTTCAAACCCAACTAAAAAGACAACTAAAAATACTATCAAGAATTATAAGTAAATTGATCTCGAGAAATGTAACAAACAATTCACCTGAAGTAAAAGAGACATGTCTTCTAAATATCCTTTGGTTTGTAAGCTCAAAACTGTGCTAAGAAGTTAATGCTGCTAACTACTTGATCTCATTTATATACAGATATGAAAAGTAGGTCAGTTTTCAGTTTCTTTTAGGTATATATATTTACACTCCTACTTACTTATCTTCAAAGGTAAGCATATTTTAAACTTCGATAAATATTTTTAGAGTTGTTCCAAAAATTAAACAGATGAAGATATCACAAAGAAGATCTTCACAAATGTAGTGCTATGAAATGAATGTCACTTAAGACTTGTTTGTTCTAAATTCCTCATTGGAATCCTCATCTCAAAACTTTACTTTTTACAAATCTTTGATCAAACCAAAGGAGAATCTTGTTTCACCAATGCTACCTGAAAAACAAAATGGGATCCTAAACTTTATTGACTTGAGCAAATCACGGAATTACGAAAGTCAGTTCAGCAATTCACAGTGCACTGCACACCAGGCTGTAATTCAACTGGCCTGAACAGCTGATCAGAAAAATTATTTTCTATTTTTAAATGTGTCTACTTTTTATGCAATTAAGTTAAACCTAAAAGAAACAACATACCAGCTAATGCTGACACTTAGGACTCATCTTTTATTTAAAGCTGGTTTTGGATAAAGGCAAAGTGCAGACCTTCAAAGCTATGGAGGCCCTTCAGAGAGCCTCTGGCAGGGATGCCGAGCTGTGATGGTGTGCACCTCCTACCCCCAAGGAGCAGAGCTCAGCTCCAAAGGCCATGGATGTTGCCATTCTACCTGGGGCATAAAGCAGCTCAGAGCTCACCTGCCCTCTCCTTATTCTGCTGCTGCTGCTTTGTCCTGAGCACAGACTGGCCTTGAGTTTGAGAGCCCACGAACTGTCCACATTTACACCCGTCCCAGGTATTAGTGATGATCGCCCAGTGCTTGTGATGCTCTGAAATTATGGTATTTAAATGTCAAAGGTCTTCATCATAAACTATTTCAATTATTGCAACATTGTATTTTACTTAAAATGACACACTGTATTTAGTAGTTTTTAATACTGAACTACTAAAAATGTCAATTCAGCTGTTGTCTAAACGTACCTAACCTACAATAACATGTTTTCAAATGCCTGTGCAAGTGACAGTAAGAAAACTGTGCTCCCACCAAACACTAAAGACCCATCTGCCTTCTTCCACTTGATTCTCATAGCCTAAAACGGGATAATTTCCTGCCCTTTCCCCTCCAAATAACCACTTAGCCTTGTCAATGCATTTAAACACAACATTTATGCATAGATATAAAACCCATCATTTCAATGCCCCAACTGAGTTTTTCAATCTCCCATACACAGAAAGATCTCACACTCTGAGCTGAAATACTTCTAAACTACTCTCCAAAGAGCTCCCCCGAAATGCCTTCATGAAATCATAATGGACAAGCATACTTCACATTCTCATGACCAAACTTAATACTTCCACAGTATCCTTAGTATTCTTATTGGATAGGTAATTGATTAAAAATAGTATTTTTCACTTCTCTATAGCTTATTTGAAAATATGGGATGTGGGTTAATTTACTTTTTTCTTTTACATACATGGAGTATGAAAAAATCCACATCACTCTACTCTTGGAAGTTTAATCCTCTCTTGGCAAGTGACTCAGGAAAATAACTCTCCTAACTTTCCAGACAATCCAGTCTGTCACAGTGATTAGGCAGAATATTGCAACTATGCATAGACCCACTTGTTCGCTGATCTGATTTATTATTTTATTTACAAAAGTTAAGAAAATGCAGCACAACTTTCTTTACAAAGTACTCCAATCAGCCATCAAGAAGGATCTCTTTTTTTCCAGTAAAGAAAGTGAGGAGGAGAAGTCACTTTGAATGAGACTAATATAACTTGTAAAGATTATCCTTTAGCAGGGGGGTAAGGAGGGTATTATTATTTCTATAAAATTAATAAATATTGTGCTTAAAAGTTAATGAAATGAGATTATACATTATGTTCCTCATGCAGTTCAACAACTCCCCAGCCAGAGGGAATATCTGATACCATTTATGAGAGATATAACACACATTCATTTCAATAAATAAATAAAATATAACAAGAAAAGTGATGGTAGAGGGAAGAAAGAGGGACCCAAAAGGGAACATAGTAACAAACAATCACACCTGCCTTGTACCTGTGCTCCCCTCACCCCATGGGATTTTCTTCTTTTAATACATACATGAATATACATATATACACACAGACGTATATATACACATACACACACTCCTTCACATGCTGATCTGGAAATTCATGTTTTTCCCTCAGCACCCAGCTTTTCTAACAGTATAGGGTTTATCATTTCAATCAGTAATATTAGAAAAATATCAGATTGATAGGAGAATGCACACCTTCTACCATCATGTACTGCTAAACAAAAAACAAAAAATCAGTAATGGTTTCCCCAAAACACAGTAAGCAACTGCATACAGCACACATAACAATGTGATACTTTCTTTTACCAGGTCTTAAATTTTGAAAATGGATATATCATCTGTTTTTCCCTGCTTGTTTTTCCCATCTTGTTTTTACAGAAAAAAAAAAAATATGGCTAACAATTGGTTTGGTGAACACCAAGCCAAGAAACAAACAGGTGCTATTTTTAATTGAATTGTGCTGCAATGTTGCATAATGATTTTGCAGTGCAGTGGAAATTTATCTTTTGTTTGCAGGAGTTGCCTTACTGATGAAGTAGATTGATATTTGACCAATATAGATAATGAGTCTTCCTGGGCATTTCTGCAAGACACTAAATATATAATGAGATTTCTTGGTGTATGCCTTAAGTTTACTTAACAATATAAATGATTTTCAGCAGCAATATTTCCTACCTCCTTCAGCTTTTTCACCACCTCCAACTCCTTCGAAGTTATTCATGTTTGTACTTAAAACAATTTCTGATAAAGTAGTGCAAAACAGATGTTCCTTGCAGAGCAGCCTAAAACTGGAACTACACAGAAATAGAGAGCAATAGCCATTTACACAAACAAACTGTAATAAAGTTCATCGGGCTAACAAATGTATTGAGGAGGTCGTAACCATCACCTATCCAATTCTGAATCCAACCACTGCAACTACCAGAGTTTTAATTTAGTGAGGAATAACAGTGCTCTCAAAGCAAAGCCAAATATCTTGTTCGTTATCAAGGAGCATCTGGCCCTACTCGGCTTTAAATCAAATGCTACTTATCTTAAGTTCAATTAGTAGTCTGGGGGTTTGAAGACTTGTGAGGGGATTGTTCAGGGGTTTTTCAGCCCTCCCAAAACACAGTTTAGCAGCTGTTGAGAGAGGGATTTTGCTGTGAACAAGTCGACACAGTTCAGGACAAATCCGCAAGCAAGCTAACCTGCATGAGTACATCTGCTTACTACTATACCTCTACCACTGGTTCTTCAGCAACAGACTTAAGAATCGAAGCCCTAATTACGTATTTATACATTTAAAGTGACCAAAAGATTAAACATTTTTCTGGAATCCATGAGAGAAGGTAGAAGCAGCAATCACTTGGAATCTTGAGTGTTATATTCAGTCTCTCCTGATGAAATCTGGCTGAGCCGTTTGCTTGATCCCCACAGCTTTCGGGAAAGCTGACCTGAGCGCATCTGTTTAAAAGTAATTCAGAGAAACAAAAGGAGGGGGAAGGGATAAGGTGGATAAATTAAAAAGGAATTCAGACACTGAATCTGGTGAAATGCAGACACTACAATGTACCGCATAAACAAAATATACCAACAAAAAGGTTTTGAAAATAAACTAAAAGTTACACTTAGGGATGATTCTTGGGACTGACAAAAAACAAGACACAAAACACTAACCACAGTCTTCTCTGATTTTGAACAGTTAAAGGGATATTACCCACTAAAGTGTACTAATATGCTTAACTTACTTCAAACAGCTTAGAAAGAGTGTTTAGATTGCTATTTTGATAGGAAGGGAAAAGAAGAGGTGAATGCCAAGCAAAAATGAACCAAATGAGAAGAAAGGACATTTTATTTTAGAGATTTCAAACAGAAACTGCTAGAAGTGGGGAAAAAATAGCCAAGATGCAGGACAGTGATAGCAGAATAAAGGAAAAAGAGAAAGGTTATCTCCTGGTGTCAAATTTATACAGTCTTCCAAAGACCCTGGGTGAAGTGTTCAGAGGAATGTTTAAAGCAGAATTCATAGTGAGTATTCCATAGGACAAGACAGATAACGAGCAACCAGAGGCCATATTAAATCCAGCATCTGGCCATATTAAATCCAGCAACCTGGCAACAGTTTGTAAGAAACTCTTAATTACCTAAGCACAAGGTTGATGATTGGCCAGTAGTGATCAGCCTGGCAGCTGATTAGGTTCTGAAGTTCCTTGCAGTTCAGTAAACAAGATCCATGCCTTTACAAGTTTGAGAACGGTTCCTCACAGCTACTACTACAAATGTAACCTGCTTCAGAGCTGTCTCAGCACAGCAGCAGTGTTCTGGAAAAGGCACAGCCCTGACCAGGATTAACACTAACACGTGGTAACTGCCACAACATCCAAAACAGCAAAGTAATGGTTAAAAATACAAAAGCGTTTCTTGTACTCCGTATTAGATACTGTCAGTGCACAAACACTAGAGGCCAATCTTAATACCAAGCAGCATTTCACTTTTTGCATTTTCACATTAAAGCAAGTCTGTGCTAAGGATCCAATCCTCTGTCCTAAGGATCAATATTAACACTGAAAGCTGTAACTACAACACTGTCTTCTGCAGATGGATAAAGTTCCAGGAATTAACACAGTCCTTCCAAACTAAAAATAAGTCATTCAACAAATGAACACCCCACATACACACACTTTTCAAATATATTCATTGATGCCATTATAGAAAACTAGAAAATCTGGGACATAATGTTATTCCTTATATGTTTGTGTTTTAAAAAAAAAAATCTATTTACACAGATATTAAGCTTGCATATCATCTGAACTGTAAACAGAAATTCTTGGAAAAAAAGTAATTGGAAAGCCTCTATAAGCATAAAAGGAATCCAGTCTTTGAACCAACACTTTCTGCATAGTTAGAAAAATAGATGTGATTAAAAAATGAAAATAAGAAAACAAAAAGCCTTCAGTCTAATGATACACACAAATTTCAGCCTACAAAAGATCTTTTCTATGGAATAGGAAGCTTAGAAACGACAGTGACTTTAAAACTGCTATTACAACCATATGTTTAACCACATAATAATCATCTCTTTTTCAATTCTACAATAGGAAACTGAAAGTCAGTGGAAACCTCCCCTCCACATCCAGTGCAAGCAAAATCAGACTACCATTGTGTGAAGCCTTTTTCCAATATTAAACTATGTATCTCCTAGCAAAAACATTTAAAAATACTGACAAATAAAGTTGCTCTGTTTTCACATTTAAAATATAAGATTGAATTGATACACACTTTTCTGGCATGTACTAAAGATCGTGCAAAAGTGATGATCACATTTTCAAATAAATACATAGCAGCACAACAGAGATTGAGTTATAAAGATAATAAGCAGTTTTAAGTTAACTCAAGTACTTTGGAAGTCATGACAAGAAGTAATTAAAGCAAAAACTATGTTTTGCACAAGAAAATTTGGGCATATCTGTTTGAGAGATGGATGCTCTGTAATTCATATTGCATATGCAGGACTAACCAAGTTTATATTCACCATATGGAGCACAGGCATACTGGGAACCTACAGAAGTGATTCCTTGTGCATTGCCATTAGAGACTCTCAAGAGAAAGAAATAATACCCTTTTCCCCAATGTCAATCAACGCATATTAAAGGATATCTGACAGAAACCATAAAAAAATAAAGAAAGTAGCTTGCTCTCTTTCGTTTCCAATTTTCTTCTGGAAAATTATTTCACCAAGAAGAGGCTGACCATACTATCCCATTCAGAAAAGGTTAGCTATTATGACTTTGCTTATTCAGATGTGAGTGATAAAGTCTGGAAGTTAGTCCAGCTGAGCTTCCCATCTGCAATCCCTATATACCTCTGATTCTTAATCAGAACTTCCAGTAGAGCAGTCTCAAAAGTTATTTGTTTCCCACTGAAAACTGAAACTTGCTCTTAAATTTACCCTGCCACAGAGGAGACCTCTTGCTCAACTGGAAAGCAGAAATAAGTGAACTTCCCACTGTTCGGTAGAAAAAGTTCTTGATGCTGGGTTTTACCTCTGCTGGCTTGCCAACACCAACGATAATCAACTTGCCGTCCTCCAAGCCCACAAGGATGTGGCTGTACTCTTTGGTGACAGAAATGCAATGGATTGGCAGTCTCATGGCTAAGGGAGAGATGCTCAGACTCAGGCTGAAAGGAGCAAAAATCACAGAGAGAAAGTATATCAGGTATCTGCTTGCACATACTGCAGAGAATCACATGCAGGTGAAATTGCTGTCCACAGGATGCACTATAAAACACAGTTTCTCAAAGATGTAATTTGCAGGTTCAATTACCTAATTGTATCCTAAAAATCTAACTGTATCCCAAAATAGAGCTTCAGTAACAAGAACAGATGTGGATAGGTTAAGTCAGTAAGCCAAGACCTTTTCAGTGCAGAACAGTGACATTGGTCCCAAGCTGCCTCCCGTTCTGAGGGGCAATGGAGCTCTACAGAGCTAAGCAGTAAGTGGAGCTCAAAACTCAGTGCAGAACTACATGAGGCTTGATCCTGCAGTTGCTGAGCTCCCTGTGACTAATCAGGGGATCAGCACAGTTTGCAAGCTGACACCTCTTCCTGTCAGTTCTAGGTGTTTAATTGGGATAAATGTCTGGGAAGAAAGAGATTTGTTACAACCTCTCATTTTATTTTTCTCCATTTATTCTATTTTTAGTTCCACCAAAAACATTTTTGTTTTGGGAAAGACATTAAAAGCAACAGCTATCACCTGTTTATTAGTTTATTACACAGCCATTTCTCTGTAAGCCTCCATATCTATATCTCAGTAAAAATGGTGGTACACTACCTGTAGAGATCCCGTATGGAAAGAAATCCTTGCAAGCTGCCCATCACGATATATTCACCAGTTACACACAGATCAGACACTTCCTCCTTCAGAGTCTCAGAACCCAAATACTTCCCATTGACAGAATAGAGATGCAATGCATTCTTATCCTGAAGAGATCAAAAAGAAGTATGTCACAGAGGACTGATAGGATAAAGAATGTTGTACTTGTATACTTTGCTCATTAAAAGGCACTAAAGTGGCAACAACCCACAGATGGTAATGCTGACAACAGTCTCCTTGTTGAATGATACAAGAGTAGTGAGCCCACACCCAGTGTGTATGGAGGTAAAGTCCTGTATGGAAGTTTATGAAGCTACCCCTTAATGTAATGTTTTAATATCTTACCTACTCCATTTAATCAATTATAAATTTCCTGGAAATATCAATGAATTTAATAGACAGGTCTCTCTTTTATAAGAATTTTTGTTAAGAAAGAAAAAAGCAAGACTGCACTCATCTCCAGTCTTGCTACCACCCTTGTTCCCTCCCCTGCCCTCCCAAATCCGAAAACAGAAGGAAACAAGCATATTTCCACAGGGCTATATCCAGAAGCATTTTCTAGACAAGCCAATGACTTCTTGCTGGATTATAGACACAGCTAAAAAAACATCTTAAGTTCTTCCAGCCTGGCATTATCTCGAATCTCTTCTCTCCCCACCTTGCTGATGTAGTTAGTATGCCTACATCAAAGAGATTTGTTTTCCAAGGAATCTCCCAGTTTAAAGAAATCACAACAGCACTACCATTATTAAAGCAGCTACACAGCTCAAAAGACACAACCTTATGGCTGTATCTCCAATCCCAAACTAAGAAACTGTGCAGACCCTGAGCATCTTGCACCCACAACTTAGTGCTCCCCTTATAAGCCTCTGTTTCTGTGCACAGTGGAACTCGTTTCCCCTAGTTTCCCAGTCCGAAGTGGCTCTCCCAGGAAGACTCATTAATGTTTGAGCATCTTCCTTGCAGGAGTTTGGAGATTTTAATGAAACTCACAGGAGCACAATATGCCTGTCACTTACCCTTTAACCAAATTTCACTCGCATTGGCTGGCAAAATTTAAAAAAATTATGGAAACTGACACCACATGCTCAAAAAGCCTCTTTACTACAGGAAATTAAAGTTAGATACGGTTATGATTAAAATCTTCGGTGACAGAAACAGAGGCTTTCCACAAACTTAAGTACCTTGAGAGTAGTCTTTCCTTCCACGCTGGTGTGGACAACTATATGGCCTTCCCAGGACACAGCCAGATTGGGAACAGTCAGCAGGAGAGAACTCTCACAGGGCGGTCGCAGAGTCCTCACGTACTGACCCTTCCGAACAGTGCGGACAATAACAGTGCCGTCCTGCAGAACCACATTTAGGGGAGTTCATATCCAGCAGGAGACTTATCACAGCTTCCAGTATTCACATACAGAGGATACAGGGAATGCTTTGAAAGCACTTAAATCCTTCATGGAAGGTGAGGACTCCTGAGCATTAGGAAGTCTGCATAAAGCAGTCTTCCCCTCAAGACCATGCACTACAGGCATATGGAAAACAAAAATGCAAGTAGGGCAAGAGCGAGGATAGGCAGCAAATCAGCCAGTTCACATTGATGAGCAGGCATTATGTGGAGTACAAAGCCAGAGTTCAGCAGCCTGCCTGTGCAGTGCAGCAAGGCAGACCATGAGCAAGAGGCACTGAACCTTCAGGGTTAACACAGCAAGGAAGAAACAAACAGAACACCCTTGCTGTGAGAAGCTTAAAATCTGCATGGAAGTCCACACGTATTAAAGCTCATCTGTGCAGAATAACACCACATAGGTGAGGCCTGTGCTCTGCACAGCAGATCGAGACAGTCTGATTTAAGCAGGCAGCAAAGGGGATGGCACATATCTTCTTGATAAGCAAGGCAGAAGAAAAAGATTGCAAAGCAGTGACTTTTTTTATTATTCCTACTTCAAACATCTTACATGCTTTGAGTTTGGTTGAGAAGAGGCAAAAGAAGGGAGAAGCAGGAAGGTGCTTACCCTGGATCCTGACACTGCCATATCCAGTTCAGTGCTGATGCCAACACTTGAAACTTCGTCAGTGTGCCCATAAAGGATCTGTAATGGCTTAGGTGCCAGGCCTACAGGCACTCCTCCCTGAGAGTAACAAAAAGTGCAATGACACATTCTCTGGCAGCTGAAGGACAAACAAAAAATGAACTTCTGGTATCTTCAGTACCAGTTGTGTGAGGTGTGTGTATCTGACAGAGGCCAAAGCCAAAGGCATAACTCACCACTCCAATATCAATGTATTGCCCACTACATCAGCACCTCACTTACTGAAACCCCAAGAATAAATGGACATGGAGTTACTGTGTGGGTGTGAGAGACAAGGTTACTTAGATGACTCCTTCCTATCCCTGCAGGAGTGCAAGGACAACAGCAAGCAGCTGTTGCTGTTCACTACTAGGAGCGAAAAACTGCCTAGAAATGCAAAATTCTTACTTGCCTGCCCTGAAAATAATCTATGAAATCTTTAAAAGAGCCTCTAAAACAGTGCACTTCAGCTATATAGTAACTAATATGCACAGTATTTCAGAGAAGACAATGGGAGTAAAATGACAATGCTAATTGATCTTAGTGCACTATCTTCCCTACAAACCGGAAAAGAAATCAATAAAACATAACAGCAAAAGAGAAAAAAAAAAAAAAAATCCAGAAACTGCTTCTGAGTATGCCTAAATAACCCACCTGCTGAACTATTTGCCATATTATACAGGTAGTATCTCTGGAGCCTGAAATTAAATGAATTCCACAGTGGTCTATTGCCAAGCAGGTCACAATATCTAAATAAAGAAAAGAAGAGGAAGCTGTCACATGGGTAATTAAGACTAATTCCCCACAGACTGACAATGTGGATACAATTTGTCACACTGTATCCTGATTTGCAGTCAGCATGAACTACTCCACTGTGATAAGGGCTGGTGACGCTATCGAACAATGAAATCATCATACAGCCAAGGGTACCCACTTGGCACATTCAGCTTTGCTACCTAAAAATAGCAGGCAAGCCTTATTTTGAAACTACATCAAAGCACCACTCCAGTGACTGAAAAGCCACGCTCAAGTATTTACGTGTAATCACAACTCAAGCATTCTTCTGTTCTTACGCTGCCGCTCCTCTACAGCTGCTGCGCTCGTGTGCCCAGTACTCTGAGGTCACCAAGTAACACACACCAACCCTTTCCATTCCCAACACAGTGACTGACCCATGTGCCTGATGTGCTGTCCCATCAGTTTGCCTTTCGTAAGGGACGTCACTCGGATGCTGTTGTCCCAGTGTCCACCACTGAAGAGCAGCTTTGCATCGTGGGACACTGCAAACAGCTTGGAGGTGATCTCCAGCCCTGGGGCAAATGGACCACTCATGCTGCGCTGTGTTCTGCAGGCAAACGAGGAGCAGTTAACAGTAACCTCGGTTCAAATCCACCTCTTTTGTGCTTCCTCTGCCTTTAACAATCACTCACGAATTCCAACTACAGAAGAGGCTACATACACGGCAAATCTCTCACTGCCACCAGTGACTGGCAGCAAGATCTCATTTTAGGTTTTTTCAGCCTTTTACACAATTGGACAACTCATCTCTCTACTAAGCATTGTAACATAAAAGACAAAAAGGAATATTCTAAAAACAAAACCAAACTCACCACATATAATTATGCATTACTATAGTGTAAGAATGTATGAAGACTGTCTCAGTTGTCTGAGTTTTTATGGTTGATAATTAGAAAAAGTAGCTCTAAGAATGAAGCCTGAACTGCCACTTACATAACTCTACTAGAATGCCCTTACAGATTAGAGGTTATATTACTGAACATCAGAAGATGCATTCTTAAGTAAAAACTCAGACAGTGAATGCAGTACAACCCACTGATTTTGAACAATTACTGTATTTCATTATTTTAGATGCATTCATCTGTACCCCTCCTCAAATTCTGCTTACTTGGGATTTGTCACTGTTGTATCTTTGATGAATGTAAAATAGTTGGAAATATTTTTGTCATAAGGCAGCCAACCATGAGTTCCAATAACGCAGTTCAGACTTGTCGTTACCTAAAAAAGTTTGATGAAAAAGCTGATGAAACACAGAGGTTTATTTTCTGCTTGCTTTGATGCTAATAGAGCTTGCATAAAGTCCAGCAGAGGCTTCTTGAAACCTACCACAAAGGAAAAAGCACATGCACCTCTCCCCAGACAAACAAATCAATAAAAAAATCCCTCTCAGATGAGTTAATCCACATGTGGTACATGGACCCATATTAGAACAATCTATGTTTTACACAGGTCAGAGAAGTTGGGGTAGGAAGAATGGGAGGGGACAAAAACTAAAAATCCCAGCCAACAAACCCCTCTAAAACATTTAATTACAAGTCAGACATTTAGTTTAAGCTTCTCCTCTGCACTGAATCTAATTTTTAATAGTAAACACCATTAAATAATTATTTATTATTAAGTAATACTTAATAACTAACACAGGAAGTTTAACATTGTTACTAGAGTTTCATTTCTGAGGAAGCAGCAATGGAATCTAAATATTCAAGGTTATTTTCATTAGATATTTATGAGAAACACAAGGAGAATTTTAGATGTGTCCAAAGCACCTATGAATGTACCACATTAAGCCAAGACAGTAATTCTGACATACAAAATAGGAGTATTGGAATATTCTTTCCTGTAAAACAGAGGTATTATTGCACTGGGGCAGTGCCTAGGCCTTATATACAGATGCAAATACAAAACCACTGTTCTCCTTTCATTATTTGCTGTCTGCCATAGTACAAGAACGTCTGTTAGTGCAAGAGTTAGTTTTAGGAACACTGCTGCCTTTGGAGTGTGCATGCACCAAATACGGCATAGTTTAATGTATGGGTTGGAAAGCAATGACAAACAATGACACCATTAATAACTCAATGCTGTAATTCTAAATCTGGACTGCATTGCATTAGCAAATGGGTTGTTGCAGGGAAGTTGATCAAGTGGCAACTTACAAAACGCCTCACTACAATTTACAGCCAAGTCTCATCAGCTCTTAAATGCCATTCAACGAATCAGCCTGGCTTCTCCTTAGAAGACAAATATTTAACTTATAACTGACATTCATTACAGGTTAAAGGAACACATTTGAGAAGCAACAGTTAAGAAATGTTTCTCTACAAGCTGCATGAAAAAAAATACACCCATTTGACTATCTGCAGTTTAAGAACTGTATTGAAACATGCAACTCACCAAGATCTCTGGGCTTCCCTGAGAAATAAAGGAACGTGACTGATTCCTGGGGACAACAGCTTTGACAATGGGCACACCATCACTAATTCCCTAAAAGAAAGGACATGGGTTTGATCTGATTCTATCCAAAAGCTAAAGGATAAAGAACCTGTGAAGAGTAAGATCCAAAGCCTCTGGAATCAGTGTCAGACCTTCAGAGGACCCTAAGGCATTGCTACACACCCACTCAGTCTGTGCAGGGAAGCTTCATCACAAACACTGCAAAATGAAACCCTGACCACAAATCAGGGAGTTCAACTACCAAGTGCAGCGAGTTCTCACACACCAGTGAGGTTTGCAGCTTTCTTGGTGTGGTGACTAATTTAGTACTCAAACAACACCCACACAAGCAGCCAGCAGATTATGGGATTCAACCTCTATGAATCCAGCTAAAAAGACATAGCTCATTTAATACACACTGCACTGTAAAATATTTTCTCTAAACAGGAAGCAAGTTTATCTTCATCTAGGTTGTGACCTTTTGTTTCAAGTACATCAGAAGTTTCAGATTAAACAATTTCAAGTAACACATCTACCTCTATGAAGAATGACTTCAGCTCAGTGAGGTGTTGGAAGAGATTCAGAGTAGAGGTATCACTTTTAGTTAGTCTTTGCACTACCTCTTCTGCTGACAGCCTTTGTGGATGGGGCTCCTAGGAGGCAATATTTGAAGGAGAGACAAATTAGACTAGTTTATCGATTTGTTCAATGCACGTGAGATACTCAGACTCTTAATGGGAAAACAGTCTTCAACACCTAATATCTCTTCTTGAAGTAAATTAATTTATTTTGAAAACAGATTCTTTGGTAAGGTGGCAAAGATTTAATGTTGCTAAAATCACAAACCATTACCTTACAAATCATTGTTTTTTCAGAAGTCCTTGTAACTCAGTTGTATTTAACCACAAAGTTCTGGTTGAGAGGGAGCAAAAGAGTAGTACCTTTAACAGCTGACAGGGAGTTTGCCCAAAATTGTTTATCATTCCTTCTAAAGCCTTCCTTTCCTTCTCATCTGTTAAAGCATCCAAATCCACAGCTCCTGGATCACAACCAGAATGATGAAGAGTAGGGGGGGGGAAAAAAAAAAGAACACAATCCAAACAACTTATTAAGAACCAATATGGTCAACTAACGTTCCAAAACTTAATTTACTTGCAGCGTTATGACCCTTTACCCCCAGAATAGCCCCAATAAAATGCCTCCATTAAAAATACAACCTGAAAACTCCACTCTGCATGTGAAATTTTAAGTGTCTCTGTCAGGGCAAGAATTGCAGGCCTTTGTCTTATCGAATCTAATATACTTCATTGCAAGCAACAAGTAGCACACAAAAACCATTCGAAAGTTAGGTTTGAAATGAGCAGATTAAATTTGTCTCTAGTATTAGGTGCTTTTAAGCAATGTGCCTGAACTCTAAACCACAAGGAACCTCTTCCTACAAATGCTTTTAAGCAAGCAAATAAGTGACGAGAAAACTCAGCAACTTTTCAGAAAAAAAAGACAAGAAACTGTAGGAGCCCTCCTTTAAAAAAACAAAAACTGTACTTGTTTTTTGATAAATTACAAGGTTTGCTGCCATATTTCATCTATAAATCTGCTGCCTTACCATATGCTACTGATGGTACGCTCACAAACCAAGTGTCTTCTGTCTAATAACGAAAACTCACAAGCCTGATGACAATGACAAGAGAACATACTGCTTTGTACCTTCGTAAGTACAATAATAGAACACATTAAGCGCCTCCACTGCAGCTGGTCCCCTCTGCTTGTAGCCAAAAATCAAATCTATCCATTCATGAAGATGGGCAGAAACATACTCAGATTCCTAGAAGGAAAAAATGCTCTTGTAAGACTAAGAGAAATATTGCTCCCATCTTGAAGTTTTTACTGTGTTTTTGTGGGAAAATTCAATTCCTAAATTAAGAGTATCCACAAGTTAGGTATTTAGCGATGTTTAGGGCAGAAGCATAAGAATATCCTTGTGTGTTACGGGCAGGTAAGAGGGAAAATCAGTACAGTGACACAAGAGATGTGCACTATTGAAATGCACCTGTGCCAGCTCCCTAACACCAGACAGCATCACCCTTAAATAGCAAGGGAAGCCTACTCACCCACCTCTGCATTTTATCTCCCAGGACAGCAAATGCCCAAGTCATTAGTGCCCAAAATGCCCAGGAGATTAAATGCTCTTTTCAGCATTTTATCCACATGCACAGAGCTTTTAACTGGAAGTTCTAATGGTACTTGTAATGTCAAATGCAACCACAACTCTAGTTTGAATGCCATCCCACTCGTTTTACATTTAATAATGTGCAGGTTCACTTCCTTCATGATTATGGCACACATACAAACAACATCTTACCAGAGCCTTCCTGTGTTTATAAATAAAGTCTTCTGGGGAATGGGCCCACTTAGGCAGAACAACATCATTCACCACCTCCTTTGACATTTGTAGCTGGCCTAAGTTAAAACCTAGTGAGTAATACAGAAAAGCTTCAGCGTTGCTACAAAATATTTCAATTGATTTCTCAGTAAAGATTAAAAATCATTCTTTTCTCAGTGCAAGAGAAGGATAATGAAAAACTCTTTAATGTAAATCCCCAGTAACCCTACCACTGATATAGGAGGCTAAGTTCTGTTCTACATGTTTACAATTCTAAATTATAAAGGACAATTACCCAAAACATCTAAATGATTTTGAAGTTGAAGTCCCAACCATAAAAGTAGCATTCATCTTCTACACATCCATCTGTAAATGTATCTGCGTTTGCTTTATCAGGATTAAGAGTCCAAAACACTTCAGTAAGGGCTATTCATAAGAAGTTTAAATGGTTATAAAATCGAGGCTTTTAAGAAGTCTGAAATCTCATCAGCTATCACTGAAACAACTCCAAATACTTAAATGACTTGAAAATGGGACTTGGGAGTTCCCAATTTTTCTAATTTATAAATCTAGTAGATTGTAGCAGCACAAACATATAAATCCATTTTCAAATTGTACAAAGATAGAGAAACAAATCACTAAACAATAAATGTGAATTAAGAAATGTCTAGGAGTCTCATGTCAGAATGCAAGATGCTGTCTTTTCAATCGGCATTATAATAATTAAAATTAATCGCTTTTAACTTTTGCTAAGTATTTAATCAGTATTAACTTTTTCAAACATCCAAATGAGCATCTCTGATACTTTCCCTCGGGTAGACACTGTTTTTTAGCCATCCTTAAGCCCATAGCCTGAATTTTAAACTATGTTTAGGCTGCTGCTTAACACAACTGGTATCTTCACTAAACAGTCTGAAGTCAGCATCATGATTAATGTCTACAATCACACCATAAATTTTAAATAGTAAGTGTTCCTCGGCATTCACAAATGGCTGTAAGAATTCTTTTCTGAAGAACACAGAAACAGTTTTTTGTGAGAATATTCTTAGCACTCAATTTACCATTTTGATTCTCCAGGAATTCTGGAAAGTAGAAGAACTCTGGGATAAGTTCCTTGACATCATTGGGGTTGTCCATGAGTGCCTGCCAGGTAGCAGGAATAGAGTGGAACTGTCTGTCAGCACAGTCAAATCTGTGGATCAGAAAACTCAGGTTAGCATTTGCTGATTCCCTCAGTAAAAGGAAAGGAAGAAGCAGGAAGGGGCTGCTTATTTGCTCAGCATACCTGCCACTCTGAAGCTGGATATGAAGGGTTGTGAAAGGCTCTACCCGAATGAGGTAGTGCATGACACCAGCAGCATTTGAGTAATGTGTGCCATAGTGAAATTTGTCAATCATCCCAAGAGGGTCCTCAAAATTCTCATATCTAAAAAAAGAAATCTTTGTAAATACAACTGAGCATTAGAGTTGATTTACATGTGGATTGTGCTTATTCCAGGCAAAGCTTCTAAAGAAATTACCACAGCAATCTATAAGAGAAAATACATTGAGTTCTATCAAATACCAAGATCCCAATTCTTACTTCTTAGAAAGTCCCTAAGAAAAAGACTCCTGAAAGATAAAAATGCTCACCAGATGAAGCCTTTGCATGCCTATTATACTCTTCCCTAGGCATTTGCTCTCATCTGTTAGAAACCAGACAAAGGGCAGATAGGACTGATGACTTTATACAACAGACCAACACATCCCACATCACTAAAACGAATATTTACTTGTGATGGTCTCCTGCAAGACTTAGACAATGTGCTTGACTGTGCAGGATGCAGAAGAGAGATCTTTTTCACACTCATGCCCATTTCCTTTTCTACTGGCAAACTCACTCTACCATGCCACCATCTGGCTGATACACAGCTCAGCCTCACACATCTAAGAGAAATTCTAGTCAAATATACTTCTAGAGAAACTATTTCATTACAGTCAGGATAGACCCTAATCATTCAAAGGAAATTCTCCGTGTTCTAAGTTGTCAGGAGATTTTGGAAGACACCTGACTTCAGTCTGCTATGACAGCACACTCACTCCCCAAGGTCACCACACTGCTGTGGGGGGCTGAGTCCCTCCTACAGAGAACTTGCTGAAAGTCACCTGAGACATATTTTATTTTGAAGACAATAATCTACACTTGAAAAAAAGAGGAAGCACAGATTTAGGATCAACGCTACCTCTTAGCACAGGCAGCTCAACTCAGCAGTACGATTTCACAATCCTTATCTTGAAGCAGACACTGGACATGTTATGCCTTTTCAAGCTGCTGGGCCTCTAAATTGTTTCTACAATCTTTCAGTTTTTCAACTCCACAGCTGAGAATCAACTAAAAATTTACAACAGTTAAGTTCTGTCCTTTCTCTGCCATATAACTGAGTGCCATATAAAACAGTCTGAATGCAGCAGGAACAACAAATCAACCACATCTGCAAATGCATCTGTTACATCATAAAACCAGCTTCAAAAATTTCACTGTCACAACTTTATTTTTTGAATATGTTACTAGCCTGGAAGCTCAGAAACGACAAAGAAATATAACCAAGTGTTCAAATACGTACTTCTCTTTGACAGTCTTAGCATTCTTCTCATTTACCACACCTATGGGTTTGGACAGGTCCCTAAATACTGCAGGATTATTCAGGTCCAGTTCTTCTGAGGTGTAATCTCGTAAAATCCAGGGAAACTAAAAAAAAAAAGTAAGTCAAACATCAGATAGAGATTAAAAATACATCTTTCAAAACAGAAAAAACACATACCTTTGCAAAAATTTAAAAATTAACTTTTTAATTACCACAGGATATTGAGCAAGGTCATTGTAAGTTCGTCCTGCCATGGTGTTCAGCTGAATAAGGTAGTCAAAGTTGGATATTTCTCTATTCACCCATTTCTGAAAGACAAAGAAAGATAAAATGGAACTCACTATATCAAACATATAATTATTGCAAATTACACAACTTGTCAGTATCTATCTGCCAGAGGATAGCACTGGCAAGTGAAAAGCACAAAAGCTGTATGCAAGTCCAGATCAATTTCTCATACTAAAGTTTATTTTCCCTTTGATTCAGTGATTGTGCTATCTGTATTTCATTGAAATCAGGCCCTGACTGATTGCAAATCAGTACTGTTTCAAATATAGAGCAGCAGACAATCAGCAGCCTTGGTAAAAAGGAAAAGAAAAATAGGAAATAAGAGAAACAAAAAGAAGGCAAGTACGCAGGTACTGATAAAAAGAATAGAATTTGAAATCCATTAGAGTGCTAAGATCAAAATTTATTTATAAATTATTCTGCCACTGATCAACAGTACAGGGTAACAATTTGTGAACCAAACTGTCTGTGCACCTTTGGTTGCTCCATTAGTATATTCTAAACCAAAGAACAGACATAGCTGTGTTCAGAAGGGCTCGGTATTTGTCTGTAGAGTGATGGAGATGTGTCATGAGAGATGACATTTTCTCTGTGCAAATATACAACTCGATAGTTTTTATTGTTAGGAAAACTAAGAACAGTCAAAGTATTTCCAACATTTTGAAGTTATTTGTAAAGTTTCCTCCCTCAGAGAAAACCATTTCGGCATAAAGAGATGGAAGATAAAAATACATTTACTGTATTTAAAAATTTATCTGCGTTTATGGTAATACGGACATTTTGACATTTTCTTTTTATACCAATATTACTAACTCCCACTTATCTTCATCTGGGCTTTGTTGAACGCTCCACCATGAAAAGATAGCAGGGAAAATTATTTGCACACCTAGTGAAAAAAGTTTCAAAACAGCACTCAAGATCATAGACTAAAAACAGAAGCAAATCTGCCACATGTTTTATATTCACGTTAAAATGCCTGTCAATCACATCACCAGAGCCTGGCTATACCCATTTACCTGACTGCAAACACAAACCAAACCATTCTAAAAGCATGCAGATGGAAGTTCAGGGCCAGGCTGCAGGCACAGAAGTTGGCAGCTGCCACGTCAACATGGGAGGACTCCTTCAAAAAGCAGAGGAATTCTTTAGACCACTTAGCTGAGGTCTCGTACCTGCATCAAGCCGGATGCTTTGAAAAGCTCCTGTGGAGATCTGGTCCCAGAAATGTTTGGAGAGCGCAGCGACAATATCCGACTATACACTTTGTTTCGTACCTGTTAGAAAACAGCACTCATGAAACAGTAGTCTGGAGACTGAGGCTGACAATTACATAACTTATCTGCTAATTAAAATGGGAAATGAATAGGACACAGTCACACTTTCAAGTACTTCAATCTCTTGCTGTTTAAAACATTTGGACGTGGCTGGATGCGACATCCTTCACATCAAAACCAAGCCACACAACATTTTCTGAGAGCTGTTCATAAACTGACCTACTAGCATGTAACTCACCCTAAGAAATTTATCTTAGTCCCTCATAAAAAGGATTATTGCTATTACCCAGAGGGGAAAAAAGTCCACTACTCCTTAAACATGGAATATCAATGATTTCCAATGTTGTTGTGAAAAAGAAAGTCCCCTTTGATTTGTAATTAATTTGTTCAATCTTGAAAAAGATGGGCCTCAAAACATTTAGATTACTACTGATGTGATTTTAGTTAAATAATCATTCTGTACCACAGAGAGAGAGGGAGGGAAATGCAGAATCTTGTTTTATCTATCTTTTCACAATTAGTCAGTTTCTAGATGCCAGACTACATCTGGTCTTGCATGATGACTAAATAAAACAAACTTTTTGCTATTAGTATTACAGTATTAAGAAAGGCACCTGACTCAAATACAATCACTGAACTTAAACTTAACCTTGCGCTCATCATATAAATCCATGAAATTTAGGAAACCCCTACCTCCTTATTGAAGTTGAGGAAATAGTTGGTTTGATCCGTAAGGAAGATCTCCAAAGCTGACCTCCTCAGGTTGTACCGGCGCAAATGGATCTCTCCAATTTGGGAAAGGTGCCATTTGAAATCAAAGCCTACCCCTAGGAGGAACACTCTGTTTACTGAGTTGGAATATACATGAAAAAAAATCCTTTTCAGATGGACACAGTGCAGTCAGGTCCAATCACATCAGAATTACTCCTAGAAAAGGAAAGTCTTGTAGCTGACTTGATTAACCATTTTGCTAGGAAAATATTAACTTCAGATATTATTGTGCTGAAAGAAATGAAGCAAGAAATACCCCATGTAATGTAGAATTTGCTTTTTCTTTCTGATTGAGGACACACTATAAATGTATTCTGTTGACAAAAAGTATGAACCAACCCCTTTTGGTTTCTTAAACAGGCTCAAACAACTTTTATATTTAGATTTCCCAAAGGCTAAACATTTTGGTATACTGATTTGGAAAATTTTATTATTATTTGCCTAACATTTCACTTCAGTATTTTCATAGCCAGCTGTGATATGTTCTCTTGAAGTTCCCTAAATCAATATAGATGATTAATGTTTACATACTATTAGTACTTTTTAATCAATGCATGAGGAAAACATCATTTGTCAGGGAGAACAGAGAGGTGCCATTTACAAAGCAAATTAGAGGTAGTAACTTTTTTTAGTCAGCAGGTTTTTTAGTAAGTTATTTTTAAGAAACACTAAGAATAGTTAATCAATTTACCAGCTCAGAAAGCCCAGTTTCAGACTCTTGATTCTGAAAGGATCAGTTAGCCACTAACCATCAAGTGCAATATTAATTTTAACTACAGCACAACAACTTGTCTCTTTACAGTTACTTGGACACTCGTTTTCAAAACATAAGCAGTGCACTAAAAGCAGAATGCTGAACTACACTGAAAATAAAAAGGTATTGATCATGCTTACCTTCCTCTTTCTCAATGCTGCCATCAAAGAAATAGATGTGCTGGGTAGTGACCTCCAGCCTCCCCGGTATCACATCAATTATTGTAATGAGTTCACAGTCTTCAGACAATATTAGCTTTTCTTTCTGACTTTCCTCATCCTTCTCGTCCCTGCAAAAACACCACTAAGTGTTACAGGGTTGGGTAGATTATACTGTTCCTTAGGTCCTTGAAAGAGTACAGTTCAGAAAAGAATCATATTTGAATGGCGTTAAAACCATAAATAATTATATAACGCTGCTTTCATCAGCAGTCTTGGGTGTTTCAGACCAGAGCACAAACATAATTTCGTAGCATCACTCTTCAGTCTTGGTCTCAGGCACAATGGGCTTGACTTCACCTGAAGTACAGAAACATCAGGCTGCACTTCCCTTTCTTATTTAATTGTTAGGTGCTTAAGTTCTCTGGCCCAGGGCACAGCTGGGTTCCAGTTCATGTGACTGAAGTTATCTTCAGGGTTACTTTGCTATAATCTACAGCAAGCATTTAATAACCTTTAAAGTACAAAATGCATCAGACAGTATCACCCAGAGAGCCGACTCTCTACTGGCCTTACATTGCAAAGACACACATAGATACATGCACACGACATGTCCAATTACTGAAGCAAAGCATTTGCTATCCTCCCTCAACTCCCCTTTCCCTGCCCGTGTTTTTTGGCTGCAGTCACACAAGTGATGTGACGGAAGCACAGCAGGCCTTCCCTCTGGAGTGCTCCTACACACAAGTGCTGGCACTCTCCAGCACTTCAATGCCAACCACACAGATGCTGATGCAATGCAGCTGACAGTGGAGGGCACGATCACGGCAGCTACGGACAGGAGGCAGCTCCAGTCTGGTCCATGTCCTCACAGGCACATTGCCTCTTGAGAATTACAGTCAATACAGAGAGTAGAAAAGCCTCAACAATTCTGCAGCTCCAGCCCACCTGTGAGCAGAGAATCACTAATGGATTCTCACAAACATCTGCTCTGCCTTCTTTTCCCTGGGGCTTTTCTTGTCTCAGTGGTGACAATAATAAATCCAACAGTAACTTTGCTGGTCAAAACTGCCCTGGATTGAACTGTTTAGGCCAGACCAAGAAAAGAGGAAAACTTCCGATGCTCTTTAATTCCCGAAGTTGTTTCTTGCTCCTTATCCCTAGCACAAAAACAAATGACACTTGTTTATCCTGTTCTACTCACAAATTGGAACTGGCTGCCGTGTCTTCTTCTGGTAGTTCCAGAACATCATCTTCCAAATCACTCACTTTCACCTGCTTCACCACCTCCAGAAGCAGAGACTCACTAGAGGGCTGTGTCTGGTGCACACCTAGCATAAACAGACATAACAGCTCAGAACTTTTTCTGCTGCTATAATTCTGGAAATCTAATGTACATCTAAAGTCTATCCTCTACAGCTGAATGTTGGTTTAACTAAGTAAGAAGCAACCAGGCTTCTTTAATACTTTTGTGGTTAAGCAGAACTCTAAAAACACTCCTTGAACTACACTGAAAATTATGACAGTAGAAAGGGAACACAACATCTAAGAATAAATTTAACTTGAATTCTGATGTGGACACTTACAACTAAATATTTTGCAATGTTTTTCCAGACATTGCTAAAGCATGCAGATTTAATAGAAATGTACTGTATTTGCTTTTGGTTATGTGGGTTTAAAAGAGTGTTTTGGAGGGTTTTTTTCGCTTGAGCCTTGATATCCAATACACCAAACTTAAAGTTACACCCCTAACTCAGCTGTTTGGGACACTTCTGAAACAAAGTACTTCATATCTACACATCCTAGTCACAAATTCTAAAAGGCTTTGAACAAACACTGCTTACTCTGATCTCTTTGCTTCTTTCTTGAAGAAATAATTTCATACAAGAAAGTTGTATGACTTCTTATTTTAAAACAAAGGAGTTAAACTTTTATTTTTTGCACAACAAAACCCCACATTTCAATGAACCAGGGCAAAAAGAATTCTCAGTAGGAAGATGTTGTTTCAGGTCAAAGAACCACTCTCATATTATAGATTTTACTACAGATTAAATAAAGAAAAATCAAGCTTTAAGTATCTAGCATATACTGCTTATTAAACACAAAGAGGAAAGTGGGTATCTTTCTTTGGTAAGAACTCAAGTGAGATAGCAAATACAACTTTACCTAAATTATCTCTCAGGTCACTAGCATCCTGATGAGAGTTGAAGTTGTAATTCTGCACTAGTTTTAGTCTCATACGTGAAAAATTTTCCACGTTTGAAAGTTTCCAGTGAACAGGACGCTGTTTCCTAGGAAAACAAGAATATTCATAAAAACAATCTGAATAAAGACCTACAAGAGTGAACTGATTACAAAAGAGTGCATGTTTAGAAAAATACTGGTCATCCACTTGTACACTGTAAAAAATAAGATATTAAAACGCAGTTTATTGCTTTATTTCACATTGCAGCTCTGATCATCACTCTATTTTGTAAACAGTATTTATTTTCACAGAATTAGCAAGGTTGGAAGAGATGTCCAAGATCCTCAAGTCCAACTGCCAAACTACCACCACCACAATCACCCCAAAATTACTTTAATAAGAACCTTCCCTGACACAACTCGAGGCCATTTCCTCTTGTCCTGTCCCTCGAGAGCGCACATCTCCAGCTATTGCAGTCAGTCCCACCCGATCTGCACCACACCACGCAGCCCTGCGAGCAAATTCCTCGCAAGCCTCACACAGAGTTTAGGAACTGCAATCTCACCTTTCAGCCCAAGGCCCACGCTCAGAGAACAAGTAAAGCTGGGCTGCTCTCCACTGTCTCAGGGTGGCTGTGTGCTGGCTGCTGAGCTGTTTCAGCATGCTGTTGTAGCGCAGATTCTCCTGCCGAGCCTTTCTGCTGAACGGTTCCACAAAGTGCTCCTGAAAGACCATTGCCAACACATCTAGCACTGAATTACCTCTCACCTTGGAAAAACAGCTTCCCAAGAATTCTCGTAAAACAATAAGAAACGGAAAAGGTTTAGCGATAAAACATTCTGAAATTTTAAGGTAATACTTAGGAGAGAAATTTTAAAACAGCTTAGACCTAGAAGAAATTGTGCCAGGCTTTGATCTAAAGATGTGAAGAAAGCATTATCAATGCTGAATCCACACTAAAGCAGTTTTTCATCATCAGAAAAGCAGTCCATATTAGAAATCCTACTATAATAGGTAGAATTTTTCTTAAATTCTGTTATTCTAAAATGTGACTCTCATTGTATTTCTCCTTTAGCTACTTGAATAAAATAAACCTGTAAGTTTTGTTATTAAGAAAGCAAAGAGATGTAACTTCACTATGGTATTTCCTGTAATTACCAGTCAGCTCTAATGCTGAAACTCAATCTGGACCTTATATAGAAAGGTTAGTTTAGAAGCAATTTTTCCACATATTTAATAAGAACTGTTCACTGTTTTAAATATTTTAATTGTACTGACATAGGGTTAAATAATAAAACCCAAACAGCTCATAACAGAAAACAGTTCTAATAATTCAAAACACAAATCAGAGTAAAAGAGGATGCAGCTTATGGCTGAGCATATTTCTACCTTGCTGTATGAAAAGGAAGGAGTATTCTACTGAAGTAACTTTGATTGCACATAAGACTCTTAATAGAGCAGAATTCGAAAACATATCCTAGAAATGCATATAGTCCCACTGCCCATAAAATCTTAACACAATTAACCTGTTTACAATTACTTCAACTGGATCATCCTGGAATTCATTTTCACCGTCTTTTAGAAGGCCTCTCTTGAGAGAGTTCTTTTAAGAGAACCTTGCATTCACAGAAAACCTTACCTGAAATTTAAGCTTACTTTCTCCTCTTTCCCGGTCTCGCTTGTGCATGTTCACCATAAATGCTTCATAACAATCCTTCCAATAAAGTGCCATCTGCTCATTATCATATCTGAATGAATTCTCTTCATATTGCTTCATATTTGGAATAATCTGGTTCCACCAAAGCAAAATAAAAAGTACCATATGATTTCTAAATGGCTTTAATAGCTGCAAAGAGGGAGAAAATGATACAAAAAGAATTCACTACTTACATATTTCTCAATATAAACTTGCCACTCCTCGGATCTGCAGTATTCTTGAAAGTCCTCAAAGAAAGACGGGCTGCCATTGGTAGGAGGCAATGAAGGAAGGTGCAGGTTCATAAAGAGAAGTTCATAGATCTTGGATACCAATGTCCGAACAAGAGGAATCAAAAATGAGTAAGTTTCTGTCTTCTCTTCAATTGATCTACTCAAAATGCCTTCCAGCTTCCCCAGGAGGTAGCACGCTTCAGGCTGGCTCTCAATTACTTTGGTTTGAAGGAGGGTGTTTAGTTTGGCTGCGGCCATAGCACAGACCTACAAAAACAAACAGCCAAAAATGAATGTGATCCTCCTTGAGCACCCATCTTTTTCCTGCCACTCCTGCCTGCATATTCCCATCCTCAAACAGAAGCCCTCTACCCCTTTCTTGTGCTCTGGAAGTGCACATTGACAGGAATGTAGAGTAAACTTGCAAAAGGTGAGAACCAATAAAACATCTTCCCAACAGAAGGATGAGGGACTACCACAGGTCTGCTCACTGGTATGAGCAACTCTCCCATAAACCCAATAGTTACATCAAATGTGCCCTTAGAACTCAAGCACCACTTGCAAGAATTTGCAACAAACCTGTAAATTGTCTTGTGCAATGAATCCAAGGAGCAGCTGGACTTGCACCTGTGAAAGCCTAACTGCTTCTAGGCCAGCAGAGTACCAGACTGACAGGCTATCCATGAGAGTCACTAGTTCCTCCAACAGCTATTACAGAAACAGAAAATTTGCATAAAGTTCAAATAAATAAAATAAATTGAAATAATAGTAACAATAACTACTCTAGCTGGAGGTACAATAATTTCAAAGACCTGAAGAAGAGGCTGTGTTCATATTTGCAACTTAACCAGGGAGAGAGAGAGAGTATGCTTATTGTTTTTCCTATAAATTAACTCCAGTAAATGCCATATCCTTAGAATATGTTAAAGACTCCACTCTAGAAGGCACTTCTTTCTGTCAGTATATAGATAGCAAAAATGATATGAGCCTTGTGAAAGGTGGGTATTCCCAAGAAAAACCAGCACATTTTGCTATCCAGATGTGCTAGTTTAAAACTAATACACCTTGATATATTCTCTAAGAAATTACTCAAATGTAAAACCATTCTGATTGAAATATCCCATTTAGGATATGACAGTGCTTTAAATTCTCCCTGGGCACAGTGGAAGATAATTTATGACAGTATTGTTTATTTCCAATTCAAAGTTGGCAAGAAGCAGAACTCTCATTGCTCTGAACTTCAGTTCTCATTTCTAATTAGAATTCCCAACAGAAGGCAAGGCTTTTAACAAGAAGAAACTTATTTAAAATAAGCAATTTAAAGCTTTAAACTATGTTTACTTACAAGCAGACATTCTGGAGAACAGTATAGGAGTTACTATGTTAATGACTCTTGACATAACACTTTTTCTCAAAGAAAGTAGCCTTAACAATACTTTTTAACGATTTCTAGTGAAATAATGATAGTTTCCATATAATCTTTATCCCCTTTTATTGAAAAGCAACGACAACTCAGACTGTGAAGGAAGCATGACCAGTGCCAGAGATAACATACATGTTGAGAAAAATTTTATGCGTTACAACCCCAACACTGGTCAAAAACCAGAAGTGACATTTCCCAACTCACAATCAAGAGCAGAATTTTGGCTGGTTTTTCATTGAGGACGCTCAGAGAGTCATAAATGCTGATAAACAGTGCAAGATCTGTTTAGGCTACAACTGCTGCTGTTTCATTAGCTTTTACATTTTCTAAATATTTCTCCAGTCTGAAGAAACCTGGATTCTCAGTAAAGAGTACCACTTACATGCCTATTTAATTTGTAAAATTAACTATATTCCCTGTGGTATCTATTCACATTTTAATTCACGGAGGGGCACTCTAATCCACTGTACTACAAACCCTTACTCTGTAATGTCTGTGGTTTAAAAACATCCGACTAGAAGGGTGACAGTGTCCAGACCAACTGCTCTCTTGTTACCATTTCAGCCCATATACATTACTTCCATTATGCAGTTACTGTACCTTCTCTGTCCATAAATTTGAGTTAATTAGTCCTTCTGCCTGCAGGAAACCTTGCACAATTAGCAAGAGCTTGAAGGCATTTTCAGCATGTGTAGGGAGAGCTTTTGAATCTCTGTTATCAGTGACTGACCATTCTAACATCTTCTCCAGCAAGCTGCATGGAAAACAAAATCCCAAAATAAGTATTACATGTTCTAAGGGTAAGTGGCTTTTTAAAAATCCAATTAAGTATTTAATTGAATCTCTCAGTCTGCAGTTACGTAACTGCATCTTCTTGATAAGCCAATGAGATAAAAGCGATTGAAAGACTCATGAAAACAGTGATAGTTTTAAAACCTTCTGGACACAAGACAATCCTAAATAAGTATTGGAATATACTTCTGACAGTATGTGAAGAGATGGCAGAGAGGAGTACATCTTGTTGGGAAACACCCACCCCTTCCCAGCTTCACTCACGTCCCTCACTTCTGTTTATTCTCCAAAGGGATGAGCTGTACACTCACTTGAGTTTTATTTCATCAGAAGGCCGCAGCAACTCGTTAGACATCCCCAGTTTGGTGAGAGCAGAGAACACCTGTCCTCTCTCAATCCAAGCCTCATCATCAGATTTTTCAATACCTCTCCACATTATACACAGTAGGATGTCTGTAAGTAACTGTATGAGTTCATTATCACTCCCCTACAAAAGAAGTGTAAATATTTAAGTCCTTCTAGCATAAAAAACCTTCAAAACACTTCTTATTCATCACAGCCCCTATGCTTTCATGTCTCAACATCTGAAACTCTGCAGTCTAAAATCCAATTGAAAAGCTCACAAAAACACAAATACAAAAGACTGCAGCTTGCTTGTAGGATGTAAAACAAGCTGCCTTTAGCCACCCTTGATTTTTTTCACATCAAGTCTGCTCCATGTCTCCTCTGGATGACAAAGGATGTTTAAATACAGAAGAGGAGAGTTTGCAGGGTTTTTCTTTTTTTTGTGGCTTCTTGTGGTTGGGAGGAGAGGTTGGGTTTTTTTTGGTTTTTTTTTTTTTTTTGGTTGGTTGGTTATTTTTAAACAACAAAGCTAACCCAACTGGACAATCAAAAAAAGAAGACACATTACAAAAGGAGTAATGCACCCTATTCACTATAAAAGAGCCATATTTGTTCACTTTTCTGTTGGATGATAGGATGGACAAAAAAAAAAAGGAATAATCATTAATTAGGGAAATTGAAAGAAGAAAAAGAAATTTCCAGCCGTTGGAGAAACCAGTCACATAGTTACTCACTCCTTGGTTTTCAAACAGGGAAAGCTCAGCAGCGAAGCCTGTGTCATTTGTAACACCCAGCTCTCTGTCAGGCTGCCCGGAGAAGGGCTTTGTGCCCTCTGTGGGTGAGGGAGTGCTGGGCTGGCTGTCTGTCATCTGATTCCCAACATCAGCCAGTTCATAGGAGTCAACACTGGACAAATCTAAACTCAAATGTGAAGGATTACTGTGCCACAATTCTTCTCTGCCCCCCGAACCAAAAGACATCTCTGCTGTGGACGCATCTTCCAGCGGCATAACTGAGAAATGGGCAGGGACATCCAGGGATTTGTTGTCTTCTAAACTCCACCGATCAAACAGACCATTAACCGATGCAAAGCTGTCAGCTTTCTCTCTCTCTGTCTTATCAGCTTGATGCTTCTGAAGCTCTTCAGTGGGAGGCTTTTTTTCCTCTTCCCTGGAGGAATCAGTCCTGTTCTCCTTAAAGCCAATCCGGACCTCTGAGTTTTCTTTCAGGAATAGTCTAACCAAAGTGTCCTGCCAGCCCAGCTGCTGAGAAATCTGCTGTGCTGCATCCAATTGGGAGTGCAAAAGGTGCAAAATCTAAGGATGGAAGATATCACATATCTACATATTAATTTTAGCTTGTACCTGCATCCATCTGGCTTTTCAATTAAACATTTTATAATCTTACAACTTCTTTACTTTTCTTACAACCTTGTAGAAAGGGTCATAATTGGCTAATAATAAGCAAATCAACCACGAAGTAATTTTTCCTCACAAAACCATTTATTTGAGAAAAAAGAAAAAAAAGTAAAAAATTCTCAGGAGTAGGGGAGAAAAGAAGCTATCAGCATATTGGTAAGTTGCTGTATTTCAGCAACTATTCTGCAACAGTTCCTTCAAAAGCCAGCTATCTCAATAAATAATCCTGTTCACCTATAGTCTAAAAAAAAATTCAAATAGAAATTATGCTTGATTAGGAACCACTAAATAGTTAAATATTAAATTTTATTAAAATTAATAAAATTGCAGTATTAATAGATTACTGATAGTGTACATTATAGTTTCGCTTCTTCATTTTGGGAAACCTTAATAGACTATACAGTGCCTCACAGCTACATTCAGTACAAACTCCAGTGACACAAGCCTTGAGAAAACTCAGTAATTCAAGGACTCTACTATCTCAAACCTATAGAAAATACAAGAGATTTGAGAATCATGATAAAGGCTTCACTTTTTGTTTTGGTTTTTAGAAGTACGTGAGTATACAAAATTCAACAGTAAGTGACAGATGGGTTTAAATTTTAAATTTTAAAATAAATAATTGCTTAAGAAAGCAGTAACAACACATACTGCTACTGTGGTTTAAAGAAATAATTTAGTTATCACACTGCACAGTTTATAGGCTTGAAGGACAGCACTCCAGTTCTAAAGAAGACAACTAACCTTTCTACAGATAATCACTCTCATGTTTATATCTGATCTATGAGCCAGATACACTACAGCTAGGAGATCTTTAAAATTCACAGCAGGATCTGTAGGGAAGAAAGAAAAAAGCCATCATAAACAATATCACACAAGAGAATGTAATAGATAAGTATTTAAAAATTGCCTTGGAAGTTCTAACTGCATCCAGGGATAGTAAAAGGAACAAACTTCAGGGAAGTAAGAAAATGTTAGCTGAGATCAATGGGAACTTTGAACAGAACAGCTCTACAAGTAACATCTCTGGCTTTCCTCAACAAAAACCAGGCACGTTTGCCTCTGAGCAGCAGAAGTGTGCTAACGTCAGACATAGCACTTGCCAATTACCTGCATACAGAACCTGGTTTAGAAGGTTTTTAATAAGAGAAACAGTAACTGAGGATTCATTCAGAAGCAGCCCCAGGCCAGAGTACCCCACTTCTCTGAGTCTCATACGGTGCTTGCTCCGCTCATAAACTTTGGTACATTTCAGCATCTCTTCCACGATCTGAAAGGAAAAGTAGACACAAACACAAATTGAACACAAAAAGCATCCAGATCTCTCAAACTTGTGTATGATGGAACATGCTGGTCCAGTTTTTAAAGTTTATTTGGTAAACTAACTCAAACAACATGGATTGGGTTTTTAAAGATCCCTAATTCCTTTGTGACAATGCCATTTAGCTAACATTAGAGAAAAGAAAAAAGCAAACTCGGATGATCAGTATTTTTATCATTACATACATTTCTGCCAGACCAACGAAAAATGCAAATTTATGTTCAACTGATTAATTTAGGAACATATAATTCAATTTATTACCTTGAACACAAGTTCTCTAAGCCTGTCAGAGTATCTTTGATGCAGTAACAGGGCATAAAGAATATCAGCATTCCCTGGTTCAAAGAGCAATAAAAAAAGCTGGTCTGGGGTTGGACTGGAATGAAGTAGGCTGAAGAGAACGTCCAAAATTCCGCAGAGCTACAAAATTAAGACAACCAAATTAATCCCCAGTTCATTCAGAATTCATGTTTCGTTTTAGGAAAATTTTCTTGGTTTTTAAGTTTTACCTTTGCTGGCCAATAGACATTTTGTTGCTCAATATTACTGCATTTAAACAATTTTTAATACATTTTTTTCCTCTCTACAGAACACTTTATCAAATTAAGCAGAGCCACAAAGCAAGTTCAAGTGCTGCTACAAAATGGAAACCATATCACAATTCCTGATCAGTTGAAGGTCAATTCATTTGGTTCTGTAAACCAAGATAACTTTTCTAGTGGCACATCCTCATCTTACCTACATTTAAACAGAACCATGCATCATTTAACATTTTACTTCTGGTCATTTTCTTCTTTGCTGACCCTTCTTTAAAGTACACATGGCAAGATTTCTAAATGCCAAGAGGCAAAACCAAAACATGTCCAGTTTAAACTACTAACGCATGCCATGCTGCATACCTGCTCCTCATCACTGGTGGCAGCTATGTATCCTACAATGCTCTGAATCTCTTCATGTGTTCCACCTTTGCTCAGGAAATATTTGATCAGTCCATACAGGGATGTCCGTATTGTTCTCAGGTCATCAGGGGCCAAACTGCTGTCTTTACAACCAGTCCTGTATGCCAACAGACCAGAAAGGCAACCTAAGGAAGTTCTTCATGGCTCCTTAATAGCAATTTGATGGTGCCAGTTGGGTAATTTTTCATCTACCCAGGCATCGTGCACCAGTTTTCAATTTTTACTGAACTCAAACAATTGAATAGTAATAAGCAGATCAGACTTTGCAAGTCTATAGAAGCCCTGAAATGTAGACTTGTACTGATCTGGATATAGGTCAGGATGGCAGGTTCCCACTTCCCACAGGAAACAGCAGAGTCTCTAGCCAATCTTCCTCAAGCACATAAAAATATTCATAAGCACATATAAATCATCAGCACTGAAAGGTTAAAATTTTAAATTTCTAAAGAAGTCCTACTTCAAATTCCACAAGCATTTAGAAGAACTTAAAATGTTGTGTGTTTTATAATCGTAATGATCTACAGCTTAATTTGCATTGTTGAACACATGGCCTACAATTTTGTAGTTTCGATTACTCTTACAAGCACTCCTAGTGTCACTGACAAACTTCACACAATCTTAGCATAAAAATTCAATGCAAGGAAAAGTAGTAAGTCACATGGAAAGAAAAAAAAAAATCAAAGCAATTTTGTAAACCATCAAAATCCAACCTGTGGTTTTATCTATTTTCTCATTAGAATGATGGCAAAAAACCCCAAAAGCCACATCCAATAAATGAGGAATCAGAGGTATAACTCATACCCATAATAAATCCTGAGTGTGTCTAGAAGAAACTGCACACCATACTTCTTTCTGAAGAGTCTTCTACTGTCTTTGATGATTGTAGAAAGATACTGTATATGTCCTACAACATAAAGTTTTCTTTTAGAACCAAGATAAAGATTTGTGTCATGTGATGGGTCCTGTGTCTTCACACAGTTGCCCGAGGCCAAGAGCTCACCAATTCTGAAGGGAAAGTCACCACTGTTCCAGATGCTGAAGTCAAAAAGTAAGTGGTGATACATCTGCTGCAAAAGCTGCATGTTCTTTTCTACTGAGACTTGCTCTATCAACAACTGTACAGCCATCAGGACATTCACATCCATTAAGATGCTTGGCACCTTGCAAAATAACAACAGGTGTTAGGACTCAAAATATGGAATGTCCTAATAAAATTTTATTTTTAAAAATTGAAGTTTAAGTTTATTTTATATTCTACAGCAATGTCTGCTCCATTAAAGCAATACAATAAACACAGAAGCAGTCTCATTTGGATAACCAAACAACACAGTATCTGTATCAAAAAAAGCAAAACACACACACACACACAAAACAAAAAAGAAAAACATTGTATTTCACCTAGATAAAGACCAACTTTCACACCTTTTTGCTTTCAGAACACAAGAAAAAAAATACTAAGGAGGCCTTTAAAGACCCAGGCATTCCGGCTATGCTTCAAAATAATCAGGACCTCATCCACAAAATTCATTACTAAAAGGATGTTTCTCAAGTTGGCTCACCTTCTGTAACAAGGCTCCTAGGGTTGCAACTCCATGGGAGTGAATGAGATTTTCTTGATTAACATGATGTCCCTGAATAAAGTGTTTTATCATCAAGATGAAAGTTGCAACTATGTTCTTCTCCAGACGTGCTTCTGCAGAACAGAACAACAGTAGCAAAAGTCTTATGGTTTATCATTGGATCACTGCATAAAAATAGAGGGGGAAAAAGTAAAATCAAGTATTTATATCCCTCACTATTTCCTGAACTTCTCAACTCCTGTTCTTAGCTGGAGACTGTCTTTAGATTTTTCTCCTGTGCAGAGTCATAGCCACTCCATGCCTCTCCAGAACAAAGTGATCCCACTCCTGACTTCAGTTGCTTTATCCATGGCTGTCGGTTACAAACTTCTTTGTTACAATCTTTTGCATTTGCTGCAGCTATTTTCCCTCTGTAGTTGCAAGCTGTTACTTTCTAGCCATGGTATACAAAAAAATTAGAGACAGAAAAGACCTATTTTTTTACTTGACTCCACCATTTCATCTTTGAAACAAACAAACAAAAAAGTAGCATTCTCCCTTGCAACCACCTCTCAGTGGTTTTTGTTAAGGTCAAAGTTAATTCTCAATACTAGCAAAGTTTTGAAAAAAATCGATTCTTAAAGCATCCTTTCAGCTTCTTTCTATTTTAATCTAAAATATGACTATGTGTGGAAGAGGTAGGAGCCTGAATATTTTATGAAGTAAATATAAGTTTGGGTAAAGGCTAAACAGCACAGCTCTGAAGCTGCTGTCCCCAAGTGGCTGTGCGACCCAGCACTCAAGCTGTAGGAAAGCTTCTCCTGTTGTTATTAGTAGGTTTTACATCAAACATAATTTCTCAAAATAATCAGAACAGAAATTAAAACAATGACATACCTTGGCACCCATAACAGTAAATCATGAAAAGAAAAATCATGCTATTAAATTTATCTGTACTTTGAAAATGTTATATTATTTTTATATAGTGCTGAACTCCTGGTATTCAGTATCTGTGTCAGGTATCTAGGAACAGAAAAAGCCTTTCAGCTTTACACAGATGCTCTGGAAAACCCAGCACATAATAAACAGCCTTCTGTCATTCAAAAAAGGTCTTGTAAAATCAAGCTTAAAAATTAAGCTTCCCTTTGTTACCTGATGCCTTTGGGGATGAAAACACCACCCAGTCACCCTCTACAGGAGTTACTAGCTCTGGAGGCAGAGTTTCTCCTTCAGACCTCTCAGGTATCTGTCCACCAAGAAAGCTGATCTGCTCCAGCAACGGAAACAGCACATTTATTCCACCAATACAGTTGATCATATCCTGAATCAAGAGACAAGGCAGCACAGACACCAGCATAAATAAAATCCCTTCAGCTGGAGCAAAAAATGACTCAGCATACAGGAGTACTCACAAACCAATCAGAATGTCTCACAGGCCACTTACACATGGGCCATCCTGTCAACTCTGGTTCTGAAAGTACATTTTTTACATTTCCTTCCTCCTCCCCCCATATAAACACTGGAAACTGAAGGATAGGAAAACTTAGGAAGAATTTTCTGCTAAACAGATTTGAAAAACAGGAAAAACATTTCTCTGATTTCTAAATTACTTGCAGCAAGCAGTAAAAGATGACTATGAGATTATACACATCTCTGCTTGAATCATCTTCCTGCAAGATTTCAACTTCAGGCAGTTAAAAAATAATACTATTTTATTTTGTTTTTTAAAATAACTCCACACATATATCAATTATAAGCCTCTCCTTAAAATTCAAGTCTCCTAAATCCCCTTTTTTCCCCTCCTTCTCACAAGCAGAGATAGCACACGACAATCCCTGGAGGTATTTAAGGACAGACTGGACATTTAGTGCCATAGTCTAGTTAAAAAAATGGTGTTTGGTCACAGGTTGGACTTGATCACCTCAGAGGACTTTTCCAATTTAATTGATTCTGGATTCTGTTATTCAAACAACGCTTCTTGTGGTAAGGTATGCTCAAATCACAAGATTTCTAGAAGTGATTCACAACCACTTCAAATCAATTCAAAATCTCTGAGCAGCTTGCTAAGATACTCAGAAACACTCACTCATTTCCCCAGCTGGAGTACAGACAAATGCTGTGGAGTACAAGTACCCGCTACTGGGCAAAGGGGACAAATGAAGTATTTCAGAACTATTCATATCATAGCAAAATTAACTAACGAGAGTCTGAATTTTCTTAACATCAGGCTCAGCAAGTGATTGCAGAGATAGGCACAGTGGTTATGCACAGTGTAGCTCCCACAATATTTCCTTATTAATTAGTTTGCCAGTACAGCCAATTGTTCACCGTTCTTGGGAAAAAAGGCAGACCTTTGTTATTCATACATTTTCCTCAGGGTGAAAAATCATGGTATTCTACTGACAAGTCACAAGTGTTAACTAAACCCTACTAATCTTAATCTAACTCAGAGTTTATGACAGCAAAAAAACTATGACAGAATTCCTTAAAGATTGAAAAATGCTCTTGATAGACAACAGACATTCAACATTATTACAAATAGTCAGCTACCAGAAAATATCTTCATGCACTGTGACAGTAAAAGCAGTGGCCCTCACAAGTTTTCAATAAATGTAATGTAAATGCAACACTACTCCAGCTACAGTGCTAGCCCATGAATTCTCAGCATAAAAACATGCTGCATCTGTTAAATATAATTTGCATTATGATAATAACTTCCAGCATTCCAAAGGTTATATGAACACACACAACCACTGTCATTTTCACATTAGGTTCTTCCTCTTTACAACACATTTACCTTGATGTCCCAATTCACTACTTTGTTTCCAGTTAGTCTTCCATGTAAAAGATTTGCAGACAGGTCAAGGCAAATCGGGTTTCTGCAGGCCTGTTAAACAAATGAAGAAGCCATAATATCATCTAGGAAAAAGTTACATTTGCTTAAACACAAGATTTTGTGCCAGTGTGTTGATATGAAAGTATTTGAACAACATGAAACCCCCTAGAACATAGCATATGCCATTTTAGATTCAGCATTCTCTACTGTACAAGACAATTCCATCCTTTTGCCAAACCTACTATGTCTGCACAAGACTACAAGTAAGGAAAGCTCTCACTGCTCCTTATCTTCCCATAAAAACCACAGTGCAAACACTGAAAGTAATGCACACTGTGTAGTCAAACAGAAATGATATCCTGTTTCATACCTTTGGTGTATAATGAAGGAGCACCTTATTGGGGAGATCTGCTACTTCAGCTTCTTGAGACTTCCACGGAGTTAAACAGTTTGGACCTATAAATAAAAGGTATATAAAACCATATAACATTTATTTAAGAGTCCACTGGTTAATGTTGCCCTTTAGAAATTTGATACTACCAAACTTGTTGAAAGATCAAATAGCACAGTCTGAACTGTATCTATTTGAGACATGCTTTGAAGTAGAGCTCCTATGACTTAGATCATTCATTTCAGAGGGTCTGCTTAAAAAGGAACACAATCTACATGAAAAGCTAGACTACACAAAGAGGTGGTTTTATGCCTTCAAACAGCTCACATGTTTGTCTTTACAAATACCTATCTCATACTTGTCACTTATCTGTCATCAAGCCTTAATGCTCAGAAAATGAGTAACCTTCAAGATAGTTTTTTTTTTAGCAATACAAAGTATTTCCTTTAAATGATACAAGCGTTTTAATGTCAATCTATAACAACCTTGAGTCATTATGGAACTTAATAGTTTTCACAGTTTGAACTGTACAACATAGGTTTCAGAGTATTTTCTTTAAAATTACCATTTAATTATCGATTCTTATGGAAAGAACCTCAAGCATAAGTCAGCTTTAAGTGGCCTAACAAATACGGGCAATACTTAGAGTCTCAACTGTAAGCATATGTAGGCAAACGGCAGTAAAATTTCAGAATTTACTGTGAAATAAGTGAAATTATTACCTAACATTTTAATTTTGCAGGTCTGCACATATGATTAACAGATGAGCTCATGCAAATATAATATTTTAAAATCAAACTTCATAACATGCTTATTAAATGTTAAGCTTATTTGCTTTAAAGCCCTCTCAGGTCAGCCCTGCAGCTCTTCTGGACTGTAAATGCTTCATTATGTCTCTGGGTAGAGCAAGGCTTAGTGGGGTCTTGCCTATAACTCATTCCTTTCACTTTGCTAAAACCAGTACGATCACTACGTACCTGCTAAATATAATGCTTTCACCTGAGAAGGCTGCAGTGCTTCATGAAAGATAATAACTGATCCAAGCTGGCCCTCCAAAGATGTTGGACACCCCCATTCACTGTCCTGAGTCCCTGCTGAGATCATTTTGGTGATGAACTCTGGTTTTCCAAGCACCCCACCCCAACTTCCTGCAGCGAGAATGCCCCCAAGCGACGTCCGATGGGGCGTGATCGGGGAGGAAAAAGGTGGATCTGGTATCTGAGATGGAGGAGGAGTTGTTGTTCTTTGACCAGCTGAACCAATGCAGCAAGAAGTAAAAGACTGCAGAGTCGTACATGGAAGAAAGAAAACAGAAACACACACTGTAAATCTAAGCTTTAAATCTGAAGATCGCATCTAGCAAATCTGAACAAAATAAATGAAACCACAAGAAACAAGTTCTGTCAAACCTTGAAAAACAAGCAATCCATCGCAGCAGGCCAAAAACCAGAGCATATACTTACCGTAACAGGAGAGAACACCCTTTTTTCCAGCTAACAGCAATTTGGTTACCTCAGGTGCTGCATGACCTCTGGAAGTAGCACAGCCAGGAAGGACAGTGCTCCTGGCACCCCTCTGTAAATATTCCTCTCCTGGATTACACTCCAAAATACTAGCACAGCATATCTGCTACTGTGCATTTCTCATACCGGTTAGTCCACTCAAACAGAGGCGCTCATGGTAAGATTACTTGCCCTGCTTTTTGTTACCTTGAGATTTATAATGTTTATTCTACAGATGGGCCGAAAACCTGCTTTATCTTGAAATGAAAACTACACTTACTCTGGTTTTTAAGTTTTATACTGATTTTACCATTACAGCATCCAACTTAACTGTTTTCTCAACATACTTAAGAAATACCAAATTAGAACTTAGAAAAGAGGGAAGAATGCTGGGTGTTGTAGGCCAGTTTAATATAAATTTGTTCCCTAAAAGGAATGAACAAAGCTTACAGAGGAAATTAAACATGTCATACACTCATTTTGATGGCTAGTGTATTGCTAAATGTGTACACATCCAAAATGGTTAGATTAACTGCATGTAAAGTGCTTGTTCAGTTACCAAAGGAATAAGGACTAGCATATTAAGAAAACATTAAAAAAACACAAGTAAACTTAAATTAAAATACTGAAAATAACAGGGAATATTCCTCATTGAGTAATATCACATCAGTCCTACTGGCAGAGCTGCCATTTATTATGATGTCATCATAAATTATGTCAATATGCTCAGGCAATTATTTTGAGGAAAACCCCACGATTTAATCAATATCATCTGGTAGAGTTTTTTGCTTTGTTCTTAAACCAAGATGACTAAACAAGAGTTACTTAATGGTTAGTTACACTCCAGAATGGTATTCTGGACAGTATCCAAAGCTGAATATTATTAGCAATAGTCTGAACTCTAATTGGTGTATGAGAGCTCATCCTACCAGGGAATGGCTCAGAAGGGAACTTACTTCGTTCATAGCAGGGAATCGAAGCGGGGCAGAGACCTTCTGCTGTCCGTTGACATAGATATACACAAGGCTCTGACCAAAGGGCCTCTTTCCAGGCATGTGAACAATAGTTATGTTGTGCTGGTTAAGCAAGAAAAAAACAATTAAGTCATTATTAAGAGCAGTGAAATGATTATATGAAACTATTTATCTCTACTAAGCTGGTGAGGAAAGCACTTAAATTCAAAGCATCAACAAGAATGTAAGATCACCTGCTGCTTCCATTTTTAAGTAGCAAATGTAATGTTTACATATACACAGGTTTTTGAAGAGAGAGATCCAGCTCTTTCATAGTAATGCACATCAGTTCTTAAGCATAGGAATAGAAAAAGATAAGGCAGAAACAGCACCACAGCTAATTTACCACACAGCACCACAGCCACCTATGCTTGTTTTAATTTAATATAAAAACCATCTAATGCTGTAACAAGCTTATTAACCAACAGAAAATGCCTAAGACACATGCATAAGTTAGCTCAATCAGCAACTAATCTATATGAAAATGGCTTGCATTATTTGAGATTAATTCTGTTCTTATGCAATGAATTATTGCAATATTATAAAACAGACTTTTTGTAAAACAATAAAAAACCCGTAATTTTGACTTCTGAGCTAACAATACAATCCTAAACAAAGTGTTTCTCAGTATCAAATCTTACCCAGAGAGAGTCAAAAAAACAATGGTCAGGCAGCATCACTGTTGCATATTCCCTCTTCGTGCACACTGCAACCACCAATACCCCTGAGCAGGTAATAAAGGCTTCAAACCCCATACCACTTCCTGTAAAAAAGCTACAAACACACACAATCAAGGACTTGCCTCATCAAAACTACCACCTAACAACACATTCATTAAGAAGAAAATCCACTCAAGTTGTTTGACGGTGGTCCAATATTTACTATGTGACTCTTACTCCTCTTATTAAAAAAAAAAAAAAAAGAGAGACCAAACGCCTTTTTTTTTTGCTTCTGTTAGTACCCAAAAAGCTAAATTATATCAAGAAGCTTTCCTGTCAATATGCATTACTTAAGCACCACGAAGGTGCCTTCTCACTTGTGCTCTCATACAAATCCAGAGTTCATTAACTTTACAACAAACTGTGTGAAGGCTGTTCTGGTTTTGGCTGGGGGGATTGGAGGGATTGGGTCTTGGTTTGTAATGTTGTTTTGCTTAAGCAACGAACCTTACCACAATTTGGAATTACGGATGTCGAAACTGCAGATGACAAGAGTTTACAACAGAGGAACGACACGTTATTTGTGTGACAGAACCTGGCTGTGGTGACAGCTGAAAGCTCTCCCTTTCCCAGACTAAGCATTGCCTTCGATGAAGACAAGCAGAAGCACCGCGCGCCGCGGGGTACCGCGTGCCACAGCGCACAGACGGCCTGCTGTGGTCCGTAGGCTGTAGCAGTTACAGTAACTGTACCTATAGAGCTGCTTCCTCTTGCCGCTCTTGCCCGTCGTGCCGGGATCCACCCGGTCCTGGTCAAGGCAGAGCCAGGCGTTGAAGGAGAAGGCGGAGCCGGGCCACCGGTGGATGGGGGGCAGGGCGATGCCGGCCATGCTGTGGCGCAGGTCGAAGTACTGCAGGGCGCAGGCCAGGCCCTGCTTCCGCGCCATGGCCAGCAGCGCGCGCATCACCGGCACCACGTACGGGTGGGCGCCGCGGGGCTCCTCCGGCCGCAGCAGCCGCACCAGCCGGAGCAGCTCTTCTGAGCCCATGGACTGGCTCCCCAAGGAGCCCAGCAGGGCGATCAGGTTCTCGGCACAAGTGCAGTGGAGCGCCGAGTGGGAATTGAGGGTCTCGATGATACGGATGACCATGTTCGCGTTGACGCACGTGGCGCGGCTCTGTCTGTCGATACAGCAGATTCGCCTCAGCCAGCTGGAGATGAAAATCTGCAGCTCGTGTGATTCTAGCTCTGGAAGCCACTGGATGAGCAGCAGTAAGGGTTGGACGTTACTAATGCCTAGTATCCCAACAGCCATGTGGTCACCCTCAACAGCCTGAAAAACAGCAGGGAACTCGGATGTGAAATACAGTAAGACGGGGCCAGAAGTACTGTAGAAAGATGTAAGCATTTCTGCTCCAAAGCAAGCACAGCTCACCATATTCATGAGTTCCTCCAGCAATTCCCGCGACGGCTGACCCAGTGATTTTAGTACCTCATATATGTGCGCATACCCAATCCTCTCCTTGAAGACCTCCTGAGGATAAAAATTCCAGTCTCACTAACAAATAATATGGACAAAAACTGCTCGACTACTGCGGCAGGTAGACAAGCAACTTTTTAATTTTAATTTAGACAATTTAATGCAATATTACATAAATAATAATTAGAACGTAATAATTACAGATTAGAAATCTATTTTTGATAACCTGTTTATTCTCCTGTCTCTAGAATGCTGCAGATGAGAAGCATTTCACTACAGATAAATAAAAGCTCAGAATTTTATTTTTATTAATTACCTATAAAAGAATATAACTACTTTGGTATAATCCAGATATTGTTAATATCACAAAGAACAAATAGCTTCATTTTTCATCTTTTTAGGGCAAACTATAGCATGAAATGTTTACATTGAAGTGCAGAAGTATTCACATATAAATCTTTCAGTAAAAGATTTTGCTAGACCAGACTAAAAACCACTCATCCTAAACACTTTACAAAATTAGAGAAGTGTTCCAAGGAAGTTTTCCTGAAAACTAACTGACTTTACAAGAAAAAAAAAAAAAAAAAAATCAATCAGCGAAGTTCAAGTGGTAGTATCCACTTATGGTTTAATTATTAAACAGCCAACACATCATATGGAATGGATATTCTTCTCCTGGCTACAGTCTGTGCTGAAACTAAATTTTTTTAAAGAAGATATCTTCCAGCAGAAGTGAGGTGATTATTTAGGTAAACACAGAAAGGAAAAATACACACATTGAAGCAGGAGTACAACTGAAAACTCTGACTCTCGTGAATCCCAGCTAGACCCCACCTCTAACATACAACTCTTCCCAGGCCTTCCAGAGTCAGTGGAGAAATAAGCTTTTTCAGTAATGCTCTGCAGGACCATAACGGATCCTGTGGTCTCTCTCTTAAGGTGTACTGCAAGCAGCAACAAAATAAAAGATTCCTACTCCTCCTTTATCTTCCAGTGTACAGTCACATCCTTTTAACTGTGTCAAGTCAAGGGAATCATTCAGCCAAGGGTTAAATTTAATTAACTCAGCAATCCAGGAATAAATATAATGTTTTTCCACGGGCTTAGCTTCCAGTCAGAACCACAAACTATCCACAACCTATCCATTTACCAAATCACAAGAATAACTACCAAGGAAGGGCACAGGACAATGGCATGACCATCGTCTGGATAGCAATACTGTCCTGGCTTAGTTTAAAGCCATGTGAAGCTACAACAAAACAGGTGCCAGAGAATTCCTGCAAATACCCACTAAGTCTGTCCTATATACCCATGGGACAAGTAACAATGTACTTCCTTTACAGAGGTTCCAGCTGATCATACTCTGATCTTACAGTTTTGGCAGAAAGATGACTCAGTGTCCAGCCATTAGACACATATCAAGGGATAAGGAATGCTAATCATTCTATAGCTATTCCTATCTGGCACGAATGTGTGACCACAATGTGCTCATTCCCATCAGCAAGACCCGTCAAGGTATTGTGATAAAAACACTAACTGGAAAGAAGATCAAGAATCAGCAAACAGCCCTCTGCATAGACACTGTTACCTTTGCAGCTGGAGACTTGTGCATTACAGCTGTGAGGGCCTGAATGGTTGATACTGCCAAGGAATCCAGGTGTCCCTGAAACACCTGAAAGGAGCAGGTACAGAAGTCACATACAAACGTGCAAAGACAGTTCAGCTCCAAAATCTGTGTTGTGCCCTCTGGCCAGGAGGGAAACTGAGAGTTTGGTAACGTGCTTCAAAAATCATTTCCCCACCAGTCAAAATGTCAAACCCCACAGCCTACAAGGAATTACAGCACAGTGGGCAACTAGCCACAGACTTCAAGAGGAGAGAAGCATTCGCAACACAAACTGCACCTCAAATATTCTGATGGACAAACAAGTTTTCCTCATGCGTCTAATGGACAACCTCAAAAGGGAGGGAGGAAAACAATTAGAAAATCTCTTGCAGTGTGTGTGTGTGCTGCTGGAAAAATCAGCATCTGCAGTTCATATAAAGGGACTTATTTTCCATCCAAGGCCCTGCAAACCAATACAGCACAGACACACCTCCAAAGTGTAAGAGATAAATCACACCAGCACAGTTAGGTGGCTGCCTCATCCATAGCCTCATTGCAATGATTCAACACCTCTATTTCTAAGTAATCTTTTGAGGTTTTTTTCTATAATTCATGTTTGTATTGATATTTCCATGATGGTTTTAAGAAAAAAAAATTGTTGGAGAGCTCTTTTGCATCCATCAGTAAACCTAATTAGCAACACTGTGCAAACAAACATACTTTTTCATCATCTCTGAAATATTACGTGCAACTCAGACATATTTTGAAAGTGAAATGTCAAGAATCAGAAGACTATTAGATGTGAAGAAACATTTACATGCGGTTAGAGCGTCGTGCTGTGTCCAAAGAAGCCAAAGCTATTAGTTAAAAATCACAGTTTGTAAATACCCATCCCTTGTATTCAGCATTTTTTTCACATTTTTAACCAGAACAAATAATTCCACTATAAAATTAATACAAAAATTTGCATTTGAAACTTTCCACAGTACTTGGGAAAAGTGAAGCAACGGGCTATTCCTACCTCCCTGATTCAGCCTGTCCATTGTTTTGTGAACATCTGTTCTTGATGACAAGCAAAGAACCAGGACACCAAACACAACCATTGAGATTCACAAACAAGGCCCCAGAATCGAAAACACCACAGTGCCCAGACAAAGAGCAAAAAAGAGGAAAAGGAAGGGAAAAAGAATCACCACTAGGTTGAGAGAATTAATTTGGATCCCATTCATGTACTTCACCTTTTCCTTAACAGAAGCATAACTGATGCTCATTCTATTGCTAATCTCTGCAGTTTGAAGCAGATGAATAAAACATAGGCTGAATCCAATCAGTTATTCAGAAAAATCATTTTCCAGAGACAGGAGAGGCTGATCTGTGCAGCATTACAAGTTCATCCTCCTGCAGAAGGCTTAAGAGGAGTGGTTAAGGTGAAGCACAGGAATCAATTTTCCTGTGATTGTGTCTTGACTTCAACTGAAGCAAAATACAGTTTAGGTAGGTACCTGGTCCTCATTCATTTCTGTCAGTAATTTGTTGGTAAGGTCTTTCTCACTCTTGTCTGCCACTTTATTGTTAGCATTTAAAAACAGCTGTTAGAAACAGAGACAAGAATAATGGAAATAATTGCAATAAACAGTTACCTGCAGCCAAATCTGTGGAGGCTGCCTTAGATTTGTATTTCACATACAAAAACAAAAAAAGGGGGGGAAAAAAGGAAAAAAATAAAGCTTTCTCACACTAGTAAGATAATCATCCACTAGTATTAGTCTTCTGTTAATTCTTAAAATAGCGAAGATTACATTGTATTTCTGGTAAAGAGTAATTACTTTTTTCCCCCCCCAAAAATAAATGAAAATATGTAATCACTGAGACAAAGAGAGAGATTTATCTGGAATTTATACTCGTGTCTGGCTTAGCAACTGTGATTTCATTCACAATATGCAAAATTACAGGGTTCTAAGAAATTTACTCGTAAGAAAAAGACAAGAGTGGGGCATTAACAAGGAAATGGATACAGACGTTTCACCATTTTCCACTTAAGTTTCACCCAAAGTGAAAGCTCAAGATACCTAGACAGAATATTTTCATCTTCAAAGAACACAGTTGGAGAACTTCTGGGGCACACAGTCTTTGGGACAGGAAGAAGGGCAAAATAGGCCATAGGCATAGGAAGGCCATCATCCTAAGAATCAGACAGGTTGCAAATAGCTTTAAATCAAATATACAGCTACACTGAATCTTCAGTTAAGGAGCTGTTCTGCGTTCAGTAGCTAAATTCCTAGTCAGTACCTGAATTTGAGTTTCAAACTCACCCAAATTCATAATCAATTGCAGTCAATTTGCGTGCCGAATTTAGCTTTAACGTAACCAGAACTAAAATTTACCTTCTTCTGTTCCAAGGTTTTATCGAGGCATTTAAAGAAAGCCCTGATCAAAATGTTTTAAAAATTCCTTTAAAAAACAGGAACCACTTTGCTTTAGTGGATAAAACCTAAGCATTTCTTTTCCCACACATACACACACACTTTGCTTCCTTATCTGCTAGCTTAGTCTCCGTGAAGAGGAACAACCTGAGAAATCGACTTCCATATATTAGGGCAAAACAAAGGACAACACTCAAGCTATTACTTTGACGTACACAGGTGTGAAAGCACATCATTAGAAACACTGAAAGAGCACTCAACAATGCAGAGTAACTATGTCTCAGAGGACTGTAACACTAGCAAGAATAAGAACATTAAACAAAAATAAATGCAGACAATGCAAAAATAAAGAGTATATGTAACTTTTGGTACGAGTTACTCCATTTCTTATAAGGCATGTGAAAAAGAAAAATAGATTTCTTTTTACAATGTCTACATGGTTTTAATTTTTCCATTTAAAAGCTGTTCTAAACCCACTTTTTTTTAAAAATCAGACTTACTGTTAGAGGTCATCGTGCTTTGCTCCAGATCTGACCTCTGACACAGTTAAGTAGATGAGAAAAGATTCAGCACTGACAAACCAGTTTGTTAAATGCCTCTCAGTACAGAATAAGCACTTCGTGATACATCTAAATTACAGTTTCTCTTTCTGGCAAAAAAGCGACATTCAGATCATGAGATCATCAAAATTTAACCAGGCAGTTCTGAAAAGTTTTGTGTAGCTCTCTAACCCTAAAGCAGAGTTAAGGAAAGATAGTTTGCCCATGAGCCTTAAAACCAGCAAATATGGAAAAAAAAAAGATTTACATCCCAGAAGATTGTTATGCTGCAAATGACTAGGCAGTATGAGTAGAAATACAGCCTTGAACACCCCAAGTTCTATGGGATATCTATAGCAGAAATAGTGGTATGGATTTTCTTTACCCCTCCCTTCCATGGAAATTACTTGCATTTCAAGTTTGCAGAAGAGCCAATAGATTCCTGAGTTTCAGATATGTCTATGGACTCTCATGTTCCCTGCAGAGATGCAGAACGTGCTTTCCACACACGGCTTGCTTAGGAACCCAGTACCAATTTTCACAAATGAAGGAAGAAAACCTAGCACTAGGGTCTCCATCCCCAGCTAATAAGGAGAAACCCTAATTCCACAGCTAAATCAATCCTTGCTCTTTGGCTTTGAAGAAGAATGGAGACACAGTATATTTGGAAGTACAAATATACTGCAACACCTGCCCTATCTCTCCCACTTCTCATCCGTAGGGGGATTTTGCCTGGGAAAGGCTAAAAAAGCACACTGTGTACCAAACTGGCAGCACTGATCTCTAAACAACAGTGATATGTGAGACTGCATCCCTGGAAAAAAACCTTAAAAGAGCGTATCTTGTAACATACAGACAGGCAGAATAAAAATAAAAGCAGCCTGCTGCAAGAAAAAATAGAGCAGCTGTTCCTGCTTTCTTTAATTCCACCCCTTGTTTATGAGCGCAGGAACACAGCTAAGAGTCTCCAGGAAGAGGTAAACATCACGCTGTTGATGATTTTAGAAGAAACTAAAAAAGGAGTTTCTCATAGAGTACAAGGTTAGTACAAAAATAGGCAGATTCCCAAACACAGGAGAAGAATGGAAAGGTCAAACAACGTATTTTCAGAAGGAAATAATAAAACTACAGACTATTCAAAACACTCCAAGTCAGCTGGCATTCTGCCACTGATTATAATTACAATTAGAACATAATCCAGACGCATTTATTTTTAATACATCATTGCACTGAAATACATACTAATCCAGAATCTAAATGGATTAGAAACAAATTGCACACCATAGCTAGCATTAAATTATCTAGTATCAGAAGAGCTCAAAACAGCTATGTCACTAACACAGCACATAAGAGAAATAAAGTAGTGCAGAGAGTTACATTGTATGTTTTCTTTCACACAGGGAAAAATGAAATCAGTGCGATCAGTGGAAGTTTGCAAATTATGACCAATTGCGGCCGAGATGAAAACCCTAAGTTCTATGTAGAAAAGGAAAAACTGAGGAACATTTTTAACATGAGCTTGAGCTCATGTTTTATGTCAGCCACACGCAGTTTGAAACACTTAAAATGGCACACCAAGAAGATTTTTTTAAATGAAAAACCATTCCTCTGAAATTACAATTCCGACCTCCATCTGGCAACAGTTCTTAAGTGACTTCCTAGCAATCCAGTGATAGAATATAAAAAAAACAAAACCAAAAAAACCCAAACCCCACAACAAAAACTCAAATAAAAAAGGCAGGGGTGATTGATTTTTTTAATCAGACACACTGCTAGAAGGTCACCATGCTTAGCTCCAAGTTTGACATCTGAGAGATTTTAATGGGTAAGGAAAGATTCAGCAGTGATTCAAAGCTACAGCCTCATAACAGATTTTAGGGAATGAGCAGGATCTGTAAAGGTGTTTTGCTCAGGACTCGAAGGAGCATTCCTTGCTTTAACCACAAGACAGACATGAGACACCTCTACTTCATTAGTAAAAATACCAGGCAGGTTTTGTTAAAAATATGGTGATAGGGGAGAACTTACCTTGCAGTTCTGCAACAGTCGAATGAGATGCTCAAAGCAGTTACTGTTAAGGAAAATTGCCTGCAGAACAGGTCTATCTGTGCAGTCCAACATGGCTGTGATGGTGTCTATAAAATCAAAACAGAACTTGCATTAAAGACAAAACTTCTCCCAAACCACCAAGCATTTCTTTCCTGCACATTCCGTAATACACACCATAAAAAAATTAGACTAATTATATGCTCTGCATTTTTGATCAAGAATTATATGCATTTTAAGAACAAATCACTAGGCCTAAAGCTAAACATTTTGACACTGTAAAAATTAACACATAGCCTAATATTATGGAGAAATTTCAGCTAATGAGTATCTTTAACTGCTTTGGAGCTCTGTTTCAAGTCATTGCCAACTGTGAGTATATAGCAGCATAACCTTTTTTTTTTACAGCACATGAACGCTTGTTTCCTCAACAGGCAATTACTCTGCATCCTACAGCAGCCTTATACTGTAAGCATTCTCCATGGCCACAGTACTATCTCCTCAGTTTTCTTGGAAGTATGGGAAAAGAAACACCTTCATTTCCCACACTGAACATCAAAATGGAAAATCTCAAACCCCTGAATTCTAACCCAAAAACTTCTACCCAACTACTTCAGACTATTACTTTTGGCTAATGTTACAACGATGCCATTTGAAAATCAAACCATCACAAAACAGCACCACATGGCTATTTTATTACAGAAAAGTTTTATTCTGAGATTGCTAAGGTTCTGGTAAGTGTCACTCCTTGCCTAGCAAAGTTTTTCTCTTTTAATGGAGACTTTCAGTCTATGAACTTTGACACTGGTTAAATGGCAGCAATCTGATATGTTTTTTTCTGGTTTTTTTATTAGTAAATGATTAAGAAAGAAATATCTAAGAAGAAAGGTTAGAAATTTTTCAATTGCTTAGCCAAGTCAATATTTTTTACTTCAGAGGTATTGTCAAGAACATTTGAAGGAACTGCGTACTCACTCAGCATTTGGATCTGCAGTGCTATGAATCTGCTCTCCCACTGCCTGCACCGCCTCGGATTAGGTAAGGCTGAGTGGTCTGAATTAAGCAACTTGAAATAGTTCTCCAGTATTGTACTTGTCTCGACTTGGCGCTGGTCAGAACTGCTGGTTAGGAGGATATGGACAACTTCTGTCAGGCACTTCAGAGTCAGCTCTGCCTTCCTGCTCACTTCCTCAGGGTTTCTGTCATCCCAGTTGTCACAGTCTGCTAAAACACGCATCAAGACTTCCATGGTGGCAGGAGATACTGCTTGAAGAGCATTTCTCTGAAACCCATTAAGGCAAAAAAAAAAAATTAAGAAAAATAAATTTAGAAGCATTTAAGCCTCTTCAAACCAGTTGCTTCCACTTGAGTTATCTGAACCATGCAACATGCATTATTATACCTACTAATGCTGTGTAGTTGGTAAATAACTAAGAAACATCTTATTTGGATTATGCTGATGGCTACAGATGAAATGCATGCCATCATGTTCACTTAAATAGGCTCTCTTTTTCAAAGGGAACACTTAAGAGAAAAGGAAAAGTAATTTAAATATGTGTTATAAAATTCTTACAAGGTAACATTGATAAACTGCTAATTTGAGGCAAACCTTCTCCCCATCTTCATTTTAGGTTATGAGATTCATGATACTTTAGAACATGTGGTAAGAACATAATAATTAGCAAATGTTTGCCTGGGCCCTGAATGCATTTTCCTCACCTTTCCTCCTGGGGGCCTGACTGCATAGGCTCAGGCTTGTGGTGATGATTGAGAAGCCCTGTCAGGAACTCCTTGCCCTCTGTAGGGAGCTGCATTCAAGTTTCGGCTCTCAACCCCTTCCTTGTTTGATCTACACTGCTGCAGCCATGGCCATGCCTGGCCATGTCATGTCTGAACCTGTTGACTGCAGCTTGGCCTTAGCTCTTCCTCATGGCTATGGATGGGGCTGGCACCCCATCCCCTGGGGGCTGACTGGCCTCTTGACTGACTCTAGTCAGTACCAGCAGAGCAAACCCTTACCCTGATGTGCTCACCAGACTCCCTGGCTTGACTTTAGGTTCTATCACTCCAGACTTCTCTAGTGGGCTGGGCTGCTGGATCCACCAGAGCTGCTTCCATCACTCTGGGTACAGTGAGATCACACCCTCTGTCACTCAGGTCAACTGCTGCTGGCCATCCTGCTCAGACTCCACGTGCCCTCCCTGATGGAGCAGAGCCTGGCTTTGCAGCTCCCTGGCAACTTTTGAAAACAACTCTCTCTCTCCAAGTTCATCAGAAGTAGCAGCTGCCTGTGACCAGACTAAGCAGGACATTACAGAAGTCAGGTGAGAAAGTGGATGTTGGCCTTGCTGCTGATGAATACCCTCTTTTCCTCATATTCTTTAAACAGCTTCCAAGCTGTAAAGATCCCACGCCTAATACTGAAAACAGCTTACTTTCAGCACTGGGAAGTAAGCTAGATGAATTTCATGCACATGAATACAAAACTTTCATCTTTACTGGAGGAAATTCCTAATCTAGTTACACGCTTTTCTCTTTATTACAGTAAATTCATATGAACATACAGATGTTCTAAACAGCAAACTTCTACGGTTACTTGAAATCAGGATCCAGCTTTTAGTATTTAGGTATTATTGTCCAGAATGATCCCAGAGCTCCTAACACAAAAAGAATTAATCATGGATAATAAATTCTTCTCATTTACAAGTTATGGAGTATTTAGAAGTCTTAAACAAGGAACAAGCATTTGGAGGTTTCAGCAGCTGAAAAGTTTAGAGTATCCTTACCTGACCACCAGCAACAATAGCTCCAAAGAGATGCAGCAGGCAACATTTTAGGCTTTCCTTGAGATGTTCACTTTCTTGAAAGCATTCTGATTAAATAAAAGATATTTTCCTCAAAAAAAAAACCCAAAAAAAACCCAACAACCCACCAACAAGTAATAAAAACCCCTCCTTTATTCCCCGTCATCAGACAAATTTAAAAAAAAAAAAAATCTGTACCATCTCCACTTTGTTTTATATAACTCAGACACAAACACACCAATTCCTGCATTATCAAAGTAACACAACATGACAACATTTATCAGGAATTCACAGGGCCACACCTTCAGCTTGCATAAACTTCCCATGCCAGCTGACAGAACTATAGACACACAACTTTTGCTCTTGATTCATAATGTAAAAATTAGCCTATTTTGTCCATGCTAATGAGAGATAGAAGTACATTCTAACATACAACCAGTTATCAAGCATGACAAAGCTCAGAGAAACTTTGGCATGAAAAGTCTGATGCCACATGCAGTGCAGGTAGCTCAAAAAAACGGCCCCTGGACTTGCTGAGTTTAAGGCAGATTGCCAGAGAATCCTGGGCAGATCTGTAACCTTTCTAGCAGTAATTTCTTTAATGACAACTATCCTGCATCTCTTCTCTTTCCATATGTGATAAAAATTAGTCCCAGACAGCCTCAGGAACTCTTCCTAGCAATAGATATAACCTGGATATTGTTGTTACAGCAGTAACAACTAGACCTAACACAGCAGCAAGAAATTACAAAGCATTCTTTTTGGAAATACCACTTATTGGCAAGTAAGATTTCTGACTGAATGTCTAAGCCTGGTTTAGAACAAGATTGCAGAGCTATTTTTCCAATCTTTTCTCCAAGCAGAACGAAGTTTACTTAGATGATCACACTGTTAGTTAGCTAGTGCCACCACTCCTTGACTTACAGCCTCTGGATCTTTGTAGAACCTCAGACAAACTGAAAAGAGCAGTACCTAGCAGATTGTGAATAAATCATTAGGCTGAGTAGACTGAAACCACCCCACCTCAAATTAGCCCTGGCATGGCAGAATGCTTAAGGCACAGGCTCAGCAATTTCTCAGCAATTACTCTGTCCTTTCTGCCAGTGGGCCAACAAGCAGATGAGTATCTGCCAGCTAATTAGCACGCTTTTAGCTCGGTCACATTACATGATATTTAAGAGACTTAGGGGGAACCACAGGACAATTCACTGAATGGAGAGGAGAGAACCTACAGATGGCATTCCTCGGCAGCAGCCTTTAGAGTGGGTTTCCAGGGCTCTGGCACGTAGATAAGGGCATTTTACTGGCAGCAACTATTTGGTTCTTTTGGCAACTATCCTATTTTTTTGTACACAGCAACGGAATCTCAAGGAACAGGAGCTATGACTCAAACCTAGAAAAATCAAATTCATAAATGCTACCACGCCACAAATAGAACTTTTTTTTTCATTTTCAACTAAAACTAAGTTAACTGATAGCTGCAAAAAGGGCTGATTGCACTCCTTCACTGACCACTCTATGGCAAAATAGTGATGCTCAGAGCAAAGAGCAAATAAAAAAAAAACCAAGCAACCAAAGTAATCACTTCATTCAGCCTCAGAAAGCAAGTAAAGGACTTTTACACATTATCAGGCATGCTTAGGAGAAAGTTACTTGGGCTCACTAAGTTCATTCCTCTAAAGAAAACTATTTTTTAACAGGCTGTTAGGCAATACTTACGGTAAAAGAAAGGGACAAATTCAACAGTGAGGGAAGCTGGTTTGTACTTCTGTCTGCTCCTTTCAACTGTACTAAGGAAACGTCTGCAACCACATTAAAAACATACACCAAAGAAATTAGACATTATACCTTTGTTTATGAATTGCTTCTTAATTTATGACTTATAATCCCATATTCAGTCTGCACCTAAAAATACTTAACATTTTACAAAATGGTTTAGTTAAAAAAAATAAAAAAGCCAGCAATCTCTTATTTAGTCCATGCTTATTGTAACACAATTTTGTGCTTGAGGGAACTCAAAATCAAATCAAAAGGATGTAATTCTACTGATACACTTATAAACTTATTTTCAAAGATGTAACTTTTTTACACTGTGAACTTCAATAACTTCTTTTGCCCTAATTCAAAAGCAGGTCTGCCCACCACATTCTTTTTGACTTCCTTGTTCCACTAGTTTAGAAAAACGGCCAGTTTTTGGAAGGAGAATGTAATGTAAGCACCTTCATGGCGATCAGTTACAACCAATTACCTCTTAATATATCCTCAAATTTAATTTTCTTTTAACTTTTACATTAACAGTAAAAATATTATAATTTTTGAAAGTTATTTAAATCATATCCAGTATGAGAAAGCCTAACACGTTTCTGTGGTGTGACTCTACTGATTCATGGTTAAAGCTCTGACTATCCACAGTATTTACAATGCTGCTCCACACATACCCTGCAATTCGCTGCCTCCAGTTTCGATACGGATCATACAGACTTTCACAGAAAGCCAGTGCATGTCTCACAAATTCTTCTATGGGGGTCTGATCCTCCACTTCTTTTTCTTTTGTTTTGCTTTTTAACTGGGGAGAAAAAGGAAGCTACAGTCAGAAAAATTCCAGAAGTTGAAAATTAATCTGGATCTCCACTAGAACAGCTCTGGGTCTACAAATTGTTCCCCACATAACACTATTACTGAAAGAGCAGATCACATAAAAAGGAGCAGGAGGTATCAGATAACAGAAATACAGACAAGAATTATTAACCACATACCTGCTGAATGTACAACGTAGTCATGGTGATAACATGGTTAATGTATGAACACATCCCAATCTCTTCCACATTAGCCAAATTCCTGTGAAGGCAACATAAAAACCACTGGACACAGTGTACCAACTGAAGCCAGTTCAAACAATGTTTGTTTTCTCATTCTGTCTACATTCATACAAAATACTAGCATTTCAAAAATACTCTCCAAAAGACTGCCCATACTTAAATGTTTATTTCTGTCACCGTTACAGAGCTCACAAGTTTTCATCTAACAGGAAGAAAGATTAAAGTCACTCTGCTACAGGCCAATTCCATCTGGAATTTGGGGGTTCAGAGGTTAAGCAGATTCCCAGGACACCCTAAATAGAAAGCTCAGAAATGGCATCTGATAACAAAGACAATAACTTCCACTTTATTAGTGCATACACTTTCTAACACTTTAGGAAACATATTACCTAGAAACATTCACTCACTTTAAATTCTCTGGAGCAAAACAAACACCTAATAATTTATTTTAGAAAATAAAGCAACAACAACAACAACTAAGAATTTCTCAGTTCTGAAGTTACAAAGATCAGATACCAGAATGATGACGTAGGAGAACTTTTCAGCAAGTAAAGGCGACACCAGTTTGTACTCCAGAAATACATTACCACCATCCACTCAGCTTATATTCAATATTCCAGGATACTGAAACAATGCCATACAGCTCTTTCTATTGTTTCAGAGGTAAGGCGAGCCAAAGTATGCAAAAACGCTGCTTCAAACACTCCTCAGTAAAGGAGATTCTCTATTATATTCTATCCCCTTCTCTCTAAAAGCATTTTGCAACAGCAAACTGAAGAAATAATGAGGAATAGATCCCTAAAAACAGTTTATTTATTTGTATCAACAGAATTGCACTATCAGGCAGAAGTTTCAGAAGGAAATCTGCATGAATAGTGTAATAAGTTTCACAAACTGCTTATGGAATTATAGGCATGTTAAGAACGTGAAACAGTTCTTCCTGTACAATTCTCTCAAGTTATTTCATAGCTAACACTTGTTAGAGTGCACAGTTTCTTTTAAAATTAGTTCTTATATGAGGTACATTGTATCTTGAATTCCCATAGATTTATCTTCTATAGCTACGAGAAATTTAGTGTTTAATCCCCTTCTATTCCTAGCAAGCATTATTACTACTCTTCTCTCTCTCACTTTTTAATTCCCTCTGCCTTTATTTTGAAGGTTGTGAGAAGCGTCATTTCTCTGTATCTACTGGAAGGTATCAAACCCCATTGCATGTGTCATTAAAATCTATATTTACAGGCTGCATCAAGATTTCTTAACCAAAACAAAAGCCTTGCAGAGGTAAGCATTAGAACAAATACCTGCAAAGGATGATAAAGAATTTCACGAGTAAAAGTGACAGAGTCTGCTGCTGCTCTTCCAGGCCATCTGACATTTTCTGGACACACTGTAGCAACTGGAGCCTGAGGACCTGAAGAATGTTATCAGGAAGCAGCGATATTCCTGGTGGAATGTCATCCACCCTAATGAAAAAAGCCAGACACAAAATTGTTAATCATACAAAAGCCAAGCTGCCAATCGATTTCCATGTACTCATGCAGTGTTCCAGTGAAGTTCTGTGGGAAAGGTCACCCAACTGACACAGCACAAACACCTTCTAATGAACCACAAGGAAATCTCTGGTGCCAATACACCAGCCTCAGCTTTCTTTTCCCCAGCAAAGAACTAAAAAAAAAAAATGTTAAAGTTCAATGAGCTGCCTTAATTGCCACAAAGAAATTGCATGATCTTCATCAGGTAAACAGGTGGCCTGCAAAATACCCAGGGACAGCCACAATGGAATGAAACATGAGAACAAAACATATTTGGAAGAACATTTTCAACTTTCTAGTGAAGATTAAAATTGTCCAAATAAATGAGATGCCCATTATTATATAGCTATTGAAGCCCAGTTGGTATTCATCCACAGTGAACATCATGTCGCTCTTAATAAATTTCAAAAAGCCATACAAAATTATCTTCTGCCTATTGTTTTCTGCAACCTAAATTATTTTTAGAAGAACACCAGTGAGAACCAAGACATTAAGAAAAGAATGGGTTTATTCATGGTTTAATTTTTTTTTCCCAGTGATCGAAAACCAAATAAGAAAATGACCCAGGAACAACCACAAGGAATCCCATTTCACTAACAGTATAGGAATCTACAGATCTGTAGGAGCATTTCTTGGGATGAAAACTGTTTACTCACTTTTCACACGCTAAAAACACTTAGCCTTTGGCAGCAGCTTTTTACCCTGACACAAATCATCTATGAACTCTACGCAGAAAAAGGAAGACACAAGCAAGAGCCTTAGAGCTTACAAAAACCTTCAACATTGCCAAAGCCAGAGGAAACTTCAACCAAAAAAATTCAGCAAGCTCGAAACCTCACTAATACGACTGCGGCGTGCATTGCATCTATGCAAGAAAAAAACACCAAAAAGATGTACAGAAATGCAGTGACTAACCCTATACAACATGATCGCTATTATTTGAGGAATATGGGAACAATCCATTGTTTAGCTTCTAATGTTGAAAAGGAATCCTTTGTAGGAGGGAAAATCAGAGACCCAGTTTAGTAAAACACCTAGACAGGTATAAGTGACAGAAAGCTCCCATATCCTAGAAAACAAATGTTACCTATACTTATACATACAACCACCTACTGCTCATTCCCTTGCCTCTTCACAGTTACACAGTTGTGCAATTTCCTTTTTAGATCATGGAATCAAGGGATTTAGACAGCTGTAACACAAATTTTACAGCCTAGGCTCTAAACTGATAGCAACACTAAGCACAAACTGAGAGCAACTACTTTTTTTCTCAACACAAATGCTGAGAAAGAAATTCTAATTTCTGTGATAGCAACTTCAACCCTCAAGATGCTGGCAGATCCACACTCTCTGGAACTACAAGCATGGTTTTTCATAATGTGGTAATTCAGATTCTGATAATTCCCTCTCAGTATTAGAAAAACTGCAATTTTTGACAGCTGCAATTGTATCTCCAGAAGTTAATTCCCTAAAATGGCCAACAAGTCTTTTTCAGTAAGATCATGAAATGCTTGACAAGAGAACAAACAGCATACCCTTCATGCCTCACATCCCAGAGAATATTTTCCTTGCAGTAGCTCCCTGTGTGTTGCACAACCCGTGAGAATTTAGGAACGATGTATGAGACCAACATGAGAAATCCTAACTGGCTTTACACAAAATGAACATACTGTAGAGCATATAAATAAATGTAAGTATTTATAAATGTAAATATTTATAAATAATCAAGCTGGGTTTTGCCCCAAAGCAAGTTACTACGATGCCATCAAAAATCCATTAGATTTAAACAAAGTTTTAAATTTGTTGACATGCAGTATCAATTTTTCCCAAGCAGACTCGCAGTTTAAAGTAAGTACTTCAAAAGGAAGGAAAAAAATATAATATAAGAAACCATACCCTATCTGACATTGTTATTTGACTGCTAGTACCCTACCTCAAAAATATAAGAAAGAGCTTGACACATTTGGGACCTTTTTATTTATGATCTCCTTCATTACACTGAGGTGGTTATGCGCCATGCAAACCATGTCAGGTGTCTGAAAGGGAACTGAATCACCCCACGTTGTCTGCGCCTATTCCCGCTCAAACACACACTGGGAACTCTCCTCTGCCGGTGGAAAGCACTTGGGAACAAACTGCTGTAGCAAACCAGGCTTTACTTTTCAACAATCACCATGTAATCACACAAACCATGCAATCAGCATTCCTATCATGATTTCTGCATCATTTTTATGTGGATTTGAAATCGGCAAGTTAATAAAATACAGTTTCTATGGTACTTTGCATGAGCTTCCTTTAAGGTCCTTTGCTCAAGATCATGCAAACTAAAAGCAGAAAAAAAAAGTATGACAATACTCTGGAGGCCTTTGTTATTTTTAAAAGTATTGAATCAAATGACAATTCCTCTCCAATGAGGAGAAAAAAATCTGCACACCAGCTGGTAAAGGTTTTTTCCTTTTTATGGTAAATACCTATGACATGGATACATGTTTTGAGGGAAATAACAGACAGGCGTGCTGGTCTTTTGTGTCAGTGATCAAACCATTAGCATCAAACCATTACATTCACCTTTTCAGCAAAACCATGAATAACATCATCAATGAACCACTGCATAATGAGTAGAGCCATCCCTACCATACAAAAATAGGGGTAGAACCGAAGCTCTATAAGCTGCATAACTGTATAAGCTCTACTTATACAGTCAAATCATACTGGATACACTCACACACTATATTTAGAGGTTTCCTAATTCTGTACTGCTTAGCATCTTTCACATTTTCAAAGCAGACTTCAGGAAACTAGATATTCTAATTTATAGACAAAAACCCTCTTATGAGTTAAATCAGCAAGTGACAGTGCCAATTAAGAGTGCTTTCAGGAAGGAAAAAAAAACCCAAACCAAACCTGTAACAGCATCTTTACATTTCTTAACTGGGATTGTCTTGGATGCTAAAAACCCCCACATATGTTTTAGATTGACACAAAATTTCATGTCTGTCTTACAAAAGGTTAGTTGTGTCCAGCAATCTGTACAAGCCCTCTCCCTAAACAGTTCCTCATTATTTCCTGGCATTAGCCACTCACTACACAAGGTCTCGCAGGCATAGAGCTGTAAAACGTACCAAGATTTACAGAAGGGAAAAAAAGAAAAAAAAATATTCGTGCAGTCAGTTTCTCCTTTTAGCTAGCATCATACTTTTTTAAAGACCAACAGACAGAATTAGTTGTCTAATAAGGAATCCAGTTAAAGCAAAAAATAATAAAGTGAGTCCACAGAGTCCTGTGGCCCCTGGAATCACTGGAAATCAGCATTTGGCAGTTCCACACTGACCTACTTTTCTTTTCCATGGGCCCAGTATTACTGTTTTCACAATGTAAAGGCCTTCAATACAAATTGACAAAGCCCAAAAATATGTCACTTTTCACGTGCCTGATTATATCACAAATGCAAGTATGGGCAGAAACTGCAATTCTTTGTTAATTCCAGTTCTGATTGCTATGTTTGTTTTTTTTTTTTTAATGCAGACATAAAAGCACAGGAATGATCTGCCTTCATCCTTATGTTGTTTTGATGCTTTTTTTCACATCTGTTACACAAATGAGTCTAAATCCACATGGTTCTATTCTTCCAGACTAAATCACTAATCCTGTCACTAAGCTCAGGAAAACACACATTATTTTTACACTCACTAAAGTCACAACTTATCAAAATGAAGGTGCTGCTACTGTTCTGCATAACTAACCTTTATGTTGCAGAAAAAAATCCCACCATGAAAACCATGAACACATACACTAAAAAACACTTAAACTCAGAGTACAAATAAATTTAAAAAAACTTAAAATCAAAGTACCAGACATTCTTCTCTTCCAGTGTTCGTATTTCAATACTAAATAGTATGTTAAAGATAACCTGTGACAAAGGACAAACTTTTTTCCTTAACTAAACATAGTAAGACGCCATTTTTGACACTACAAAGGAATAAATTTTCAGAAGGAGCACAGAATTAACTTGAAGGTCTTGCTTACTGGTAGTTGCACAATATATTTTGCAATCATATAGGCATTATGAGGAAAATTTTAATACAAAGAGCTGGGAAGTCCAGGTTTTATCTGCTGAGATCCAGTTGCAGCATTCTCCACTTCCTTGTAACAGTTGAGGCTATCACTTGCACTTCAAACAGGACCCGATCCAAAGCCCATTAAAGAACTTCCATTGATTTCAACAGGGCTTGGAATGCAGCCATCATGCAAGGAGCACCATTCTTTGCTTTCAAACACCATCAGTGGTATCAGATGAACTGACACCAGTTCTCATGAAGTCGGAATCCTTTAACATTTGGTTCTTCTTAAAATCCCTAGTTCATCCAAGCACCTCAAAAGCAAGAGAAAACATCCAGTGCCTAAGTTTTTAACCCCTCATTTTCAAAGTCAGACATGAAAACACAACCATGATGACACAGCACACAAATTCAAAGTGCTAAATATGAAACTCTGAAATTAGGCTCCAAAAGACCCTCATGATTATAAGGGGGAACTTCTGGTAAGCAACACGAGGAACATCAGCAATACTCTTATCCTGAAGACTTCATGGATGCAAGGAAATCACTCTCCAGTCTATAACTGGTGCATATTTTAATTTTTAAATGTTTTCAGCTAAAATACCCAAATCTTCAATTAAGCATTTCATTCATCCTCAATCTTAAAGCAACTCCTGAAATAAACTTACAAACTCTTTACCTACATCCTGCTTCCCTTCTGTCACTGCTGATGCAGATAGTAAACACTATTTCATATGCAACATTTAATGAATACTTATTTAAAAAGTTATGATGAACACAAGGAATAACAATTATATTTCTATGAGAAAGAACAAGAAGTACTCATGCCAGTTTCCTAATATAATGCAAACACCAATATTTGCTTAGCTTCACCATTGCCAAGCCAACCTGACTTTCAAATGAATGGGAGTGCCACTAGACAACGCAAATCTTTCTTTTGTTTCAAGGCAGCACTGCCATTGGACAAGACTGGGCTCTCAGCCAAGTCTTTCAGATATCAGGGAAAGATGAACAGGTCTGTAATTCTACATACCTCGTTGGCAGCTTCTCAAAGTCCACATCCAGGAACTGTTCATAGCTGGACACAAAACTATCCAACCAGAGCTTCAGATAATCTGGATCTTTCTGCAGAAAGGAAGAGAACATTAGGCAATATTGCACTCAAGGTCATCTATCAACAACTCTGTAGTAATGCCTCAAATGAAAAGCTTCTATTTAATGCATTTCAAGTGGAAGAAAGAAGAGAATACACTTTTTTTTTTTCAGAACCAAAAGAAAAGACAACCACCTATGTACTATGAAATTTTCAACCACATTATGCTGATGAGATATTTTTGCTCTATTAATTAGTTTATATGTCTCCTCTTATTGGCACCAGTGTTAACCACAGCATTTTAGCTTTTCCCCTCACAATCTTAACTTATTCTCCAGAGGCATCCATGCCAACTTTACAAACTTACTAGGATATATTCTATTCTAGATACTGTAGATACTAGTACACAACACTCCTTATGGCTCATAAAATTAATTAAGAACCCAGCAAGTCTTATCACAAAATAATTTCTTTTTTTTTTTTTTTTGTGCTTCACTCATAGGTCAATATGGCAGATAACAGCATATTAGAGACAGATGGTATTCAGAAAGACAATGTAGAAACCGTGACTTGTATGCTGGATAGCTATAAAACAGATAGAAAATTGTATTTAAGCTTCCTAGTTGTTCCTAGTAGAGCATTAAGACTGTGTTTGTGACCAGCAGTCCCGCAGGGTTGGACACTGTCCTGGGAACCAGGACAGATATTAGCCCACTGCAAACCACACAGGGAAATTCTGTCAAAATGTGCATTTGAGATAGTCTTACTTTAGAAGTCAAGCTGCTTAATTTTCAAAAACAAGTTGCCAGCCCATAGGTAGCGTATTTCTCTGCCAGGACTGTGCAGTCCTGTCCATTAACACACACGCACACAGTCCCACACTCTATGCTACAAATCATTTTCAGAACAGTTTTAAAAATTTTGCCTGAAGTATTTGAGATTAAAAATGATTTCTGAATGCACTCCATAATTTATAACATTTTGCCGATGTAGAAAGCATTTTTCTTCAACACTTTCCCTCTTCTGTATCTGCTCCCTTTTTTTTTGTTGCCTTTATATTACCGTGAATGTTCCCAAATAAGATAATGTTTCCCTGCAGAGTTAAGATCGAAGAGCAAACAGTGAGTACCTCAAACACACACACTCTTCTGCACTGCACACACACTGCAATGTCAGTGTAAAAGAAAGAGCCACCAAGAAAGACTGAGAGTCCTGTCAGTGCAAAATAGCTACCTAGACAATAGCCCTCCACAGGGAAAAAAACCAAACAAAACAAAGTTAAAAAAAAACACACTAACAAAACAAACAACCCCAGAACAAAATAAACATATAAATCCAGAACTTCAAATGGTACAAAGCTCTTTTCAGAGCATCTTTCCACTGCAAGTACAGGAGTTATAAATCACGGAAATACATTCTACTTCACTGTAATTATTAATTATATAAAAAATGTGTTTAAAATGTGTTCAGGTATTGTGACAACAGGTGCCAAGCAAAACCCTCAGCTAGATACATGTATTATCTGATTATTTGCTTCTGCTGACTTTATGGCATTTTCTTATTCACTTTTCCTAATTGTCTTATTTTCCCTTCTTCTGCTTAATTCCTAATCTCTCCCTCCTTCATAATCTGTTTTTTCCTCATCTTTGCTCTTATTCACTTTTCAATTACTTAAGTAATCACTCCCTTTCTTTTCCTGTTAAAAATCTGTCAAAACAGCACTATGTTCTGGAAGGGTAATGTAGCCTTGTTCTCATGTTCAATATGCACTGAACTACCAAACAGGTCTCTTAAACACGCCTACCAATTCTCCTCAACATGAAACTGCAAAACACAGAATGAAGGAAGCTGTTGAGATAAAAAGTAATTTCAATGTTTCCAAGCTACTGGTTTAAACTACAGAGGTTGCTGGATTATCACAAGTAGGTGAGCACAGAATACACATTTCTCACGTTCAGACACCAAACATATTGAAAATCAACCCAAAAGTTAGACAAGAAGTAAGACTTGCCTAAAAGAATGACTTAGAAGTAGTAGAAGATACTGTCTTCAGACAGCCCAGCTTTTCAAAAATGTTGACAAATTTAAAGCTTTTACTTTCTTGTATTTCACAGCAAGTAATTTCAGCTGCAAGCAAGCTATTTCACAGGATCATAAAGACAAAGAAAACCAGGATACTATTTTAGTAATTACAATACAGCTCAGGCTACAAAGGACAAAGCAACCTCAGGGAAGTAATGCACAGAAATGTTGCCATATCCATGTGTCCATGCCTCTGATGATAACGGCCATATACACATGGAAAAACTGAACGTATGGGACTTTCTCCCTGTTGAACAAACCGCTTCTTCGTTGGCACAAGAAACCCCTCCTTGAAATCCAACAAGAAATAGTAGATTTATTCCATTCATATTCCCAAATTAAAATGTTTTTTTGACACAGCTCAAGGTCACTGCTAGTTGTTAAAAGTAAACTCATGTAAAAAACCTGGTTTTCGTGGTCACCATGAAAGATGTGCAAATGACAACACGATCTGACTTGAAATTGCTTTAACAAAAGTCAAGGATGAGAAAAGGGAAGGGTAGGGCAAAAGACAAAATTATATTAAATGTCTGCTTGCTCCTTTTTAATGATATAACCTAAATCAGTTTAAAGCTTCTTTATCTTTGAACTACGGTGCATTTGCAAAGCTATCAGTACAGACTGGGAGTAAGAGAACACTGGCAGACAAAATACACAAGAAATGGCACTTAGACAGATGGCAAGAGTAAACCACTTTATGAAAGAGTCAAAAGTTTTTGCCTACCTGTAGAGCACATACTGCTCGATTTGCTCTGCCACTACAACTCCTCCCAGTCCTACTAAAAACCAACTGCAGTACTACTTGATCACTCCCTGCAGCACTATTCAACCCAACTCCGTTCTAACGCAATCCCCTGCTAGTCAATTAATAATGTGATCTTCCAAGTTATTAAAATAATCAGATTTGATATCAAAATACCAGGTAGCACTACTGGTATGTGCCAATAGAAAACGGTTTATGCAATAGTTGACTCAGAGTCAAATCTAGAGATTTCCATCCAAGCAACGGCACTAATTCAAAACCACTTGGACAAAAAATTTTTAAAAAATCATGAAGGCAAAAAAGTAAACAAGATCACTTAGCAACATAAGAAACAGCAAGAAATATATCTCTATTATACACCAGCTAACAGAGGCATGCCTCCTTTCCAAAAAGGAACAAAAATGAAGACTTGTGAAGCAGAAGTTCATTCCAGGAAAAAGTGACAAAATATTTACCAGATGGGCTACGATTAAGATATGTAAGTGGTTTCAAAAACGTAAGAAACAGAAGTTATAAACAGCTTCCCAACCTCAAATCTGGCCCAGGTTTTTGGTTTTGTTTTTTTTTTTTCGTTTATTAGCAGCAATCATTACAGATCCTAGGTGCCAGTCTCCTGTTGAAAGCTGCAAGAAATCTACATTTTACTGAAGCGGTTTTAAGAAAGAAAACTGAAAATGGTACATGTTACCCTCAGCAAAGTACATGCCAATGTCCTAAAACACAGCTAAATACATACAACCTTTCTGAAGACCTGCCTGTGTGAGTTAGATGCATCTTACATTCTTCCAAACCAAAGGCATCATAGTTCAGGAGAAACAAAGTCTTTTTACAGTGGTTTAAAATTCCAAGTTCATAATAAAACCACGCAGTAGTAACAGGTATCAGCTGTTTTGCTTACACTGTGATTTTATGTACAATGCAACTACCCAGCTTCTTTATCTTGAACTGAACTTTTTCTTGAGGTCAGCTGCTGCCACTTAATCTGGAGTTTAAATTTGGTGGAATGAAAAATGGAAAAGAATGTTATTTCTGTTAAGTTCTCCACCCACTCACCTTTTCAACAATCTTCTATTTTCCCACGACAGAAGTGGTAAACCATGTTAACAGCAGAACACAAATTATCCTTACTTTAACATGAATACATTTGTGTTCTCCAATGCCAGATCAACTTTCCAAGCCAGCACATGTCGCAATATGACAAATATTTGGGCTATTATGTGTCAGAGGAGAGCATCCCATAGGATCCAAGCCGCGACTGAGGGCAATAAATCACTGAACCTCAACCTCAGCTCCACCTGATTCAATGGAATGCATTTCCCCTCTTTGGAAATTACCCTTTTGTTATCATTCTGCAGACAGGTAGCTGGAGGCTGTATGTCAGAAAACAATGCCAAATAGTTTTCTGTGGTGCTGGTTGGAAATGCACTTTTAAGGCACAGTTTACAAAGCAATTTATGCTTTGATAATACACCACAAGGCTAACTGTGATAAACCAAGGTGAGGATTGATATTCTTTTCCAGCCTCACCACATACACTCTGCAGACATGTCCTATGAAATCAGCAAGAAATCAGGAAGGACATTTTTAATTTGTACAGCAGCGGTAAAAGCAGGAAGAAGCTTGTAAGTGATAATAAAATGCCTTTCACAAGTTACAACTTTCCAATTACTACAAGATAAGAAATATTGTTTACTGAAACCTTAAAGCCCTCTAAGTTACAAGCTTAAGCTTTTCATTTATTTACCTGAAACCTGCCTAGGTTTTGTACAGGACAAATCTATGGAACTTATTTGAATAATAATTCACATACACAGAAACTACATGTCTTAAAACGTCTGGAAGATAATTTCCCCATGACTTGAACTCCAAAACCATAAAATCCAGCTTAAGTCAGCCATTTCTCTTCGTAGCGATAAACAGAAACAACCAGCGTTTTAACAAGGCTATCTTAAAGGTGTCATTTTAAGAAAGTGAAAACCTATTAAAAAAATCCTAAAAATCAAAATAAAGAGCCCAGAAATATAAAAGTTCTTTCATTCATAGCCACAAGTTTGCAGAGGCTAAATTTAGGCTTCTGAGCTCAGCCCATTGTAATGAGGGCCTGTGAAGCTGCTGTAGCAAGTGCTATAGCAGTCACTCACCTGCACTAATGAAAAATAAGTCCTCAGTGCCTGTTAAATTAAATGTAGCTCAGAGCACCTGAAAGTGAAAATCCTTCCTTGTTCCTTCCCTTCCATAAATAGCTCTTGTTTTCATTAAAAAAACAAACAAATAACCCAGCCCAGCACAATGACACACCACCCTTCAGGCCTCCATTTCCCTGAGATCCTTTTGGCACAATAAGAGTCGCTGCAGCTCTTTACACTTCTAAAAAAAAAAAAAAAAACCACTGCCAGGCCTGAGCAGTGGAGTGTTTCTCACAGGTACTGAAAATAACCTCAAAAACCACTCAAAACCATAACACACTAAACCCATCTCCCATGAAACAGCTAGACGAGGGTTAGGTTTTTGGGTTTTTTTTCCCCAACATAGTACAATGCTAGAAAGAAAATAAACATTTGCTAAATAAACCCATTGTACCAGTCCCCAGCATGCACTGCAATACTGTGACTAAACACTACCAAACAATTATCCAGATTCCCACGGAGCATTAACACTTGCAGTGTGGATGAATCAACTCCAGCAAGGCTGTTCTCAGACATGGTGGAAGCAGGAAACGAGCTCCAATTCACCACCTTCAGCACCCAACCACGCTGAGGCAAAGCCCAGAGCCGCGTGGGGATGTGCTCTGATGCCCTTCACACAGACAGGACCTTCTCTAAGACAACGAAGTGAAAAGAAACTACAGCCAAAATCTACGCTAGCTTAGGACGGGCTCCTGTCTCTGATACACTAAATTGCCAGGAAATTACAAGAGCCTTTTCTAGTTCCTGTGAAAACTGATTAAATGAATGACTAAAACATTCGAACACATTACTGTTTTTCAGTCTGCCTATGCAAGAAGGTCACAAGAAATGTTTGAACCAGTATAATATATTTTAGTTCCATTAAAAAGCCAGGGAGTACTAGTCTTACAGCTAACTCTCAGTTAAATGAAAATATTTTACACAAAACTGGCACTGAAGTTACCCAACTCAAAGTCTTCAGCCCTGTGCCTGTGGAATACAGGCACATTTACCCAAGACTACTTATGTATTTATATAGAGGGTTTATTTTAGATTTAGCGGTAACTTCCATTTCTACCAAGGCTTCAGGCAAAGATCTGGAAGGGCAAAGCTCAGTAGAAATTTACAGATATGTTCAGGAAGTATTAGTTGCTAAAAACAAAAGCTGGATCCACCCAAGGCTCTTTGCAGTGTCACATTCCATGGTCTAAAGGCAAAAATTCCCTGCAGGGCAGTTCAGAGTCCAACTATCAGACAAGCCCGACTTGTTCGACAAGCCAGTTGTTTGAAGTCGTTAAATTTAACACGCAGCCATCCAACAGCCAGCCGGGTCTGACTCCTGTGCTAGCTCTCAGTCAACCTTCAAAGTGGATTTCAGCTCGGAAGCACAACCATAAAATCTCACTGACACTGGCATTATTATAACTAATCCCTCATCCCCAAGCATTTTATTTAAAATAAGAACAATGCTTTGGTGTCAAGGTTGAATTAGACTTACAAAATGTAACATTAGGAAACTAAACATGAAATTTAGCCTTTAGATCACCGGTGAGTTTACTCAACTTTAAATTAATTGAAGTAGTCTGCATAATGCAGAACTGCAGAACATTTCTCAACACTATTTGAAATACTCATTTGGGAATTAGAAAATTTGTGTTAAGGGACCTCTTTCCTCTTCATGTTTTTGGACATAAAAGGCTACATTTCCAGCATGAGAAGTCCTAGCAGCCTTAACTCTGAAATATGACAGAGTGCTTATGCTTTTTGTGAACCTTCCATATAAAATGGCAAAATAAAATATGAAAAGGTTTGTTATAGTAGCAACACTGTATTTAGAATAAGACTTAGTGATAAACCATTCTAAACTGGCATAACTGCCTTGGTAAATTCAATAAATCAATTCTAATTGGGACAACTATCCATTATAATCCAATACTGATTTTTGAATCAGTGAATCCAAAAGAAGAAAAGCTCCTGGCAAGTAACTATAAACCTCCATTTTCAACATGCAGACAAGCATTCTGTTCAATTTCCAGAATTAAAAGCAAAAAAGGATGGAGTGGTGATGCTTTGTTTTATAAATGGAAGTTGCAGTGAATCATGATAGAAACAACTATTTTGGGACAGGTTAAATATTCTCTTTAGCATAGGGACTGATACCAAAATAAGCCTATAGCTGCCAATCATGATAAAATTTAGCTCACACTTTAAAGTTTAATATTTTTCTTCTCTTTTCAAAACAAACAAATATATTTATAGTTTTCTAGTATTGCCTTCAGTAAAAGATAATGCAAGCAGTTTTGTTCATTTTCCTTTTTACTTCAGATCTCTAACAAAGCTGGAAAAACAAAATGAAAGAATATTCTTACTAAAATAGAAGTAAAGCCTCTACTTTCTCTGGCCTTTTTTATTATTGCTGCTGTTTTTGAATGATGATACAATTACAACCTTGTAGCTAGAAACTGGCATGTGACTGATGCCATCCATGGGATGAATCTAATTAATGTGAACTCAGATTTTAATGTCTTCACATTTGACAGAAAGCACCCCTGGGCAAACGCCATGTACAAGTTGTGTACCCTATTTCAGCCTTCTGGAGTCCACTGCACAGACCACTTCTCTGAATTTACCATACTATAACAAATTCCATTCTCTTAACGTTCAATTTTCCCATAAAAATTGGCATAGTGAACCAACTGGAAGCTGTATTTTAAGCGGAACACGAAGCATCCAAAATAATTCAAAGGCAAGTAAAATAACTTGATGTCAAAAGTCCACAGTGTCAAGATTAGCCTAAATTTAATGAAAATTCAAACTATACCTTAGAAACGCTTTAGACTTTAACTCTTAATTGCTTTAAAATTCCAAATTATGCCGTTATTTTACATGAGAAAAAGGCTGAATTTCAGCAGCAACACACACAAAGTCAGCTTTTGCCCCACTGACTTTCTAACTTTCAGTGCAGTGCTAGAGACAATACAAGTTTATCACAGACAGAAAGGAAGCAGGATGGTGCTAAAACAGTAAAACATCAGCCTATTTCACCGTCTCAACAGCTAAACACTGTCTAGCCATGTCTTCCAGCAGATAAAGATTGAGAACTCAAGTAGAGCTGAGCAAAAAAAGTCTGTATTTGTTTCAAAGTGTCATGTGATTACACCAAATAAACTAAAACCAGCTTCTGTATCTTCACCTATGACTTTAACTACTTCAAAACCAGAAATCCACTTTTCAAAACCACACTTTAAAAAGAAACCCTCAAAAACTATGGCATAGCAGAATATGGGTTACTTGTCCAAATGCTGTTTGGCATCCCCTGCACTTCTGCTGGTTCAGTTTTTAAATGATCAGCACAATTAAGTAGAGCCAGATTTCTGTAAATAACACACTTGTTTTCTATACCCTGCTTTACTCCCAAGAGCTCTACCCACCCACTGTATATTTAATATCACTTGTTCCTATTGCTTACTAAATGCAAATGCAATCCTCCATCATAAATTATATTATCAAAACAGCTTTAAATATCAGAGAATGCATCAACACACGCAAACGTCTCACCAGTAGAGAAAACTCACAGTTAATGTTTAGATTCACAGATACTTGGAAAAGTCTGAGATATCAAACAAAGACAGGGTTTATGAGGAGAATAATCAAATACAGTTTTCATTTCTTGGTGTTCCCTGTTGAATCTCCCATCATCCTTCACTGCAGCCTCCCTTTAGTAGAAGATAAATTGGAAAAGTTAGACTTGAGCAAATTGGCGGTTTTTTTAGAAAAAGGTGCTTATCTGTACTGTTGAGATGTGTGTGTTTTGATGTTTGTTCCCCTACTCACATGTAATTCTTTCAGCGAGAAAACCTCAGTAATTAGAGACGCTCTCCTCTCTTCTACAGTTGCTGTTTAACCTTTCTGAAGCCTGTAAATATTTTAACAGTGTCTATTGACAACATTTGGATCCAGGCCTTAAGTTTCAATGTTGTTTAATGGGCAGCTAGCAAGCTTTTCTCTCATTTCTGTAATCAGCACAAACATACTGCATTTGAGTTGATTTGGCAATATTCTTTTATCAGGACACACGTCATCCCCAAATCTGCCTGGCTGACCGAGTGAAAAGAGCCATAACTCAGACACACACAATGATCCAGGGCTTGTTAAATTTGCTCTGTATTAGAGCATCAATACAGAACCAGAAGCCTGTGTTTGTAGTTTTGTGATATATCATTCCATTTAAGAGACACTCAATTCTTTCATGTCAATAAAAGCTTGATCTGAATTATATTTGTTGGCATGTTAAGAACTGGATGTTTCTCACTGATTCTGTAAAGCACTGATCCACAAACCCGTAGACATGAGGGAATTGTAACCCCATGTTTGACACCACTAAAGCTCTGAATATTACATCAATAACATGGACAAACCTCAGACTCTACTTCATCCAGCAGTAGCAGCTACATATGTGTACTGCCAATACATTAAAGAATAAGCAACAATAATTTCTTCACAGCTTGTAAAATGTTACAGTTTTCTTGCATCTTTGCCTGTTTAGATTTATCTGGTGCTTCACTGCAGCCTGAATTCTCTGCATTCTCTATCAGTCTCTGTTCTGTGTCTGAACAACGACCAGCACAGGGTCACCCTGGCCCATAATTAAGGAAGGAAACAGCCACTCAAGAGACTGATGTCTCATATACTCATGTCAGTTATTTACATGCAAAGTTCTATATTTGTAAATATCAGAATTACCCTAGTTCTTGGACTAGGAGACAACTCTTTAAATAGCAGTTAATTCAGAATTGAAGACCAACTGTTGCTGTTTATCCATTCTTAGTTCAGCCTCTTGAATAGAGACAGAACAAAGATATTTTTACCACCACATGGCCACAAGTGACTTGTGACATGATCTTCTGCAAGTTACACTCCCTAGGAATACAGAGATTTACTTAAAAACAACCCACAGAAAAGATTCCTACACAGCAATACCTTACAAAACTTCACTCACTAGTTTCAGCAGAGGCCATGAATTTACATGACAGTGAATTACGAAGAACTATTTTTACTGAGCATTTGGTTTGCTCAAACACTCATCTAACTGTAGGATGAATAGTTCTTTATCAAATCTCACAAAGGCGATATATAGCAATGTGATCTGCATCACTGACAAGTCAGCAACTGCACAAGAAGGAAGACAAGGGCAAGCCAAGTCAGGATGAGATCACATCTGGGATGCAAAGGTCAGTGTTTCACACGGTGCATACAATTCAACGTCAAAGATTATTACATTCTTGTTGAATTACATGCTTCTCACCACAACAAAGCATAAGTTGGCTAAATCCACATTTCTCTGAGAAACAATGTTACAATATCAAATACGGTATTTATAATATATAGACATCCCTCATTCTGCCAGAGAGAAAACCACAACATATTTATCTCAATACAATCAGATTTTGTAAAAACAAATGAGAGGTACAGCACAAAGGTAAGAAAGCGCATTTGAGATAACAGCTTATGCACAGGTCTGCTGCTCTTAACACAGCCAGGGATGTGACTATCCCAGCTCTCTGAATTAGTAAAGACCAGATCATCATGAACAGCTAACACACAGAGTTCCAACTGTATCAATGACACTAAAGTTCAATGTTGCCTCTTTAAAACGTGAAGCACAGGCTCCAAACTGAGTGACGAACATTCACAGTTTTCCTTCACATCACTGTGTCATCTCACAGGGAAAAGCAGTGTTCAAATGAAATCAGGGATATGTTGAAGACAAGAGTGTAAGAAAAAGCTCAGAACCATTGTAGTATCATGAAAACTGAAGATTTTCTGATGTGCATATGGCAGTCAAGTGCTTGCATTAATGCCTTTGAAACCCCTTTTGAAGGCAACTAGCATATCTTTATTTTCACAGGATAGAAAGATCTCCATATAAAAGGATATCTGAACACCTCCTGAATAAAATCAGAATATCAGAAATCCTGACACGCTTTTTTGTCAAGACTCTGAAATACCTACCAGAACAACTGCAGATGAACTACATATAGTTAAAATCTTACAGATAAGACACAGATTGAAACCTCTTTAATTTGAATCTGCAGCAAAAGTTACTTCAGAGGATTATGAAACAAATAAATTTCCTGTACTAATATATAATTAATATCTAATAAAAGGTTAGTCACATAAACCCAAAGAAGTCAGACACATGAAAGCATGTCCTTTTCTTCTACCTCATGGAGCTCTTCTCCTGCTGTACACTTACATTAGTAAAGCATTCTCAGGTCTCTGCTCTATATGCAGTTATATAAGAAGTGTTCCATGCTCCTCTGTAGGTTATTGAAGGCTTTAAACTGGCAATCAACTGGAAAACATTTCTGCTATCTATTCTACACAATTCAATTATTTTAAAGTGCTCACATTCCAACATTTGGATGAGAAGACAGCGTTTTACATCTATATCAATATTTGAGTAAAGGCATTGTACGCTAACAGTTCACTGAACAGAAAAAAATCCCCCAACCACTAAAACCATTTGAAACTGAAAATAATCAGGAAGTTACATCCTTAACAAGGCACTCTTTGCAGAAACTTTAACATTAACAAATGGAAAAAAAGAAAGAAAAAACCCCAAACCAATAAAAGACTCAAGACAAAAACAGACTTAGACTGTGAATAATGCAACATGGCGGTAACAACCCCAGTGACTCAAATCTAAATTTTACTAAATCTAATGAAGTTTGTAACTGCTTCCATGCAACATCAGAAGCATTATAAATCAAATATGGCTACAGCTTCCATCTATAACAGTAGACTGTAATCTGTAGCTTTTAGGGAAACAGAGGAAAAAAAATCCAAAAGTAAATCCCAACCTTAGAGTAGAAACTTCTAGATAAAAAACAATTGAACACCAACTAAAATCAAACTCTTGCAGACACTCAAACATTTTCTTAGAAAAAAAACCAAAAAAACCACACACACCAAAACAAACACCTCCCCCCACAAAAACAACCAGAAAAATTAAACCACCTCATACATGGTGTCTTCCAAAAACTGCTCCTAGAGAGGCCCTCATTAATGGTGCTGTCTGCCCAAATCTCCAATTCCTCAACTGCACAAGAGGCAATAAAAATGGAGAAATGCCTTCCTAATGTTACTTTGCACAAAACTAAGTGTTGCAACTGACACCTGATGCTGCCAGAGATGTCAAAGGATCACAAAGAACAAGAGTCATGACCCGGGATAGATGGTAAGATGGTAACACAGCATTATGCAGCACTTGAAAGCTGTGAAAAGCCTCGCTGCTTTAGCCTAGGGTGCTGTATTTAAAAGATTATCATGAAGGACCCGATTATCAAAAGACAAGACTATTAGCAACAATCTGAAGCATCACAAAGGAGTAGCTTGGATTTCACTGGTTTCTCTAGTTAACAAGGCTGCAAAAGCTAAAGCCACGAATTGGGGTTCCTACTTTACTGTAACTCCCCAGCCGTTTTTCTAGTTTGAAGGAATTGCCTCGCTTTCTCCCCCAGGATGTCATTCTGGGACAAAGTCATTGCAGTGCAGCATACTACACTTCACTGGGCAGTCCCAGGTATAAATATCTTTTCTCTAAGCCACTATATTCTGTCCCTGGTAATTATTGCTACACCTTCCCATTTTGCTCTGAGAAGAACAAAGCACAATATACAGATATTTCCAAGTGGACTGAACAAACTAATTTACATTAAGGCTTCCCATATTTAACATCCCAAGATGGAGACATAGCTTCTTCATCTGCTCTTCACCAAGCTTAATCCAAGATTGTAATTCTGGATGCCTCAAGCAGAGTAAGATATAATTTTTACCTGAACCAGTTGAGAAATAAGGGAAAAAAATGTTTCGAGTCTAACACTTACTGAAAAACTGAAGACTCTCTTTCTCTGAATCACTCCAGTTGCCCTCATATTTTGAAGACACTCTATTTTATTTACAAAATGTATGCTTTGTTAGTTAGGAACAAGTCCTTACCAAAAGACAAATTCATTTAATTATGCCTTTAATATATGGGTCTGAAAGAAAAAAAGGCCCAAAAAGTCACTGATAACTAATGAGGAGACTGAATATATGAAAAGATTATTTTTTTTTAAAATAGCCCATCCTCTACCACCTGAGATCTGAGTAGACTGTGGACACATCATTCCCATGACGAAACTGAACATCCCCTAAGTGATCTAAACTACGCATTTTAAATAGCACTCCTTCATGCAAACTTCCTGCTACGAGACCAACACCGAGATGGAGAGCATACAATTGGAATGAAAGGTTCCAGCAAAGGGGGAGTAGGTCCAAGACAGACAAAAGAATATTTTAAACAACAAGAGAGGAGAGAGCCAAAGAGCAGCTGAGCAAAGAAATTCAGAATTTGGCTCATCTCTGAGGCCTTAGTGTCTCCCAAAGCTGAGTCAAGTCTGGATTCTTTGAGCGTATTCCAAGCGCATTTGCGCCTCTCACATCGATGAACTCACTGGCAAAACATCCATCTTCCCCAGCGCTACTCCACTTCCTACTGCCATTATCATTACTACACTGGTTTAAAAGGCAAAGGTTCAAGCCAGCAGATCACCCACACAGCGAGCAGTAAGAACTGACAGCAGGCTGTTATGCTTGCACTGGTTTTAACAACATGCAGAGGATTACGGTTGCACAAAAATTAGGAAACGATACAATTAAGACAAGTACTTTGTGCACTTGTGTTAAATGGTCTGTATTTGTCTCCCATTCTACGCCCTTGAGATGGGCATTCTCTAGAAACGGGGTGGGAAGAACAAGGGAAGGACTGTTCTATCCTTAATGTCCTACCGGATTGGAGACTTACAGAAACTGAAATACAAACGAAGCATGAGACTGCAAAAAAGCAAAACAAAACCAGAGAATAAGGCCATCAAAAGCCACCCTTGCCACTGAGCTCCTGTATGACAGTAGACCAGTCCTTTCCTCCACCTTTACAGCTATTTTTTTATGTTATTTATTTTACAGCTACCTATTCCGATAATCTGCAATCCAGTTTCTCTACATACTCAGCACACCCAGCAGCAATTAGGACATACGCTTTAAGCACATTAATTGCTTTACACTATAAAATGCAAATGGAGGCAGGACAACATTTTTGTATTATTTCTGCCAGGTGAAGGAAATTCATTACTAATGGAGTATGTAGATATTATGGCAACAGCCAGCAAAGGCAGATTCTGGGGTAACTTAATAAATCTGGTCTTTGGGAAGGGTTTTGCTAAAAAAGTTTAAATAAAACTGAAGCTGTTCAGAAATCAGTAAGTACAAAGCTAAATACTAGGCAGCACTGAATCAAATCAATACAGTACAGCTTAATGTGACACAAAATGAAGAATTATGTAAACATATGTGTTCACACAGTTAAAATATATAGCTACAATAACTGCTTAAACTGACCCACGAACACTGCAATTTTCATCTCACACATTAAAAAGACCAATCTGAATAGCAAACCATGGGATGAAGCAGTAAATAGTCTAAGAAGTGTAACTACATCCTTACAAGAAGCTAATCATGTCTGTGAAATTTCCAAGATAAAAGATATTACAATTTAAATACCTAACTACCAAACAAGAGAGAATAAAAGCAAACAAACACAAATACTTACCTTATTGCAATAAAGCATCCAAAGCTCATACAGCCTCTCTCGGGATGCCATTCCTCCCCTTCCTCTTCCCGTCGATCCCAGCTACTTTTCTCTTCAAGATCCTACCATGCTCAGTTCCCAGGTGGTCTTTCCAGAGTTTTGCTTTATTATTCGTTATATCATAACCCGAGAAGAAGCCAAGTAACAAGGTCTCAGCCTTTCCTTTTCGAATTAACAACGAAGTGCAACAAAAGCAACTGCAGACAAGTGTCAAGCATGTCCGTTCTTCGTCAGCGCCGCTTCGGTTTTAATCTCTGAAAGTGAAAACATACCCTTCAGGCCTTTGGTGGAGGGAGGAAAAAACAAATCCGCACCTAAAGCCCACAGACAACCTGGGGAATCGGGCGGCGGCAGGTCGCACCGCTCTGCTCTCTGACACTATTCCCCGGTGAAGGAGAGCTCTGGCGTTTAATGTTCGCGGCGCTTTCTCGCTTTTGCAGGGGAGAACCCGCAGGGCTGTCGAGCGTGGCCGCCGGAGCCCCGGTTACCGCCGCTGCCGGCCCGGCAGTGACAGCCTGTGCCACCGCCCTTCTGCCCGGGCTCCGCGGCCGCTCCGGACCCCGGCGGGCCCCGCAGGCCAGCGGCTGCCGGGCAGAGCCGCGGGGCGCGGGAGGAGCCCCGCGTTGCGCCGCCGCTCGCTCCCAGCCGGGACCGGCCGCCCCGCGCCGCCACCTACCGCGCCCCGGCCTCCCCCGGCTCCCGCAGCGCCGCCGCGGCCTCTCCGCAGCCTACCCGGGCCGCGGCGAGTGGAGCCGGGCGGGAGGGGCCGAGCCTCGCCACATCGCCCGCCCCGCCCGCGCTCCCGCACACGCCCCGGGCCGCCGCCGAGGGGCGGGGAAGCCGCGGGCGCCATCTTGGCCGCGGGCAGGGCAGCGCCCGCCCGGGGCAGAGCGGGTTCGCGGCTTGCGGCGCCTCAGCCGCAGAGCCGGCGGCCCCTGCCCGGCCCGCGGCCTTGGGCCGCAGCAGGAGCGTGCCGTAGAGAATCAGCGTCCGCATCCTGAGCGCCTCAGGAAACCTCCGCACTGCTTTGCTTCATAAGTAATAAAAGGTTACCAAGCACATACACATGTTTTGCATATGCTCCAGAGACCTGCCAGGATAGCCTGCGGAGCATGGATATCCATACATCCAACCTGCTGTACCTGTAAGGCAGCCCCCTACCTCGTAGGCGGAGCTTGCATAGGACTAAGGAACCAAAGTTGGATTTCGTCAAAAAAGTTAGATTTCCAAAGGGGAAATGCAAGAAGACATCCCTCAGCTTGCGGGTGGCCCTGCCCGAGCACAGCGGCCTGTGCTGACACAGCCGAGGCACCACAGACCTGTGAAGGACTTTCCTCCTGCTCCTGCAGGAACAGGATCTTTGCATCACTCGCAGACACTCCAAGGGAAATGAGTGTCCCTTCGTGTCCTCTTACTCTCTTGGAAAGTGAGGCTGGAAATTAATGCTGTGTCAGACCCCAAAGCAGGGAAGAGGCAGTTTAAGCAGACACGGGGCATCTCTCCAGCTTGCTGGGAGAATCAGTCCTGCACCTTTTAGCCACAGCCCTGGTCCTTCTGCCACTGGGCTGTCTCCTCACTTGGGTTCATACAGCTTTGCCATTCATTACACAGCTGATTACTTTCAGGGTTTTTTCACACCAATGCAATTATTTAATTCAAGGTTTGGAAATCCTTTGCAAAGGAATTCACTGTGCAATATCACTCTAATGTCTGCCACATTAATTTTTTCTAGGGATGGATAAGTATCATCAAGAGTCCAAAACCAGATTGAGCTATGTTCCTGGAACAGGCCTTTGCATATTTGTGTTCTTTTTAGAAGATCAGTGAAGTTTCCCTGGTTAAATTTAAGAGCTAATCTCTGCTCAATGTTGTTTCATGCGGACTGTGGGAGTGGTAGAAGCATCTTTTTCTGCAATATCTAAACATAGTATCTAGCATGGATAGAGGGACACTGGCAAAAATGAGACAGTAAAATTATTTTTAGTTGTGTGATACATGTGCTCTGCTACTTGATGCTACCCACAATATTCTCCTGCCTTGAGGATGGAACATAATTTTTTCCATCAAAAAAAAAAAAAAAAAAAAGAGCTTAGAGTCTAGCTCTGTCCCCAGGGCAGGATCTGCTGACCCCTTTCAGTGAAATGGGTCTAGGGAAAAAAGAGCCTGCCTCCTCCCTGAGAGGTTTATCTCAGGGCTTGAGTTACTGCTGGGAGTTCCTCCTTAACAGCCAGCCTGCATCACCTTTCTAGCAAATGCAAACTACTACTATTTGGCCCTTCCACAGCAATTCAATAAAAGGAAGCTCTTTCTAGCAGATCCTTTGAGTTACAAACTCTTATTGCATTTTTTGCAGCCTTTTCTAGACTAAACAACGGTTTATTTCAAATTTCTCTTAACAACTTGCTCCCTTTGAAGAAGTCAGGCTGTAGCAAAGCCATGTAAAACTCTCAATCCTCCCTTCAGATTTTGCTCTGCTTTCTCGCATTACTGACTCCTGTAAGAGCAGCTGCTCCTACACACACCAGTCCCGCAAGAGCCTTCAATGAAGCAATAAAAAACCATCCTCTGACAGAAATGGGAGACTCCTCCCTGGCTGAGTGCTGCCGCCTCCGTAATTCGGATGCTCCCAGACTTTAAAGCAGCCATTTTCCACTCTACTGGAGTTGTAGCAATGTAGTTATTTTAGTGGGCCTAGAAAATCAGTGCTGCTTGTGTAGGCAGTTCTTGCCTTATATAGGTGCTCTAGATGGAAAATAAAGCATTTCTGGTATGCAACAGAACAATCTGTTCTTGTGTCATTCAGGGTGAGTGGTCCCCTGGTCTGACCTCCTAGAGGATTTCCTAAGACAGGTAATTCCATGTAAGATTGTTGAGGTGGCTTTGGGGTGTCTGCATCACTGGGTGTAGATTAAGTTTGTCCTCTCCCTGTACAGGCAGACATTTAGTATTTGCTATGAGTTTTTTCTTACATAGATATGTGGGCAATAATGTGAGAGGTCAGTGGAAAAGCGTGTGTTACAGATTTGTCTCTGCAGGTGGGGTATAATTTTAGGTGAATTTATATGTCAGTGTGCTTACCTGCACAAAGACTCAGCAAAGGATATGGAAATCAAAGAATAGAGGGTGGGGTAAAGAGAAGCCTTGCCAGCTATGGATGGGTACTTTAAAATGTGAGCGTTTATGGTTTGTTTCAGCTGTGAGATAATTGTTAGATTTTTCATTGCCTGCTCCTCCAAAATTATGTTATTGATTGTTCCATGGACCTTAAGCAGTCAGCTAGGCAGCGTTCATTAGTATTTCATTGTCCCTTAGCTGCTGTCTTGTGGTTACAACAGTGGTTATTTCTCATACTTTGTTTATTACTTGTGGGTTTTAATGTCTCTCATCAGGAGCCGTAAATTAGTAACTCAGTCATTTTACTATGGAGTGGACTGTTTGTCAGCAAGTCCAGGTAACAGAATGGGTAGAAAGAAGGGTGTGGATAAGGAGGAGGCATTAATTTTATGTTAAGGAAAGATTTAACAAAGAAACGGACTACACTGGACTGTAACTTTGAGTCCAGGAAACTCTGCAGTGGCAGGAAAAGCCACACACCTTATAGTATTGCTTTTGTGAAGTTATGATCATTTTCTGTGGACGCAAGTTAAACAGGCAAAAATCTCTATTTGATTTTTAGATATTCTCAGGCCTGCTGTTTGGCCCTAAGGCTTCTATTGAAATGAAGCCCCAGATCAACAGAAATCATGCTGAGATGAATGTAATATAGGAAAGCTTTCAGCTGAGCTTTTTCTTGATGTCTTAAAGGTAATTCTTTGTTTACCAACAATAAAGACCTGAAATAGAAATGGACTTAGAAATTAGCTTAGAAATTAACCTGCCCCTCAATTCTTCCAACTTTTTTTTTACAAACAGGCTCTTGCGCAGAAGCAAGCAGTAATCTTTACAGTGTAAATAAACAAATGGCCTTGTGGCTGCATGTAAAATTTCCATTATCAAAATACCTTTGGCTGAATGTAAAGAAATAAGACTTTTTGGATGCTAGCTTCTGGACATTCAAGCCAAAATAACTTGAGATTGGATTTGGTGTGGCTATTGGGAAGAGGCAAGCTGGTCCTTGTAAGATTCCAAGGTCTCTGTGATGACATTTTGCTGAAGGTGATTTGAATTTCTCTGGTATGATTGCCAGATGAGTTTGCAACTATTCTGTTAGGTTAAGTCAGCAAGCCTAATTCTAAATTTTCCTTCTGTTACTATATTCACTTTGTACCCCAGGTAATTCAGAGCTTGTTAGTTGCTCACAAAATTTGAAAATGGGAAGGAATTTGTTTGTCCCTTGACATATAAACTGGTATCTACGGACTTTAGTTACTTTCTTTCAAAGTGTTGGAGACGGGCCACAGCTAAAGCTGGGAGGTGATGGTCTGGCTAATAGCATTAAGTCTCCCTGCCTGCCCTGCTTTCAGATATGCGGGGTTAAGCCATTCACCAGACTTAAATTCAGAAAGGAATTTACCCCAGGGGAGCCTGGGACCCTGGTGAGTATTTTTGTCCATGCCTGTCTTTTCGGCTTGTTTCCACGGGGGGCCTTCAGTATAATGACTCCACTGTTGTCAAAGGCTCAGGCAGTGGCTCGATCTCTTCTGCTCCCTTTTTTGTAGTATGGGCTCCCTTATCACAAGCCTTAAGTTTGCAGCTGTGCTAGGAATGTTCTTGTGTGGGTACCTCTTAAAGACCCTTTCAGACTAAATAGATAGTATGTGTTTATAGGCTTTGATCTGCCTAGTTTCTTAAACAAAAAGCGAAAATTCATGGATGAGAGTTGAGTCTTAGAACTGCCCCCTCCTCTGCTGTCATTTAGATTAGCTATGCAAGAGCTAACATGTAGATTTGTGCTACAGCAGTCTTTCTTTTGCAGATGCTTGAAGGCACCAGTTCTTGCTGCACAAGATTTCTTCATAAAAATTGTTCTCCTTCCTTCACCAAACTCAGTGCTCACTCAAAGTAAGCCATCCTTTACTGTACAGTCTTAGTGCCAGGGATCAGTGAAGTCACCATACTTGCATTTCAAACCATTCTCCTTTAGCTGAGAGGGTATTTCATGAATTATTTCATTATGCTGCAGTGCTCAGCAGTATGGATCTGCAGCATGATTCCTGAAAGCCATCAGTGTATCAGGGAAAAAACAACATAGCAGCAGGCAAGACTGAAGAATGTGCAGGGGTTAGTAGTCTCTGTTGATCTGTTTGAATTTAATTCCCTCTTAACTGGGCAGGGTAAAGTTGTCTCAAGGATGTCTGCTATAGCAACTTGGAGCCTAACTTCTCTTGGTTTGGGAATGAAGGCAAATTAAGGGAAGTGACTAAGGGAAAATGGGCTTAGGACAGTTCTAACTTTGAGTACAGGTGGAGTTATTGCAAAATATTAGTACCACAGCCTCCCAAAAGTTAGATGTTGGCTGCAAACACACTGCTTGCTTCTGAGTGGGATGTGAAACCAAAGGTGTGCCCTTGTGAATATCCCAGGGACTTGGCTAGCTTAACTCCTGAGCACAGAAAGGGTATAGAGACCTGAATGATGGCTACTGTTGTAAAACTTGAAATGGAGTTTTAAAGATTCTGCAGTGTGGTGTAAACAGTGTGCTGTTAGAGTATTTGAGAGACTTGTGGGGGCCCACTTGCACACTGAACTGGTTGTAGAATCTTTAATATAAAGGGTCTCTCTTTGGGTTCCTAAGCCCAGGCCCTAGGGAAAGCTGCTACTTCTGTGCTCTGGAGGGTCAACACGAGTTCATGCCTCCAAATGGTGTGAGGTCCTGACTAAATAAAAGAGCACAGTGTAGGTCTTGAGCTGGAAGTAGGAGCAATTCAATCCTGTGCAGAAATCTGGAATTAATGCCAAATGGTAGCAGGAACTATTGGGCACCAGGACTGTTTGTTGGGTACTTCTTAATCATGAAGTGAATAACCAACTGAAGGATTTATTTTGGTGTCTGTAGCATTTCAAGTAGTCATTGCTAGAAATATTTTTTATTAATAAACTTGGTAAATACTGTAAATGCTTCTCTCTGTCTTAAGCCATCCAGTGTCACAGCTGGAGGCTTGGTATGCAGTGTTTCCATGATGATAGTGTTTGCTGTCAGCTTGCCACTGTACTCACAGAAGAAATAATTCTGTGAAGGCCATTGCTTTTATGGGGCAACTCAAGATGAAAAGTACATCCTTTAATCAATTCAAGCATGGAGTTAGTCCATAGGTTCAATTACAGGTGGAGTCTGGGATTTTCATAATTATAAATGGAGAGGTTTTTTCTCTAAGATCTGAAAGTTTTTGTTGTTGTTGATGTTGATTGGTTGTTTGTTTTGCTGTTTTTTTGGCTTTGTCTTTGAGGTTTTGGGCTGTTTTGTTTATTTGTTTGTTACATTTGTTTTTACATTGAAGCCCGCCCAGAGCTGGCATTCCACTTCATCAGCAGTTGAGGAAGGCCTGCAGGTCTGATGGGTCTGTGGCTGTGTCACAGGAGCAGCCCTCAAAGGAAGACATCTGCAGTGAAACAAAAGTACTCCCAATCACACTGGAAAGTATTTGAAAGCTGACTGGGTTTTGCCTGGGTTGTACAAAGCAATTCAAAAACTGCAAGGGTCCATAGGGACACTTCTACTGAGCCCTAAGACTAGCAAAGCCCTTCTATCCATTTTCTATAGGATATGCAGACCATTACTGCTTTAGTAGTAGAGAATGGTGGATGTCCCTTTGGGACTCTGAAAGTGAGGAACAACTGTGAGCATTATTTCATGCTAAAAGTGTTCTACTAGCAGCCTTTTGACAAATTTTTGGGAGCATTTGGAAGAAGTGAAACCCCATTTGCTTTTTGATAGCTCTGTGGATGACTTCTCTTTATCACACATTCATTCAACTTTGTGCCCATTTCCTGCTCCCAGTCCTGGGCTCTTAGAAATCTTCTGTAATGTGGAAGAGAGACAAAGGAAGGAATGATTCTGCTGTATCTGAATCATGCTGAAGCTTTCACATCTCTTAATGATACTGGAAAAAAAACAAGACTGTGCTGTCCAACCCAAGTTAGCCTACTGAGCACTTTAGGTCTGCTGGAGTGCCATATCTAAGCAGCAGTAAAATCAAGTTAGAAATATTAAGTTCAGCAGTATTGTTTGGTGATATTCCTTACATTTGTTTGATAGAGGTTATTTCAACCTTATTTTCCTAACATCTTAAAAATATAAGATTATGTAAACTTTAGGTCTCTTTCAGCAGTTGAAAAACTAAAAGGTAAATTAGCCAGACAAAAAATCCAACCAAAGTATATTTTATGTGTAACTGTTTTAGTATTTGAAATCTGTCAGGTACCCTATAAGCTTTCTTTAGTAAATTTATCAGAGATAGATAATAAAACCACCACTTGAGGTTTCCCCTCTGCATCTTGTGTTGGTGGAGCAACTAAAGATGTTTCCAAGTGTACTTGCCTACAAGAAGCTATACCCATGCTAGGCTGTTTACTCCATTCACTCAGCTGTTCTTATTTTGCTATTTTTGCTAGGCTGTAAATGTGACACCTTTTCTCTTGTACTTGCCTTCCCTTCCTCTCCTTCCACACCCACCTTTGAACTAAACTTCACCAATTTCATTCATGTGCAGTGCATTTTCCTGTTCCTTGCTCATAATACATGAAGGAATTTTGGGTATTTTTGTTCACTGGCTTCTTTTACAACCAAAATGCTACTTGTTTTGGGTTTTCTTTCACGTGCCTTTCACTCTGAGTCTTGTATGGTGATTTCATGAAACTGCAAAACTTCAGGGATGAGTATTTACTGTCCTGTTTTTACAGAGCTCTACTTGTGATTCTAATGGCTGTTGTAAATGGCATCACTATTGTCACCCTCTCTTTCCTCAGCCAGAAAATTGTACCTTTTGACACTAAACACAGACTGAGGGAAGAGTGTGTTTTGAGTCTAGCTTTTGTTTCTGAACACCGGTATGCTTTCTTTGTATCAAAAATAACTCCTTCCTCATGGTTAATTCCAAGCAAATTGAATTCACTTACTGGAACAACTTCTATGTGCAGGCTTGTGCTTGTATTTCTCAAAGACCTTTGTCAGGCTCAGAAGTGTTACACTTTTTAAAATTGTGTTTGTGATCACACTTCCTTTGTGGAGCGGGGTTGTCTTTTGGATGCCACATGGTCCTTCACAGATTAATACAGTGGGCACTTGGACTTGGTAATGAAGTTTGGAACTCCAGAGTCCTTGAACTTGAGTAGGGGAGGTGTATGTAAATTCCTTATGGGAACAAATGTAAAGCAGCCATCACAGGTTAGATGGGCCATCCAGCCAAGTAACTTCCAGGAGTAGGCACTGAGGGAAGGGTAGATATGAAGCAAATATATATGACATTTCATTCAAATTTCAGGACTTCAAGCTTTTTTAGCTCATGAGATTTTCTGAGCAGGAGGTTTCTTCTCTCTTTTTAAAAACTCTGGATTTGTCTTCCAAGTACTCATCCAACTTCTCCTTGGATCCTGTTCCTAGGACACTATGCCACAGATGAACTGAGCACTGCAGGAAGGATTGTTCTGAAACTCTGGAGCCAAAATATCTTGTTTGACAAACGTTATCTGTGGTCTGAGGAGTGTGGTTATTTCCATCTGTTGCAGCTGACCTCAGCCAGGACACTGTTATGACAGCTGCTTTTGCATGGAGATTGACTGCTTTTACACCTCAGAAAAACTCCAGTGTAGGAGTAATCTGAAAACAGCAGTGTTTTTGTAGAGAAATACAGCCTGCATGCCAGCAGTTGTAGTGCCTGCTACCAACCTTAAAGCAAGTTGCAAGAGCCTAGATGACTTGTTAGTGAAAACTTGGGTGCTCTGAGAATTTCCAATGTTCCTCTACTTTAGCACCGTGGTTCTTAATGTCTCCTTGAGATTCTCTGAACATTTGCAAACAAAAGCAAGTGCAGCCTCTCAGGGTTTCTTAAAAACCAGGAATTGCCACCATCCCTGTCTCAGGTGGAAAACTTAGGAGAAGTTTAGCCACCCCTAAGCTCTAGGATGCAGCAGAATCTAGAATCCAGACACCCTACCTATCACCCTGATCTCTGAATAGTTATTTCTGTTGGTTCTTGCCTTTTGCCAAAGGAATGCCAGCATGTAATCTACACATCACTACATAGCTGAGGTTCTCAATTGCACTAATTGAACCAGATACTTTGTTGCAGTAAGTAGTTATTTGTTAATGGCTGTCTGGGGAACTGGTCTCTTCTTTATTTATTTTATTCCGGCTGAAGACAAATAAAATATTTTGATTTCCTGTTCTAAGCAGACAAGCAGATACTGTACCTTAACTACTGTTTTATTTTGCAAATCTGGGTTAGCTAAGCATGCTAACACACATATTCCTTACACTGTGCAGTTCCCATAAATGCACAATATTAGGTGTTTGCGAACAAGAGGAAACATGCTTTTTCACACCTCTGCCCTGAGAGCCAAGTTGTTCGTGCTCCATTTCCCTCTGGCTGAAGCATGATGTTTTTATGTACCCCAAACATTTGCAGTAGCTGAACAGCCTACTTCATGCACTGAAGGACAGGCAGGAGGGCGGAGAGAGTGTCCCATGCACAAAAGAAAGGACAAGAAGGGCAAATAATAGTTCTATTTTCCTCTCCAGTGTTTCAGGGAAAGGCTGGTGAGGATCACTAACAGGCTGTTACTGGTGGGTCATGTGAATGTGAAATAATGGCTAAATGAGGTCTCTGACATTAGCAAGGAGAGATGTGAGTTTTAAGCAGTCTGCCTCACTGCTGTAAAAGTTGCTTGGTTTTATTCAAGGACTCTATTATCAGAATGTTTGCTAGGCAAAACAAAACCAAAGCCAACCATTTCAAGTCAAGATGAAGTGATTTAAAATTAAACATATACTAGATAAGGTTGCAGAGTGTCCAAGTTGTTCTGTGCTCTCTGTACTGCTCTCTCTTTCCAAAAGTCTCTTTCAGCAAAAGAACTTTGCTGAAAAACAGTAGTATCCCTGGTAAGTATAGAGCTGGGATTTATTCCTAGATTGAAAATTTGTGAAAATAGAGAACTTAGATGAAAGAATCAGACCTTTCCCTTCACTTACCAGGGTATGGTAGGTGTACACTTAACAGTAATATGCAGTTGGACCTTTAACACTTATTAATTTATCATGCCTTAACTTATCATGAAGAACTGGCTGATTGTGAAATCATATTTCTAAACCTATTCCTTGTCTTCCCTGAAAATGTGAAAGAAATCAGATTTTCCTCTGGACTGCAACTTTAATTTATTTGTAGTACTGAAGAAAGATTTGTTTAAACCAGGATTTTGGAATGCATTCTCTGTTTATTTAGTATGAGAGCAGTAACTCAGTGTGAGTCAGCCAGCCTCTGCAAAGAGACAATTTTTGGCATTTACTGCACCACAGCCAACAATTCTTCTCTATTCCCTAGGTTTCAATAAATACAGTCTGGCCTGAAGTTAGACATTTCATACAAGATCCAAGAGCCACCGCAGGCATTGGGAGAGCAGATCTCAGGAAGATGGACATAGCCTGGGACAAATATCAGTAAGACCCAACATTTGACCCTGGGGCTTTTATTTTTTATAGAGCTGAATATTGTAGGAAACAGAATTCTGCAGTGGCAAATAGCAAAAATACAGAAAAGACAGAAGTTTAACTGATTTTGACATTACTAAACAAGACAAGACATACAGGAAAAGGAGCAATGCCAGCTTCTATGTGTATTTTTGAGAAATTGTGTTCTGTTCTGGAGATGGGATTGCAAAAAGATTCACTCTTTTGAAATTAATAGAAAAGGTTTAATTCTTACCCATAGGGAAGAGCTCAGGTGTGCCAACAAATGGGTATGATCACACACGTGATAGCAAGTAAATGGAAGATGCTTTATGATTTGAAGGAATGTGATTTATAAGGACTCTGTATCAAGACAATAGGAGCAAACATATTCATGCCATTTGGAAATGATGTATGGCACTTACTCATGACCAGGCCTGAATAACGTGGCCTTTTCAGAATTATGCTACTGAAAGACATTTACCATGTCACTCCATATGCTCCCATGGTGTGCAGGCAATTGCCATGTGGGAAACTGCTGAGCTTTGTGAATGTGGGGATGTGGGGTAATCCTGCTGCTATGGCTTATACTGAAAGGATATCAAAATAATGAGAGAAGTACCTTGGCAAGTATTAATTCTTTGCCTGAGTTTAACCAACACATCTTTTATGTAGGGAAAACTGTACCCACTGCAAATCTGAGTTAACATGCTCAAGTATCATTGTGTAATAACACGGTATGGTCACAAGCAAGTTGCATGCATCAGCCCACAGCCGAAGTTTATATCAGCTAGCCCTGCCAGCCCTTCCCTGGGTGATGTAAAGATATTCTTCACCTAGGAACAGTCCCTTCACTTTCTTTTAGTATCTTCAAGTTATGAAAGAGCTTTGATATTAAACAGATTATTTCCTTCATCTTTAGTGAAACTTTGCATCACCTTACTGAACTTCGCCTGTCTCTCAAGTTGCTGGAAGAGACTGTGTAACTATAATCTTAAAGGATAAATGATACTCACTTACTTAAACTGTGATGTGCTGCTAAGCAGAACTTGCCTGTAGTATTACATGGATGGAATTGCATTACCTGATGGAATTGCAGAGACTGAACCACTTCTGGAAGTCAGGATCATTCTTCCTTTTTAAAAGGTAATGATGTTCTGAGTAACTGTGCTCTCATAAATACTCTAGCAGCCTTTTTTTGCCTTTAAGGAATTGCATTGTTTCACAGAGGGCTGCAGGTCAAGGTGGTCACTGCAACATTCACAGCAGTGGCCCAGAAGCTCTTATCTTCATAAAAAAATTATCTGTAATATAAACCTTTGCAAAGACTCTTAGTCCACCCTGGTGTCTTTGTCAGAGCAGTGCACTGACATACTGGGGTTTCCACTTCTTCTTTCCACTTCTGAAAATTTGCTGAGATGAAAGTTGAGAGCTGTGACCAGACATTGTGTTTGCTTTTATATACCAGAGTCCTAATGCCCCATCTGCAAAAAGTAACACAAAAGAGACCATTCTAAGCTGTGGGGATTTCTCATGTTTTGTCTTTATTGTAGTTAGGATGTTTATTGCAATTCCCATGGGGGACTCTTACTTTTTCTGTGTTCTACGCTGCATTTGCTGCTGCTGGGTGCAAGTTGAGTTATGATGCAGCTGTGGGGTAGATTACACTTTGAGCTGCTGTTAACTGTTTCACGTGGTCCATCTGAGACAATGTGAGATAGGTACAAGCATGTGTGTGAGTATATAAAAATGGTTCTTTATAGAACCTCTTTTGCCTGAAAGCTCTCTAACTCAGCAGATCTGAGCAGCTTCTGGTGTAGGTCTATTCCTTTCCTTCCCCACCCTGTGCTGATTACCACTTGCCCAAGTTTACCACTTGGGCAAGTTACCACCACCAAGATTACCACTTGTCCCATGGCAAACTTTCCTCTTGTGACAGCAGATAAACTGCTTCAATTTCAATACTTGGTCACACACTTTATCCTGGAGACAGGAAAAGTCTCCAGCTCATGTGGTGTTGTTAGCCTTTGCCTACAAATCCCTTCTATTGTGTACAGATTTTAGCACGGACATGTGAGGAGGAAGTAGTGATTAAAAGTTTCAGTCTCTTCCTGGCGTGTGATTAATTGCAGCGTCCCTGAAGACTATAAAGATTGAAATCAAGTGGTTCTTACTAGATATTTATCAGTGTATCTGAATTACTGGCTAACGTTGTAAATCAGTTTGGGTCACTTGGTTCAGTTTTTTCCCTTTGAAAGTCTGTTTTAAAAATTCAGAGAGAGAAAACAGGATTAAACTCAAGTTTCTCTCTATCTGGAACTCAGAAGAATTGTTGTTTAATGCTAAAGCAGAGTGTTTTAACACTAAAGCACAGATAGTAGGCCAGAGAAAACTGTATTCCTCCATTTTGAAAATTTTCCTCTTTTTTTTTTTTTTTTCCTGTTTGGTGCAGGGTTGTAATAAACCTTGACTGGTTCTGTTCCGATTATCATTTTCTTGCACCTAAATCATATACTCTGAGAAACAAACTGCTTCATGGAATATGCAAAGCTGGTTATAGGAGTGACTTATATAACCAGTAGATGAGGCTTCAGATCGAAAAAAACTATTGCACCCCAAAGCTAGATTTACAATCTTATGTATTTTGGGGAACTCATTCAAGCATGTGAAGACCTTGTCAACATGATCCATTAGTATCTTGCACACAGATGAAAACCTTCCTAGATCTAATTTACTTAAAAGAGCTCAATTTTCAACTATATAGCCTCCACCTCAATGGAACAAAGGAGTGCTTGTGGCTGTAAGGAGGGAGGGCAAGCCACAGTTTGGGAGACTTAGTGCAGTGCAGCTTTGCTTAGCTTTCAGGCCGAAGAAAAGGACTTTCAGTGCTGAAGTAAGAAAGGAAAGAGAAAAACAAGAGTGTCTTCTGGGGAAACGGATGGGAAACCTCCACCTTCAGAGCCTTCCATCATAAACTACTTCACTGATTTAATTTTTAACTATATCCATACTAAATGACAGGAGCTGTTGGGGGCTTTCCCCATTTTTCAGGTGGTTTCAGGGTCCTTTGCTCCCCTGCACAGCTCTGAGCCAAGCCGAAGGAAGAGACGGAGTTCTCAGGTTTAGATTTTTCAATGTTGCATATTTCGTTTATTTTTTCTTATCTTACAATTTTCTCAGAGTCCGAAAAGATGTTCGCAGCTGCATGGATTCCTCACGTCTCTCCTTGAGCTGGGTTGTTCCTATCTTTTATATTAATTGCTACGTATTTCTTATTTACTATTTCTCACTAATGTCTATTACTATTACTAAAAAGGTCATCTTTACTTTGACCTAATCTTTACTAACTACTTTGTGCTACGTCAATGCAGCAATGGAGTGAGGGAAGGAGAAGGAGAAGAAGAAGGAGACAATGCCTCAGATTCTCTATCTTGTCCTCATTTATTTCAATGCTAGGAACTTAAAATTACTATTTTCTCACTTTGTGATAAGTTAAACTACTATTTTTCACATTTTTGTGGCCTGTAAACTTTCTCTCGGTGTAGGAAGTTTTTCTCATGGACTGAGATCAAAGCTAGTGTCTTTTTGAGCTCTGGGCTGGGGTCCCAGACCCCCCTGCCCAGGTCCTTGACCCTCCAGGGCAACCAAAGGAATGCCCTGGACTCCAACAAGGAGCTAATGTGCACTCACTGTTTCCAATCAGGTTAGATACCCTTCTGTCCTCTTTAGTATATTCAGCCCTTTTGTCCCAGACTGTGTTACCACAGACCACCTGCCTTCATCCTGTTGGATTTCTCTGTCATGATGTTTGCTTGCCTGTTGTATTTGGCTTGCTGTATTGCTGCTGTTACTGTAAGTATGCCGTTCAGGACTTGATATTTGTCTGCTGGCAAGTCCCCATGAAAGGCCATGAAATCTAGCCCTGGATACCTTTGGCAACCACACCACACATTTGCTTTACTTAAATAGATGATGTGTTTAGCACTGGCAGTGGGAATACCTTTGTGGAAGTACCTGGCAGATCACCTGCACCACTGCCTGTCTGGGCTAGTCTGTTTTGAGGACCTCTAAGCACTCTTTGAACCATGACTCCCCTTGTGAAGCCAGCATCTTAAACAGTGTATTAGAGAGACAAAGTAAAACTGATTTTCTCATGGCTTTGGTAATTGCTGTTGCTGCCTCTCAAAGATATTTAGTCCTGTGGACTTACATTTCTTTCCAACCTGACAAAATTGATGCTTTTCAGAACAGATTTGTTATATTTTTATCCAACAGATAAAGTAGTCTGGAGAAGAAAAGATATTTTGCTTTTCTATGATGGATTCTAGATGTTTCCACATGACATTTGGCTAGGAAAAAGCTCTTCACCATAATGAGTGAGAATTTTCAGACTAGCTAGAGAATCAGTAGGGACTTGTCTTAAGATTACTGGAGCAGAGGGAGAAATTTGTGCTTGCTTGCATGGGCAGTGCTCTAGTAACTCTGGCTGTGGTGTAAAGACTCTGACTCACACACTTGTGTGGTGCAATTTAAGAAGTTAGAATCTCTGGTCCAGCAGACGATATGTCTGTGCCTCAGCTGCTGTGTTGTCCAGTCAAGCGGGTTAGCTGAAACCATCTGATTTCAGGGTCATAAACTGGGCTCTGAATTGTGACAGAAAGCTGCCACCATGAGTTCTACTGCTGGAGTCAGCCTCTGGGGTACAATTTTCCTCTTAAATTACCAAAGGAAAAGTGGATAACGCCCTGTTCAATTCCCCACTTGCTCCTTTTCCATGATTTCAGGTGCTTAGGAAGAACAGAGCCAGAATGGCCTCTTACCTTTCCCACTATGGGTAGCATTGCAGTGCAATGATAGGCACCAAATATATGCGTATGGTGCACATAGGATCAGAGGCCCCTTCTAGGTCCTGTAGAAAAAAATCATGATTCTGCATTGCATCTGAGCTCTGAACTCTGTCCATTGCTTTCTGCATAGCTGAAGAAAGAGTTTGAAGTTGTTCTGACTAGTTGATTTGGTCACTGAAAGACTTTTTTTTTTTTTTTTTTTTTTTTTTTTTTTTTTTTTTTTTTCCATTCTGGAGACAATCTAGCTCAGGAAAGGAGGAATTTCCAGTCAAGGTAGAAGAAGGCTATGACTCACCAGTCCTGTGGTGCACACAAAAGCACCTTCCAGCTCTCTAGTTCTGGCTGTCTGAACATGTGAGCAGCAAACCATATGATGTGCTGGGCTTGATTCTTGTGTGCAGACAATCAGATGCCAGCCAGCCAACAGGGGAGGGAGGAGCAAAAGGGCAGGTACTTGCACTCTGAAAATAAAACACAGGGTTTATGCTTATCAGCATAAGTAAGTAATAATATAGTAAGTATAACATGCTATAATATGATTTCTGTTGCTTACTCCTCTTAACTTCACCAGTCTTATCTATAAAACCACAAGTACTAGCCAAAGAAAAGTGAAGACCATGGTAGTAATCTAACAGCAAAGACTGAACTGGAATACAAAAGGCTAATCACCTATTTGTTAGTCTTACTGTTTATTTTATTACAGGTCAGTGAACAAAAAACAGTCATGAGATGTTAATCTCTCTAGCTGTTTAATCTTAACCACCCCCTCACCATTGTTCTCTCAGGGGCTCAGCACCTCCTCCCCTCTTGTAATGACCTCATTTCAAAGTACAATTTCTCCAATTTCTCTCTGGCTTGGCTTTTAAGGGGTCAGACTGATGCTGTTTCTGTTGGGATGAAATTTGCTCAGGTCCTGTCACTGTCTGCTGCCTATGGTTCTACTGAATTTCTTTCAGTGGAGGCTCACCAGTTAATTCGTAATTTGTGAATGTATTGAGCTGTGATTAACGACAGCCCATCTAGGGAATGGGGAGTGTTGTTAGGCAGCACAGCACGGACATAAGAGGTAAACCATTAGAGACATACAAATGGGGATTGGAAGATAGACTTCAATGCTACTTGGCATTGCAGGGAGATGCTTTTTCTTTAGCTGAACCCTTTGCCAAAATAAGAAAGCAGGATGGTTAAAGGGGAGAGCTGAGAGGCACAGCCTACATCATCCTGCCCAGTGCTGGATCACGTAGGGGAGTTGCAAAGCACTGTGGAAAAGGGAAAGTGTGTATTCTCTGCCTCTGAAGTGCTGCATCTGCTCACTGCCTCTATAGAAGTAGCATAGTGCATTGAAGAGCAGTTGGGATGCACTGGGACAGTGTAAGCTCCCAACATACTGGCAGGAGGAAGCAGGAGAGAAGTGGCTAATGGATGAAGAATGGATGTCTTAGATGCAAGATATGAGGGTGGAAAGGAAGGAATGGCTGCGAAGATTTAAAAACAAACAAACAAAACCCCAGGTAAAACACAAGTTGCAAATGTATTACCAAAGCTAAGATAGAAGATGTCAGTTAGCTCACCTACAACTAAGTGAGGTACATGAAGTCTAGGTCTTTGTTATGTCTTTGCTTCATTTGCTTTCCTCACTTTTGAGTTTGTTCCAGGTTTCCTTGGAGAGATTCCTTGTTTTGCTTCTGTAGCTCCCTGCAGGGTGCAAATGTTAATAAGCGCAAGCACAGCAGGCAGGGCTGAATCCATCAGGAGAGATGGGGACTGCAGGGCAGATCAGCGTCCCTCCTGCTGTGTGACATGTGATGCACATCGAACTCAGGGCTCTGGGGGAGCCCCCTTACTCTAGTTCGGCAAATCCAGCACGGCTGCTGGAATGTTTTCTTAGCTCTGTTGCTTAGTAGAGCAGTAGTAAACAAACAAAAGGCTTTAGCAAATAATGGATAAATAGAATGGCAGAACCGATTTCATGAACATGCTAGGTTATTCTGATATTACTGGGTTCTTTATGAACTCAAGTTTTTTGTTAATTTCTTTAAAAATATGCTTTCTTTTCTCTTCACCCAAAAAAGATGGTAGTAAATGTTTTGGGTTTTTTTCCCCCGAGGATATTAGGCAGAAGAATGCTTTCCATGTGTGTGCTACTAGAGTTGACATTCCGGCTCACGAGTGACACCTCCTGCCAATGTCATGCAATCCAATTTAGAATTGACACTTTAGTGTTACTATGAAACATCTCACGCTAAAGAGAGCTGAGAGGGGTAGACAACACTGGAACATTCCGTGTTGCGTTGCACAAACTGTTTTACTGGCTTGTGTGAATTCTCCAGAGCTGCTTTGCTGTCAGCCTGTTGCTTTCCTCTGGTCAGTGTATCCAGTTGCTTGCCGTCCTTTTCAGCTCTCCTTGCTGAACGAGGGCCTTGTTTTTCATGTGCTGTTGGTGTCCGGTACTTGATGCCTTGGGGGAGAGGGACAGCCTTGTATCATTTTGGGCTTACAGGGTGCCGCCAGGCTGGTTTACATACCTACTGCATGGGCCCATGGCTGGAGGTAAGAGGTTCTGGCTTCAAATTCTTTAATGCTCCCAAAGTTACTCTCATTTTTGCTGCACTTGGAAAAGAAACAGAGACTAAATTTTCAAATGGGCTGGATTCCAGCTCTTCGAATGTAGGACTCTTAAGGAAGCATAAGCTGAGTTCCAAGAGTTACTGTTAATTTAAAACAGTAGATTTAACCTCTTAAATGAATTAAGACTTGGAAAAATAAAGTATCACTAGTTTCCCAGGTCATCAAAGCATTTCCATTCCTTTCTCATAGAGAGGGAATGATCTTTAGCCCGTGATTAAAATGAAGCAGTGTTGTTGGCTGAAACAGAAACTGAAGAGCCTGATAACATTGGCTTACCTTCTTCAGCAAATTTTGTAGCTTTGCTACCTTGTGATCATTAAGGAAGTATCTGAGTCCACAAGCGCCAAGATCTAGGCAAGTGGACAGTAATGTGAGCTGAGCAGAAATACTATTTCTGTTGTTTTTTTGTCTCTGCTTGCACAACATCAGAATATAAATCGAAGCTTAAAAAGCCCACCTCTCCTCCTCCCAAAGAAAAAAAAAAAAACCAACAAAAAACCCACCAAAACCCAAATGCAAACTCATACACCCCGCCACAGGACACAGCATGAGTGGAAACATTTCAAGAAAACATCGCTCCTCTGCAGTGCATGGTAAGCACTCAAAGCAGAGATTTCTAGAAATATCCTGGGTTGGAAATTCATCAAGAAAATTATTCCTGTCCATAAGAACCAAGGCTGTAAAAATATACAGTGCAACATTCACAGCAAAAGGAGGGACAATTGCTCCACCCATTTATTCCAGGAGCAGAGAGGAAGATCCCTCCTTCTAAATTACATATTGTGAAATGCCCCTAAATCACAACTAGTGACATTTCTAGTTCTTGATGTAGAAGAATTCAACTAAGACAGGTTACAGCCAAGGCTATTCTGGTGCATGTAACTGTGAGCTGGAATGAGCTCTAGCACTTTCTGGACACTGGGTGTCAGTCTGTCATTAATATGACAGCTAAGCACGTCTGAGATGAAAAAAAAAAAGTTAAGTGCACCAGAAACGCTGTGAATTACATGTGAATAATCTGTTATAGTCTGACTATGATTCCACATAAACTTTAAATAGTTGCTTAGGAGTTAATAGTTAAGTAACATGTATAAATTATGTTGCTGAAAAACAATCTATATATTCCAGTACAAATGCTTTTTCATTATGGAGCTGGGCCACAGAGAATACTTTCTTGTGAACTGAGTCATGAATTAAAGATTGACCTCCTACTTTTTAAAGAGCAATTATATAATGAAAGAGAGATTGCTAGAGAAACTTGCTTTGAACAGAGGCAAGGCCCTTGTGAAGCAGGCAGTATGTCTCCAGACCTGCACAGCCCTTTTCCCCACTGCACACCAGTGGTAATTAGTGCATAGTGGCAGGCATGCTCCTCTGTAAACCACTATGGCAAAAGTGCGGGAGATGGATTACATCTTAGTGTGGATGTCAGTGACTGGACTGCCCTTTTCTGCCTCTCCCTGGCACACTGTAAGGTAGAGAAGGTGGTGGTGAATAGTTTGGCCATTTGCTCTAAGAGAAGGTTGGAACTCATTTGCTATTACTAATGGGGTAAAAGGGCTAATCAGTTTAAAATGTAGCAAATTTTTTAAAAGGCACAGATATCATAGGATAATTTCACTTCTGCAGACATGCTGAAAATACAAGTCACTCACTTTTGCAGAGCTCTGCCAGTGTATTTGCTGAGGGCCTCATGCTGTAAATCTCAAAGATCTCTTCTATAGGAATGCTATTCTGTGAAGACAGGTTAGCAGAGAGGTTCAGCTCTCTGAAGTTCTATTCTTTCAAGTGAAGGGATGGAACCAAACTCATATCCCCTTCTCTGAAACAACTCTCACATGAGCTCCTGGTAATGTTTCATACTGCCAGTATGAATCTATGGATCTGGTCCTGAATCTTATCTGCCATTTTGCATTTGGCTGAGACAAGTTAAGTAACGTGTACACAAGCACAGGACCACCTACTGAAACTGCCTAGATTGTTCTCTAAGACTGAGCAAAATTTTATAGCTGCTTGATAAAATAAGATGCATTTATAATATTTGCACTGCTTGTATACTGTGCTTTCAAAGAATAAAGACATTCTAGGTACAGGGAGTGTTTCTAGTCTATCTGCCATAGGATAAAAGATACTGTCATCTTTCTTGGCCTCTTTCCATTAGTATTCCAGCATATGAAGATAGTATCATAGCTTCTCTCTCAATTTGGTTGGGTTAAGTGTATCAGTTGTGAGCTGCAAAATTCCTGTATGGTGTTTTGAACAAGAATATTATTAGCGTGATATTATAAATACAAAAAGTAGTCCTGGGCTCAATTCACTGCTGCTTTTACTCCATCTTCACAGTGGTGTAAGTCACTGAAACAGCAGGACCCTGGCTTTGCAATACTCACATTTTCTCTCCTGTCAGTGTAGTCTGAGCATCTGAGTCACGTAATCACATCAAAGCAACACTGAGGGCTAAGTTGTAATGGACCTGGAAAGACAGAAGAACCTTATATGGTTTGTTTGACTGTAATTGCTTGACTGAAAAACAGAAAGACCGGAGTATTGTAGGGAAGCATGAGCTGTAACTACACTGGGTACCTCATGTTGTATTATACTCAAGGAGGTTTGAGGTATTTTAAACATTTAAAGGAAGACTTCATTCTATTATGCACAAACAGCTTTGGTTTATGAAGAATAATATCTGGTTAGTTGACTTAACTTTATCAAATGCTTTCTGCAAATGAGCTTTTCCTTGCTAAAAAATCAGCAAAATCTTTAATTATCTTGGATACATTACACCAAGTCTGACTATTCACAGCCAATTTCTTTAGGTACTCTTTTCAGTAATGGGCTTTTATTTGCCATGGTAGGGACAGGTTATTTAGCTGTACCAAGCAGCCATCTTTCAGAGTTCTCAGTAGCCCTGCAGTTAAAGAGGATAGGAAATAGGAAGTCTGGTGATTACCGTGTCATCTAGAAAGGTGGACTGCCTTTGTCCTCTTGGATCAAATCCTTTTTCTCGTAGTCTGATGCCAACATAATCTCCCCTTAAAGCAAGGAAACAATTCTGAATTACAGCTGCTTCTAAGCAAACCAGAGCATAGGAAATGTAACAGATGACTCTAAAGCTAAGCAAGACCAAGGCTAAATTTACTATATTTCAGGGCTAGGAGTCTGCTGCAGGATCTCTCACCGACAGTTCCCAAGTAGGAAAGCTGTTTTCATCTCTGCTAATCTTAGCTTCCCTCAGACCCCACTGTTATCTTTTCCAAAGGCTCCAAAATACAGGAAGAATGTGCAAATATGAAACAATTACTTAAAGTCTGGGGACTCAACAGAAGAATTTCACCATACAGCCAAGAGACTGAAAGAGATGCTTCACTGGTGCTTGTCCTCATTCAGGGGAGACCTGGTTCTGTAACTTTTCCTCTGACTAAGTGCTACTGATCCATGCAAGCATTCCTAGGGCAGGTGGGCACAGGAACAGAGGGAATACTGCTTACATCCCCTAGGAGTTGTCTGCTGGGCAATCCTGCATTGAAGAGCATGAGATGCTGCTGTATGAGCTAGGAGACCCCTTACGGCCAGCAGCTGCCCTGGCGGCGTTGCAAGGGGGGAGCTCTGCACCACCCTGGTTGCTGTCACTGAGCAAGTTCTGAGCTGTCACATCGCTACTGTCACCTGTGCACTCAGACCTTTCACTGCAGACTGAATGTAACAAAATGAAGAGCATGTTAAAGGAAGCTTGTTCATGCTTTCCAGCCAGAGAAAACGAAGGTTTCAGAGCTGTCATCCACCTAGGTTTTTCAACCCTTTGCAATGAAAACAAGCTAATCTCAAGTGCAGTGAAAGCAACTGTGGGTAGCTACTACGTACAGGAGTTTTTTGATCTGTTTCTTCAGGAGTTTTCTTTCAATATTCTAGTTGTCATTGTAACATAAATTCAATGGATCTAGGAGAGAGAAAAGTACATCCTACAAAGTATCTCTGTCAGTGATTCTACTAATCACAAGTAAAGACAGTGGGACATCCGGAGACCACCTACAAAAACAGAGCCAAACCCATTTCCAGGACAGGATTAAAATAGGAGCTGAGAAGCTGAGAAATATTTAATCAAGAAAGAAGCCAACATGCACAGCACTCAAAGTGAGGGTAAAGAGTTTGTCACTGGGAAGTGGGCACAATGAGCCCCTTTAGGATAAGCATTAGCATTGAGCATCAGTTTGCAGCTTGCTTGCGTCCCCATCAGTGATGTATATTCTCTCATATAATACAGTCTATTGACCTGCTGCCACTTCCAGGTGTCTTAGCATTGGCTTCCTTTCCCTACTGTGTGTCTATTAATCACATCTAGGTGATAGAAAGAGGGGATGCACTGGGAAGAAGACAAGATCTCAGAGATGAAGTTACATCAAAGAGAGAAGCCTGCCCCTGGACCACTAATTTAATGTAACATCAAAGTGCATGCTCTGCTCCTCTGCTCCGTGATACATGCAGCTGCTAATGAATATTGTCCCCATATTCTCTCTCTCTTAAATGTACAGAAGAAGTCATGCTCTACCTGTGTCAGTTCTTGCAATAGGCCTCAGGATCTGGGTTTGGAGCCTCTCTGACTTCAGGTGTTTATGAAGAGGAATTTCCTCTTGATGTTGCTGTTCCTTTCTTGCCTCTGCCTCTCAATTTGTGTGCCAGGGAAATTAGGCCTTGGATTCATGCAGGACAGCTGCTTTCACATTGTTTAGAAACAGCTGCTGAGCTGAGAGAAATTTAAAAAAACCAAAAAAACAAAAAAAACTAAAAAAACCCAGAAAATCAAAACCACCACAGAGAAGAAGTGAAAATTTTAGCTTGTGTTATCAGTTTCAAGATAGATGACACTATTACACTTCTAGGCACTGAGTTTCACTGCTGAGTGGCTAGTTGGAAACATTGCAGACATGCTAACAAGGGAGGCAGAGACTATTCACTGGGTTTTCTGATGGATCTAATTACTTGTAAATGAAGCTACCAACTTCTACTACTGTTTCAGAATTCTAACAAATGGGACAATGAAAAACTATACCTGATACCTCCCCAGAGCCCATCTAGGATTCCATTTGCAGTGTTTCTGGCATATAGCAAGGATCCTGGCTACTTGTTCTTTCATCGATGTTATGTTTTTGCTTACAGTATTGGGAGAAATTTTAACAGTCAAGAAATCCAAACATACTGTTCTAAACCCCACAGTTGTCCTTCTAATGGATGCAGGGCACATCTTTCATGGGATTACTGCTGGTAGCCAATCTGTCATGATGGCTAGCAAGCCCCTGAGAGGCTATGGGGTTTTGTAGATTAGGAAGGTTTGCAGGCTATAGCTCTGAATGAATGAGCCATCCCCCTCCTTGGAAAAGTACTTCTGGTTTTAAATGATTTCCTAGTAAAAAATAGGAATGTGTTTATGAGACATGATCATAATGTTGCCTCTCTTTGTGACGGCCTAAGAAAACATAGAAGGAAATGTATTATCATGAGCAATAGATGTTCTCCAGGAAAAAAATCTACTTAGCATTAATAGAATTTGCACTGTGCTTTCTCTTTGTTATTTCATTTGCCTTCCTCATTTATTCTATGGCAAAAGGAGCACCAAGCTTAGCACTCCCCACCTTTCATTCTAGCTGAGGAGCTTGTAATTAAGTTGGATTTGATTTCTGAGAGCATCCTCCATGTGTGCATCATGGCAAATGTGTCAAAAATAGAGCTGCTGCTTGTTTGTTCTTTGAAACACAGATCTACTGCCTGCCAGGTACAACTGCACCAGTTACACCCACCCAGGGCTTATCTGCTGCTATGGCCAGGCGAGAGGGAAAAGTGACCTTCACAAAGTGAACACAGCCATGCCAGGACTGACCTAAAGTCCTGCTAAGCCAACCCCTCTCCTGTTATGTGGAAAATGTGATATCTTGATGAAGAAAGGGACTTTCCTGAAACAAGTCTGGTCCCTAATCCTCAGGTGAGCTGACCCTTGCCATTTCCCCCAAAGGAAGAAATGCCTCTGTATCATTGCAAGGCAGGGGAGGCCGCTGTGTTTGTGCTCTTCCCTGGTAAAAAGAAATAGCATTCACTAGTGGATGCCTGGGGAAGAGATGGGAGAACTGTGCCAGCAGGCATTGAACTTTGTCAGTGTATTTCTCTGTTCTCCAATTCAGGACCTTCTTGAGCAAAAAGTGTTGTCTTGGCATTTAATAGCTCTTGCTTGTTTTCAATGTCTACAGATTTGTCCAATCACTTTCAGAATGAGTGAAATTGAAATTTTGAGTAATGACATCTGCAATATCTCCTGACAAAGATTTCCACAGTTTCAACAGGGCTCTGTGGGAAAGGGGTCTCTGGTTTTAAGAAGCCCACTCTTAATTGAATTTACTGACTAGTATGCTTAATAAACTTAGGAGAGAAAATTTAGGACGCCAAACTGTGGAATTTGTCACACATGGAACACAGAATATGTCTTAGAGGATATTTATATCTTTTTTCCCACACCCATAGGACTAGCATTGAATGGCAGACTGTGTCCCTAGAGAAATAAAGCTACAGGTAGGTCTGTGTGCCTGCAGAGTTGTCAACCCCTGCACATCTGATTTTCAGTATGGAGGGTGTTTTGTCAATCTGCTACTTAGTTAGGTTGGAATGAATAAATATATTTAATAATTGCCTAATAATTTAATAATTATCTAATGCTTATCTGCTAATGTATTAACAAATACCTCATAAAATAGGAGTAGGGTTTAGGACTCTTGCAAAGTGCTACCTTTGTCTGTGGTAGAAGGTATGATGTTCAGGTGTTAGAAAGATAAATTACTTGTCAGTAGAATTGCCTTGCTGAGGTTTAGAGCTTGAAATGTTTCAATAATCTCAGCTCCAGAGGGACATTAACAAAGTTTGGGAGAAATATGTACTAGTGTTAGTGGAAACAAAGAATGCGGAATTTACAAGCCACAAGGACATTTGGCAGAACTCCCAAGATAAGGAAGAAACTAACAAAACCAACTTCAGTAACTTCTGAAGTCAGCCCCAAGTAGGTAGAAGGTAATTCTGGCAATGGGAGATTGCAACCACCAACTCAAATTCACCAACTCAAGAGAGACTGAGAATGTAGACCATAATAGTAGATAGAATACTAATTATTCAGAGACCTATGTAACTTGCAGCCAATGAATATTAATGCCCTTGTTTACTAAAATGTATGAATAGCTATAGTTCTTGATGGTCATTGTGCTGGCTTAGTTAATTTGACACCCAGCACCCCTTTCTGTGCAGAACTGTACAAAAATCAAATACTTCACCACTCTGTGAGGCGGATTGCCCTCCTGCATGCCAGGTAAAAGAATCCATTTTGGGAAAACAGTCATGTTTTCAGCAGCTTTATTCCCTTGCAAATTGATTTTCAGAATATTTGTCTGCTTTTCTTGTATATGTCATTACCTTAAAATATTTAACATCACCACACCAGCACACGTAATGTCAGTATCTCGAGGGCAAATTCAAGGCTGTCGGGAAAACAATGCATTAACTTGGACTGTAGCGTGAAATACGTAGCAAGAAAAGTAATTCCTTTTGATGGTCACATTTAACTGTCTTTCTCAGAGCTGAAAACTACAAACCCGAGTTTTTGGGTGACACACGTCCTGCAGAAGAACCCTGGGCCCTTCTCGAGGCGGTGCAGGAGCGGTTGAGCCCCGTGGGGCCGGGGCCGGCGGTGCCGCCCTGAGGGCGGGGAGCTGCTCCGGCAGCGGCGGAGGCCGCAGGAGGGGCGGGGGCGGGGCCGCCCGCCGGCCGCGGCATTCGAAAGTCGCTTGGCGGGCAGGGCTTCCTCCTCGCCTCTTCCTCGTCGTCCTCCTCCTCCTCCTCTTCGTCCTCTTCCTCCGCCGGGGGTCCGCGCGGGGCTGTGCCGGGCCGCGCCTCAGCTTCTCGGGGCAAGTGCGCGCCTTGGCCGGTACGGGCTTGCGGAAGGGAAATACGGGTGCTGACCCTGCTCGGTGCCGCTCGCCTCAGCGATGGCAGCGTGGGAGGCCGCCGAAATGTCCTTCAGTCTGAGCGGCGTGAGAGAGCGGATGCGGGAGAAGAAAAAGGGTGCCTTGAGGACTGCGAAGTTGAATGCCTCGCTTGCATCAAAAATCAAAACGAAGATCATCAGTGAGTGCATTTTGCGTTGCGCTATGTACATATGCTGGCTGCCGTATGAGCTTATAACTGAGCCTTTGGCCGTGACATCGGGAGTGGGCAGCCATCCCTTAGGAGAGCTCATGTGCTGCTTCTCTGCCCGGGGGTTTCTGTGAATTCAGTGCCCTACAGATGAGCGCCAGGGTGCCCAAAGGTGTCTGAAGTATTTTAGTGTACACACATATAAATACGTATGTGCAGTATTTTAGTGCATATGCAACCCTCTGCAGAAGCTAGGCCAACTGACATGTTTTTATGGGGGAAGTAATGCAAAGATGGAACAGGAAATAATATGGATTACCTTGAAAAACTCAGATATTTCCATTATTTTTATTTAATTGTTTTGAAATTGGGAAACAGAGCTCCAAATCTACTCAAGGGCAACCATAGAGGAAAATAGGTTTTTCTCCCATTTTTTGGATGGTGGTGAGGACTTACCTGTAGATGACTTGTTCAAAGCAAGGAGCATATATCTTTAAACTCAGCACTTGAACCATGCTGTCATTCATTAAGAACTGAAGCAGTAGCTTGCTGCCTGAATGTGACTCACTGAGAGTGGAGAGGGTATCTGAAGTGTTGCATGTTATGGAAATTTTTTTCCTGCTCTTTTCTCTGGAGAATTCTGTTGCTGGAAGGAAGGAAGGAACGTGCTGATTTTTTGAGGGGGCTATTGAGTTATAGAGATCTGATCTGAGGAAGGCTGGTCTAGGAAGAGAAAGAATTATGATGAGGAGAGAGGTATGGATGAGACCTTGGATACTGATGGTGTGTGACACTGCTCTATCTCTCACAGACAACTCCTCCACGATGAAAGTCTCCCTAAAGCAGAACAATAAAGCACTGGCTCTGGCCCTCAATGCAGAGAAAGCCAATGCACAGCGGCTCACCCAGGAGAAGACCATCTTACAGAAGGAGGTGAAGCAGTGCCACTTCCAGAATGCTGTGCTGCGGCACAAGCTCTCCTTCCTGGTATGGCGCGGTGTGGCTGTCGTGGGGAGGGCTGGTAGGCAAGGTGTGCTGCACTAGCATCTCAGCCATGGGAGGATTGAGTTGTTGTTGTTGTTGAATGTCTGGATTCTTGACATATGGAAAAGGTCACCATTCATTTGCTTATTTTTGTTTCCAAGCTGTGTTCTCCCCAGAATATGCCTCTGGCTACTAGCATTCTTGTTGGAAGAGATGTTTTGATTTAATATCTTTATGGCCTCTCTCTCTTTATTACCTCAACACAGAATAATATGTTGAAAAAAATGGACAATCTTATGGCTGCAGTTAAGATGGCTGAGCTGTCTGAGGTAAACCATGGGAAATGCAAACACACTGCTCTGGGAAGGGGACTGTCTTTTGCTCTGTCTTTTGCTTTGTGTTGCCTGCTCACTTCAGAGTTGGATGCTTCACCTGTTTTTCTTTGCTCGCTTGACTTGTGCCGGCTACATCCTTGTTTTTAGCTTGGTGTTAAGGATTTCCAGGGTAACTCTATCTGTAGGAAGAGCTACAGTCTTAAATTGTTTCCCTCTGGATTATTTCCTATACTGGCCAGTAGGCTTTTCTGTTCTGACAGGCTGGGACTTATTTTCGATTTCTTTTCTAAAGTATTACCATGACAACTTGGGACAGGGAATAGGACGCTTTTTCTGTGTCTTATCTCCTGGGTGGATGGGAAAATATTTCTGCTTCCTAGTCTCTGATTATCTGAACTAGTTTAACTTCATCCTTAGGCCATGGAGACACAATCTGATTCTGCTGCAATTTATTCCATAATTTATTCCGTAACGTGAGAGAGTTGCTGGCGGTACTTTACAAACTTTTCCAGAGAATCTGAGCTTCCACTGTTTCTGTGCAGGAGGCTCTATGAGGGATTTCAAGAACTTTAAATCACTCTTCTATTTCTCTTCTTTCCAGTTCTATACAAATTCTGCATCCTTGTCCAGTGACCAGAAGAGCAGCATGACTGAAGATAGCTGGGCTGATGATGTTGCAGATGGTCAGCTTCTGAGGTGGGCTTTAAAGATACCGTCAATCTTGTCCTGAATTTCTATGTGCTAAACCTCTTGTGTTTTATGTGTGTGCCCAGTTGCCAGCTTTACATGAGACGTCTTCTCTGAACTGCCACGGCTGGATGCTTTTCTTTATTCTGTCTCCACTCCCTGTCTTGTTTGCCCTAATGCTGAGTCTGTGCAAAACCTGGTATTTTTACCTCCTTTCTTTGAGACCGTGTTACTTTTAGGCAGTTTTCTCTTTGTAGTTGGTGAGCAGTGCAAGATTTGCTTAGTGAGTGAGTGCTATAGCTGGCTACTTTGATGTTTGTTACATAAATGCTTAATAGTCACCTGCTGGTATGATGTAAGCTTGCATTCTAGAAAGATGGTCAGAGCAGGATCTCTTGAAATATATTTGAAGTCCTGGTTCTCCTCTGTCCCTTCAGGGACAGGGCAGTCCTTGGAGCTGCCCACACATGGCCTGTAGTTGGTCTGCTGGATTCTGGGGCCTGTTGTATATGTGAAACATGATCCATTGTTGCTCTTCCTTCACACCAGGGTTACACAGATACCAATGAGAGTGCCCATTTCCAAGCTGCATGATGCAGAGCAGCAAGCTGACAGCTCCACAACAGTACAAACATCCTCAGAACTTCAGAGACCTACTTCTAATGCAGGAGAACTTCAGAGACCTGCTTCTAATGAGCCCCTGAAAAATGTGCCTGTTTCCTCCAAAGATACTTTGCCACCACAGCATGATGAGGAGCCTCAGTTCCACCAGGAAGAGAATGGCAAGAAGGTGACTGAAGCAATGGCAGCAGAGGAGGCTTTTCACAACTCTTGCATCTCTGGAGGTAAATTTGCATCTCAGTGTTCTTCTGGTATGCCTTTGTGTCTGTGCTCAGAAATGCAGGAGTGCCATAGCTCCAGTTAGTTCTCAACCACAACTCCAGTAGCTTCTGATCATTGGTAGGAACTACATGCTCCACTGGGGCTGTTGTTGCTGGAGTTAATGTATATCCCAGAATCAGAGTCTTCAGAGGGATATGTGGCACGTTTGCAGTAGATCAAGATCAAAGATCAAGCTTTTTGAGTTACAGACACTGAGCTTACACAAGATTTTTGGAGATGTCTGAAAGTGCAGAATCTGACTAGGTGCACCACTGTTTCTTTTGGATTTGCCATATAAATAATAACTTATAAAGATCATAAATGTTCCTAATATTACTGCTGGTTAGGAGATTTTGCTTTGGGCTGCCCTTTTGTTCAGAGGGAAGCCAGCTAAGCAAACCTGGTACACGGTAAGTTTGTGGAGTCCCTGTAGAGACAAAATCATGATTTTTCTATGCTCTGGATTTGTGACAGTGTATGGAGCAAGGTTTTTAATGGTATGGGGAAAGATAGCATTTGCCTGCTGCATTCCTCAGCCTTAGAAATTATTTTTTTCTTTCCAACAGGAGTCTTGTGCACCACTGAGCAAAATCCCAACAATTTGCCAGCACTTGCCTGGGAAAGTCACACTCTTTCATATGAGGCTGATGAGATGGCAAAACATTTCCTTGATCGTCTCTCACAAGGGCACATTACTCAGAGGAGAAAGCGTTCAACCCTGTTTGCTACAAGCACTCCATCTTCTGCTCTGGATATCCTCCCACGTGTCAGTTCCACTCAGGCAGCTTGGGGCAGTACTGCACAGGACAACAGCAGCTCCAGCAAGAGCAACACACAGCAACAGCTGAGATCCTCCAGCCCCCTGGCTTCACCTGCTCCAGCTGCTGTTATTTCTCATAGAAACTCTGTGGGTAAAGAGACCTTTTGTGAGCAGCCACAGACAAAAGAAATGGGGCATGGTGTTGAAATGGGCCCTAGCTATAGCCAAGTCCCTGAGTTTGTTCCTGTAAAGGTTAAAATCAAAGATAACTCTAAAACTGGAGAGAAAAAGACTGTTAAAAAAACAAGAACAGGAAAAAAGAAAACAACTGCAATTAAAGACAATGCAGAAAGTAGTCCTGATAGATCTCAAGGTGAAGAGTGTGCTCAAGACGCAGAGAAGCTTCTTCAGCCAAAAGCTGCAACATGTTCCAGTGAGACTGAAGTCTGTGAGATGGGGCAGAAGGTGTGTGAGAGGGCTTTTGACAGGAAGGATAGAGACTGTGGTGTGGAGCACCATTCCCACTCTCCTGCTGAAGTGCAAGACTTTGGAAGTACAGATGAGGTGAATCCAGCACAGCTGCAGAGTCTTGAAAGTGTTGACTTAATGCAACAGGTTAAGAAGGGACCTGTCTCTGAGACAGGAAGTATGGAGAGTTTGCCAAAAGTCCCAGTTGATACCTTCTCATGTCATGAAGTTCCCTCCGGTGATTCCAGTCTACAAAATTCTACAAAATTCTCAAGTGTGAGCAGAAAGAGCATCAGACAGAAAGCCAATAGAAAAACTAGAGTGATTGGGCAAAGAGATGATTCTGATGAGGAATATCTGCCAAACTGTGTGATAATACCAGAGACCAAAGCTGAAGAGCAGCCTAAAAGAAGCCAAACAAGCAGGAAGACTACTGTTAGGAGAAGCAATTGTGATAAGAGAAATGAAGTTAATGCTTTTAGGCCCTGGATAGATGCTCAAGGAGTAGCTAATGAGAACACAAAGGATTTGCCAGGTAACCTTAAACAGCGCAGGGAAACTTATATTGTCCATCCTCTGAATGTTGCAGGAAAATTGGGTTGTTTCCAGACAGAATTTAAAGGGGGTGAAAATGTACCTCCCAAGTCTGTTCCTGCAAGCAAAATCCCTAGAGCTGCTAAGAGCAATCAAAAGAGCAATAAAAACCAGACCGGGGGCCTTCAAGAAAAAGGGCAAGGTAAAGTTGACAGCAACGTGAATGCTTTGAAAAAAGAAGCCTCTTGCAAACCCAAGCCTCAGAGGAATAGGAACAACTCTCGACCTCCAGAGGCTGATTCCCTGGCTAGAAAAAGTGATGGTGCCAAGGTTCTCATTGGAAGTTCCACAGAACTTGCATCCAAGCAAACTGTCCTGATGGGGAAGTTTTCCTGCATTACACATCTGCTGTCTGAGCCAGATGCTTTCCTGGAGGAGCAGCTACCTGAGATATCACTTGCAGATAGTCTTACAGACCTTTCACACAGTCTTGAATCTTCCCATGTGAGCAGTTCTGCAGTTTTGCCTGTCAGCTCCAGACTTACAGAAGTACCAGTTTCCAAGAGATTAAGTACTCAGGGCAACAGAATGCCAGCAAAATCCCCTGTTTGGTTGAAAAACTCCCTGATATTTAAGGAAAAGACTGCAGAAGAAATACCTGGGGAAAGGAACAAAGTGCAGTCAAGTTCTTGGAGCTCACCTTCACAGGAACCTGGTAGGTGGTAAACTGGGGAAGGTACCTGTGTTGGGAGATGAGGGCAAAAAATCCATGCAGCAAGTGGCCATATTTTCCTTCCTTTCCTCTCTTTTTTCAGAGTTAATGATCAGTCTCCAGTACGCCATTTATGTTTCCACTTGGGCTGGCCAGTCATTTCTGTGGCTGCATTTACTTCTAGTTTATCAGCATTTCTATAAGAATTTCTGTCCACTTGTCCATGTGTAGATATTGGGACAAGACTAGCAGCATGTCCTGAGTCTTGCTTTACCACTCTTGTTGTCTACAGGGCATGCCTATTAATTTAGAAAATGAAGTACGCAAGTTCAGAAGTCTTATTTGACACTGATCCTGCCTGCTAGGGTCAGTTAGTATTATTGGGGCACAAAATATCAAGAAGATGGCAAATTTTTGGTCCAGAATGGTTGGTGCTGCAAGGTGTCAGACTTCATACCTCTAGGTATCTAGATATCTACCTAGATATCTAGATATCTGCCTCAAGATATCTTCACTGGAAATTAATGAGAAGCCAACCTCAATTTTTTTGGTTGTGTGTGTGGGTTTTTTTGTTTGTTTGTTTGTTTGTTTTTTTTCCCTAAAGAATTTGAGGGTGTATCCCTGGGCTGGTACTACGGTAGTTAAGCTGATCCTTTTGGGGAGTTTGCTGTTAATGGATGCTCTGTAAAGACAGTAGTTTTGTGGGGTTTTCCTTTCTGTAGCTGTTGACAAACAGGCCCGTTACAACTGGAGGGGGCTGTACTTTGTAGAGAGGGAGGAAGTTTGTTCTCCTGCCCTCCTCCTTAAGGCTGACTCCACTTGGAAAGGTGCAGTGACCACTGGTCCTGTGTCTTGCTGAAGTCGGTAGTTGCTGGTAGGTTGGTTGTGTGCCATAAACTTTGCTGTCTGCTCCAGGCTCCTGGGCATTACAGCTGTCAAACAGAGTTTTTATATCATTTCTCTACTACATCAGGACCCGTGATACTATCAATATTAGTGATCTGTATTTTTTCACTGAGGAACCTAATTTGATTTATGAGCTAACTTTTGAGGAGCAGATCTGGTATTTTTGGATTAAAATGGTCTCCTGATTGTAGAGGGAATACAATTGGATTCTGGATTGTGCATGTTCAGAGAAACCTGGTAATGCAGCTCTTTCTATTTGAGAGCTGTTATTTCTGAGGGTATCTGGAAATGATTGGGAATCACTTGGATCAAACCATGTGAATGTCTCCCTTGGCAGATATCAGGCCACTACGGGACTTGAACAATGCCAGGGGTCTGTCTCACTCTGGCTCGGAGGAAGCATCAGGGCGCTCATCCAGGCGGAAACGGAAACCAACCTGCTACAAAGAGCCATCAGTCAAGAGGTTGGGCTTTAAACTATTCCTCCCAAAGGCTTTTCCCATGCTGCAACCTCTGCTCTGCTCTCATATACTCCCTCTCCAGGGATCCTCTGTTGCCTTGTTTAAAGTTCTTCTTACCCTTTGTGTTCTGTGACCCTCCTCTTTTACCACTGTGTGGTTATGCCAGAGTTCTGCATCAGCACACACAGATGTTTAGGCTTTTGGTAACAAGCTACCAAAGATGTTATTTTACTTGTTAAAATGAGCACATCTCTTGGCAGACTTTGTCTGTAGTACTCCAGTGCTAAGAGGCAGTAGCATGAGGATAAAATACAGGCTAAAGACAAAAAAGCCCTGATTTCATTTACATTCTGTGATGACTAAAATTTTACAAATTACTGAGTAATACTTTCCTTCTGAGAGCAACCTGTATCTATATTCACTAGCAGATATGGCACCTAAACAAATAGCTGCATCTTTTCCCTAGAAAGTACATGTAGATTCATGTACTCCTAAAATGATGACTTTGTTGTTATATAATGCTACTGGGTATGTTTTTCCCTGCAAAGTGTCCCAGTTTGAACTTTCTGTGAATAGCTGGTTATAGTGCACCAGAAAGTACTCTGTACCAGACAAGAAACAAACTGTACCACTTAATCATCTTATGGGGAAGAACTGCACTAAAATCAGAAATTTAGAGACTAAAATCATACATGTAATTCAGGGAATACTTGATGTTTCAATGTAACTATTTTGGTTCTGCAGGAAACTGAGGCAGGGTGACCCATTTACAGACACTGAGTTCCTCCACTCTCCTCTCTACAAAAGAAAAAAGAAGCTTGTCAAAATCGAGGGAATGACCAAGATGAAAGAGAACAAAGAATGGCTTCCTGAAGGATGTCTCAGTGCTGAGGCAGGCAAATTCATCACAACAGAAAGGATTCAGGACTAGCAGAGTGGTTGAAAGGCAGCCCCCAAGCTCCTAGAAGCTCGTGTGTTTAGCAGCAAGGCTACAACTTTGAATACAGAGGCCTGAGTAAAGATGGAGGTGGCTGACCAGGCAGCTGAACTATTCCAACTAAGGAAACCCAAGGACCAGTTTGACAAATTGAGCCTTGTACCATGGATTTCTTCTGTTTTCAGATCTTTGGGACTCATGAGGTGGGAAAATGGTTGACACAAATTGATGGATGTCTGTTTTAATGATGGGCATGGCCCTTATGTGCTGTATGATTAGCCCTTAGCTATCTTCTGCTTCCTTGCTGTTCTCTCCCCCTATCTGCCATGTAAATCTCCCTGCAGCAGAAGATGAGCCCCATACCAACCAACATTAAGGAATATTTGAAACATAGGGTGCTCAGGACCAGACCTAAGCATGTCTTGTCTCAAACAGCCTGAGTTTTGCTACAGGAAAGGTGATCAGAGGAGAGGGTCCTGCGGGACAGAGCTGTTTAAAAGCATCTTCCTTTTTCCTCACTCCTGGCCCTTGTTAAAAAGTACCCCTTCTTGTAACCCCTTGAGGTACTGCAAAGTGCAATAAGGTCTCCCTAGCACCTTCTGTTTTCTAGGCTGAACAACCTCACTCTCTCAGCCTGTCTTCATGGGAGAGGTATTTCAGCCCTCTGATCATCTTTGTGTCCCCCCTCTGGCTTTGCTTGAGTAGGTCCATATCCTTCTGAGCTGGAAAACACAGAGCTGGACACCAGTACTCCAGGTGGTGTCAGTTGTGTTTCAGGAAATCCTGTACTCTTCCACTGCTGATTGAGCACCCACTGGCTTCAAGCACTTGTTTCTCTGAGGGTCTACTGGTGTGACTTTGAAGGTTATTGATTCTCAGTGTTTGAGAGAATGGTGGGGAAAAGAAGGGATCAGACTGGTAGTGAAAGGGAAGGAAATGTGCCTGTTTGGAAGCAGGGAAAGTGTTTCCTCTTTGTGACAGAGCAGGGGGAGGGCAGCTCTTTTCTTCCGACCATACTTACTGCTTCTCCTTAGCACCTCAGCAACATCCATCAGTTCGTGAGGATAGGCTGGGTCTTACTGTACTCTGTACTCAGAGGATTCTACAAGATGGAAGCTTCATTAGTAGAGGGAAAAGAGGGTCACCTGTAGTCAGGTAAATGCTACTATATAGATTACATTTAAAGCTGTACTGTTAAGTTATTAAAACTAGGAAACAAAAAGCCTAAGATTCAAAAATGCTCTCTTATTTATTTGTTCCGTTTTCTGGAAGTTACCAAGCTTTCTCTGGTACTCTGTAACTCTGGGAGACAGGTAGGAGCTAGTAAACAACAGGGAATTTGTTATAGGTGCTGTTGTATTAGCACCTGCCTGTGTTGACCCACTGCTGTCAGAAACCGGCAGGAACACCCATCTCCAACTGTTCCCAGTAATTGTTTCCATTGCCCCTATGGGTCAGAAATGGGACTTTTTCCAGCTGCACTGATGTGCTGGTGCAAATACCAGAATAGTAGACTGTATTCATTCACATTGAAGGTACAGAGACAGCTGCTAGCAGTTACAGAGCTGTGCTTCAAACACATGGTAATACTAGCTCCTTTAATCTAACAGTGGTATCTCTATCCTAATCACCACCTGTAGCAGACAGCTGGAGGGTGAGAGTTTGTTCATGTGTAACCAGTTTCTGTTTTGCTGAGTGATGTGTCAGTTTGTATTACTCCCCAAATAAAATTTCAATGCAAGTGGTATCTTTGAATTCTTGTACACTACCTGATGCTTACCATGACACTACACACGACAGCTCTGCCTAGGCCAGAAATTAAAACTGTTCTAAGAAGGGAGATACTTTGTGTTTATATCACATTCCAATGTTCTGTCCCAGCATGTACTGGACTGTGCTGAAAGCTACTGGAGTCTCTCTCTGAGATTTTCCCCATATCTGCTAATCACACAAAGGAAGGAGACACAAAGAAGGTTAGTTGGCTTTTATTTTAGTCTGAATTAAAAATATTCCTTAAAAAAAAACCCAAACCAACACACAACCATGGATGGAATAAGATTTCACAGTCATGATCTGACTTGCTGTAAGACAACAAGGGTAAGCAGTAGCCCAGACAACTGGAGAAAAGTTTGCACCTTTATGAATTGTGGGCTGAGGGAAGAGGTTAACAGTTCCTATGCTTCACATCCAGTCAGAAGGAACATAACTAAATGCATGGCCTGCATTTAGACACTGCAGCATGGCTTTGGTAGGCTCTTAGCCTATAAGGCTTGTTTCCAGCATTTACTAATGCTAAGTGCTACTCAAATGCTACAGTCCTGACTGTAGCAATGGAACCAAATCCCTTGGTATCAGGATACTGTGCTCTGGTTGGCAGTACAAGATGAGTTCAGGAGGGCTGCGTAGAGCTGGCATAGCCCTCTGCGCTCACCTACACTCACTGGGAAGTACTGCACAGAGGAGGACGGTATTCATCTCTAAGGTCTGCTGGACAGCAGGTCACCACTGGTTTGACCAGAGCTGTGACAAACTGGCCTTCAGATTGAGAGGAAGAGATAAACATAGATCAAAGTCAGAGAGAAAAACATCAGGTCTGCTGTGAACAAAATCAGGAATCCAGACCCATACCATGCTTTTAGCAAATTCATCTGCTTAGCAAAAGTAGGGTTTAGCCTAGCAGCTCAAAGGGTTTCAGAAAACATAATTGTCAAAAAGTTTAGAAAGTGTCTACGTTCATTTTTATCTAGTGTTTGTAATGTTACACAACAAAGCACGATAGAGCCACTTACGTGAGCAATGACAGAAAAGCCAGGTACAAGATTTCTCCAGTATCCTAAAGTTCCCAGTAGCTCTTGTAACTCTTTCTTTGATGGGGGCACTTGTATTTGTTCCAATTCCTTTAAAGTGTCTGGAGGAACTACTGCATTGCCTGCATTTACCAAGTATGCAAAAATTTTTGTTTCTTTACTTGGTTCTGGACATTTTTCAGGCACAATTTCAATTTCTGCTTCATGTAATGCCTCCCATTCTTGCTGCTGCATCTCCCACCTTTACATGGGAATCTCCTTCAATTACAGCATCATCTATATACTGGTACAGTTTCACATCTGGGGGGAGTGAAGACTGTCTGTAAAAATTCAGCAAGATTGAGCAATCATGGGTGAATGTTTGTAGCCTGGAGGGAGCCTATTAAAAACTTAAACTGATGAGAGAACAACTGCTAAGAAAGCAAGAACAGGAAAAAAGAAAACAACTGCAATTAAAGACAATGCAGAAAGTAGTCCTGATAGATCTCAAGGTGAAGAGTGTGCTCAAGACGCAAAGAAGCTTCTTCAGCCAAAAGCTGCAACATGTTCTAGTGAGACTGAAGTCTGTGAGATGGGGCAGAAGGTGTGTGAGGGGGCTTTTGACAGGAAGGATAGAGACTGTGGTGTGGAGCACCATTCCCACTCTCCTGCTGAAGTGCAAGACTTTGGAAGTACAGATGAGGTGAATCCAGCACAGCTGCAGAGTCTTGAAAGTGTTGACTTAATGCAACACGTTAAGAAGGGACCTATCTCTGAGACAGGAAGTATGGAGAGTTTGCCAAAAGCCCCAGTTGATACCTTCTCAGGTCATGAAGTTCCCTCCGGTGATTCCAGTCTACAAAATTCACTTTTCTTGAGGAAAGAGATCTCCAGCGCCTTTGCAAGTGGACTCAAGTGTGAGCAGAAAGAGCATCAGACAGAAAATTAAGAGAAAAACAAGCAATTGGGCAAAGAGATGATTCTGATAGGAAGTATCTGCCAGTGTGGTAATAACCAGAGGGCCAAAGCTGAAGAACAGCCTAGAAGAAGCACAACAAAGATGAGACAGTGCCACTTTAGACACGTTGTTAGGGGAGCTTGAGTAGAACCCATGTCTTAAGCTTTGGGCATAGAGGCCAGCTTCTGCTTCAAGTTTTCAGCAAGCTTGTCCATGAACTCAAAGGTGTTCAGGTAATCAGAGCGTGTGACACTGGCAGGGGGAAACAAAACAAGACAGATTTTAGTTGTACAGACTCTCAAATAATCAAAGCAGAGGAAGACTGTTCAAACAACTGTTTTGCCTCTAAAACCAAAAGAGTTCTCTCCTACTCATCAGGCTGTTTTTTTTTTTTTTTTTTTTTTTTTTTTTTTTTTTTTTTTTTTGCCAAAAGGCTCAAGAAAGAGGTAGCCGGTAATATTTTACAGTTATATAGGTCTTCATTTATTAGGATCTGGCCAACATAGCTAGACTATCATAAGAAAAATATAAGTCTTTGCAGTTCCTTCTTTACTTTTTTCTCCCATTCATTTGGTGCAATAGCAGGGAGAGAGCAATGTGGACTAAGGTGCTTGGGTCAGGATGTGTCTCACGTTCTGTTTGTACAGCACTGGGCACAGGTGGGTCCTGTGAGACAGACTCCTGTTCTTTACCACACTAGAAATAACATTCCAGCAAATGCTGTTCAGAGCCACCACATAAAACAGCCTCCTCTAAGCAGAGCTGATTACTTCACACACTTACTTAGGCAGGCCTTTGATGCAGGCAGCAAGGTCCTTTGTCATGAAGCCAGATTCAATGGTCTCAATGCAGACTTCTTCCAGGGCAACTGCAAAGTTCCCGAGGCTAGCGTTGTTGTCCAGCTTAGCTCTGTGAGCAAGGCCTCTTGTCCATGCGAAGATGGAGGCTGAGAGAGAACACTGGGTTATTCTATCTGTCTAGAACTTCCTGAAAGTTGCTCTAAATCATCATGTGGAACGGTAAGTAGATTTTTCAATACCAATAAAATGGAAAGCAGACTGAAAAAAAAAAGATAGAAAATCTGGTATCGGAAAGAACACTCATCTTGATCTAGGTATCCTTTGGCTTCTGTGCAACTCTAAAAAAAAAAACAAAGCAGGCCTCAGAAACTACTCACTGCCTCCAGTAATCTCTCTATGCATGGCATTTTATTTTCCTCCTGCCCAAGTCAGACGACAGGTGGTAGGACCCTAGTTACACAGAATATTGTGACAGAAAAGTGCAGTCCTTTTCCTAACACTACATTATGCTCTGCTCTCAATGCAAATTTAGGGGATTCTTTCCCTCACGTCCCATTCCAAGTGCACTTAGACTTCCAGTGTATACAAGGCTTGGGGTGTGCTTGGTTCTGGCCTATCAGAAATAGGAGTAAAATAAAAAACAACCAACTTAAACCTTAAGGCCTTGTGGCTATAAACCAATTGTTTCCTGAAGAGTGAGTGCATATCTCAAAGGCTAGGTTAGGTGCAGTACATTGCTCACACTCACTCCATTCCAGCCTGTTTTATGCTTCAGGCTGTAGCTGTGTCGGTAGAGGCCCCAAGAAGCTGACTTAAGTCACGAGAGGACTGTGGGGGTGTATTCCCTCACCCCCCTCAGGCCACACTGTGATCTGAGAAATGCTCTTTAGGCCTTGGCCTTGACAAACCACACTGAGCTTATCATAAACACAGGAATTAGTGGTGTCTAACAAGTACCTTTTTTTTTTTTTCAAACGAACAGCCTTGGAAAGGTATTTTTCTTGCCTGAATAACAACTGAACTTTCAAAGAAAGTTACTGACTTGAATTGCAGCCAGGATGGCAAATTACTATGACTAAAGCCCCACTCTCCTGTGACCCCATAAACAGTGACCCAAAGTGAAACCCCTCAAGCTCCTGATTATAAGGAGCTAATGCATACTGTACCCTACTCTCTAACAACCCTTTAAACAGCAGCCCCAAGTGAGATCTTTTGGAGCTCACGATCTCCAGGAGATACACATGGAATCACAGAATAGCCTGAGTTGCAAGGGACACAGAAGGATCACTGAGTCTAGCTCTTACATGAATGGTCCATATAGAGATTGAACCCACACCCTTAGTGTTATTAGAACCATGCTCTGACCAACTGAGCCCATCTCAAGAGAAGGAGCTACTGTGTGTGTCAAACACTGATAAGTGAATGGCTGCAGAGCCAACCATGGACTGGTGGTACTGACATGCCATGAAAAAGAACAAGATTTGACTGGGAAAGAGGGGCCATGTGAAAAAAAGAGAGCACTTTTCCATGAGAAAGAACCACAATACAGTACAGTGCAAGCACAAGAATGAGTGGCAGAAGTGGGCATGGAGTACAGGGTGAGATGGAGACCAAAGACCCCCAAAGTCCTCTGACCCATTTCCAGACAAGCCTGAAAGAATGGACTGCACTTGATGACTAATGTACAGAAAAAGCAAGAAACCTGTCCATTAAAAGGTTTATTCCCCCCATCCAACCCCTGCCAAGCCCAGGTGGTGCCCCCAGGGTCCTGGGCATCTCAGCAGACAGACCAATATAGCTGGATCAGCACTGAAACCAGGATTGGCATCCCCTCAGCTGGATCAGTGCTGTAACCAGGACCGGTGATCTTGTTTTCTCTCTCTTTTCTCCTCCTTTTCTTACTTTAATTCTCTTTTTCCCACCTCTCTTTTTCTCTTTCTCATTTTCCTTAATTGATCTTTCCCTCTTTAATTCCTCTCTTCCCTTTCACCCCTGCCCCTTTATCCAAAACCCATTGCTGTGTGCTTATATAGTAGCAGTTTCCAAGCTATGTATGTAATTTACTGATCTACTTTCTGATTGTTTGCAGACCCTCTGACTTTTGTTGTTTCTTTTGATCAATGAGCTTTTAAGAATCTTAGGTACTTCTTTCCCCTTATGGGTTGTCACAGTATCTGGAAGAAGAATGCATTATGAACTGCAAGTTTCACCACTCAGTGGTGCCGCTGTCTACAGAAAAGGTGGAGATGTTCTTACTCTAAACTTGTTCTTTGATGTTGAGATGATGAAGGGCAGTGAAAAGCAGCTCACCAATGGGGTTAGTGGAGGTCTCTTGGCCCTTCTGGTGCATGCGGTAGTGACGAGTAACTGTCCCGTGAGCAGCTTCTGATTCCACAGTCTTGCCATCAGGGCAGATCAGCACGCTGGTCATCATCCCCAGAGAGCCATAGCCTACACAATACAAGTTTCAAAAGTTCAGAGTCTCCTTTGGACAGCCCCCTTCAAATTCCCCTCAAACCTCCCCATCCTACAATCTCCTACACCCTCTCACTGATGTGATAATCTCTAAACAGCAGAGCTGCAGCAGTGCTTCTGCAACTAACTGGCAAGTCCCTACATATCAAAATAACAGTTCATCTATGCTGAACAATGAGATAGAGATATACAGACATTCTGCACCATTTCAAGAAAATTAGTTTTCTCACCTAATTTGCTGGACATATTTCTACTGAAAAGGTACAGTAAGAGAACAGTAAGTGTTGGGCTGCTTGTCTTTCACACAGGGTGATAGGAAACAAACCAACTTTTCATCAAGAGCATCTGCTCTTGTGAGAGGAACCAGCAACTTCTGATATTGGACATTCACACCACTTCCAACCCCGTAGATTTCAGAGATCTGCGTCTTTGAAAGCTGCTTTGTTTAGCTGTCCAACACACATCCTTGTTCTGTGGGAGGCAGTTTAGTGGCATTACTTCAGAAAGAGTGTATTACATAAAGCCGCACATCTCATCCTGTGGAATTCTGCATCCATGTTTGTTTTGGCACTGGGTACCTTGGTTATGTAGGATTTTGATCAAGCACTGCAAATATGTAAAGTTAAACGTATCAATCTCTCTCTTTACACCTGACAGGTAGTCTTAGGTCCTGAAGGCTTTATTACTTATCTGCAGAGCACCTGCCACCACACTCAGCAGCAGTCAGCTTAACTGAAGCTGTCAGTGACAGAGAACCAGCTGTCTAAATACTGTCCATTAGAATAGAAAGCCTACCAGTTATCATGGTGGTAGGAACTACCCTCCTGTAAATAAATACAACTAGAGTCTACATTTAACAGATTTTCTTGTAAAAGCAAAATCAGAATTGTTTTGACTGCCTGGTATTTCCATGACTGGCCACAGGTTTGAAATACAAGTTTTGAGACTCAGCACCATCTCCTGGGCCATTCCCTAAGATGTGACAGAAGGACACAAGAGACTATTACTAAGCCTGCTTCCGTGTGGCACAGGAAGCACCTCATACCTTGTGCAACGGAGTCAGACTGCACATCCCCATCGTAGTTCTTGCAGGCCCACACAAAGCCTCCTTCAGATTTCAGGGCCTGAGCAACCATGTCATCAATGAGCCTGTGCTCATACCAGATCTTTTTGGCTTCAAACTGGGACTTGTATTCTCTAGAAAACAAAAACCAAAACACCTTGTCATATAAACAGGGATTGCACAGTCTGTACATAGAGAGGTGCACAGAGATAAGACAAAATAAAAAAACCCCTGCATTATCTTTACTCTTTTTTTCCCTTGTCTGCTTTGCTAGGCTATAGCGAGGCTGCTTCAGTCATAGAGGCACGCCCAGAGAATCTGTGACTTTATTAGAGGAGATGGACACCACAGCCACAGTTAGCAGAGCTCACTGCATCGAGTATTTTGCCTTGCAGGACAAGGGAGTGACAGAGATGGCATCCCCTGTGCCCTAAAGTGCTGCTGAGTGTCTGAAAAAGCAACTCACAAGGCTGAGACTTATTCCTGCTGCAGACTTATGCACTGCAGTAGGAAGTACCCAACTGATTACCTGTCATAGATCTCTTGGAAGATGTCTTTGAAGCGGCCATCGTATCTCTTCAGAATGGTGTTCTTGGTACTCATGTAGAGGGGCCAGCCTTTAGACAGTGCCATTTGGAAGGAACTGTGGGCAAAATCCTTGATAGACCGGTCAAGATTGTACATTCCCATGGCTACACCACCACAGCCTGTTAGTGGAGGAAGAACAGACAGGAATCAACTAGATTTAGTTTTGGTTTAAGAATTTTATTCTCCCCATTGCATACTCCGGCTGGCAGGCAGGCTGGTGCTCTCCCCAGGTGTCTTAATCTCGTTTTCAATTTAAGGGTGGTTCTTTCAGGAGAAGATTTGCTTTGCACTATCAGCTCAAAGCTCTAGCAGTTCTGTGACACATGGATAGGAAGGTGTTTTTGTTTTACAGGTAAGTACATCTTAATAATGTGATCTAATCCCTCTAAGAAGTTTTGTCTAATCCAGCCTAAGTACTCAAGCACACTGTGACAGAAGTGAGTGTACTTGAACTCCTCCCAGCCATTTAAGTAAAACAGTCTTTTACTATCTAAGCAGCAGGCAGCAGTTTGGAGCAGAAGGTCTCAGTCAAAGCCAGATATGGATGTGCTTTGCACCTTCAGAACTAACTCCAGCAGTCAAGGACTGCTTTGCCTAGCTCAGGTAAACAAGACTCCACATGAATTCCTGCATTTTTTCAGCACATTTGTGGCCTACCCTGCAGCTCTGATCCACCCGCTCAGGCTCACTTCTAGCAAGTTGTGGGAAGAACACGCCAGTCATGTGGGTGCTCAGGCAAGTCCTGAGAAGGCTCAGAGGAACTATCAACATTCACATGACTTAGATTGTGTAAGGCAGATGCATTAGAAACACAAATGGAAGTGTGCTGAACTTGCAGCCCAGCTCACCTAGAAGAGAGCAGCACTCAGATCACGGAAGAGGATGACTGAGTGAAAGCAGGGCCTAGAGCTTCATGAGAAAGCTTTGTCATTTTCAGAGCACAACTCAGTGCTTTTAGTGAAAAGTAGATACTATGTACTTAATTTTAAGCCTCACTACCACCATCTATCTAGTTTTTGTACAGTACCAGTATCAGGGATCTTTGCCCTGGAAACACCCAGAGTTTTAAGATACCTTTCCTAATATCCATTTGTCCTTACCTCCAGATGGCTGTTACTATATGGACATACATGCAGAATTAAGAGTGGAAGCTGGAGGAGGTTTATCTGCTTGCCAAGATAGCAATGTCATTTAAGTTGATATTGGCAGAGAATGAAATTCCTGTTGTTACCAGTGAAAAATACACATTGTCCCTGTACCTTCCCTATGGAGTCAAGGACAATTCAGGGTGTGATCAGCTACAGGAGCCATGATTTCATGGTCGCTGGCTGACAGCTGTTAAGTTTTGTTCAAACAGCTATTTTCATACATGTAAAAGAAAGTCCTTACTGTGATCATACAACCCTACTGCCTATTTAAAAAATCTCTTGTTTCAGTGTCAAGGTTGAACATATTAGTAGAGCAGAAAGACAAGCTTCCCTTAATCATTTGAGAGATATGCTGGAGTTATCTGCAGGGAGAGCAGCTCCCCAGAGCAACAGCAGTAATCTGCCATCTTTGCACTTCCCCACTTTGTGCCGCTGATGCAATGCAGAGCAGCAAATCAGACTGGCAGCTGGATGGCCACACATCTCCATCACGGGCTCACCAGTCACCTATCAAATGAAAACAGACTAGGACTGGCCGTGAAGCAGGTGAAATCCAGACGAAAGGCTATGCAACAAGAGATGGTAGAGATGCAGGTTCTCATGAGCAAGCACGCCAGAGAAATCAAGTATTACAAAAGAAGGTCATATGTCAATTTTGGTACCTGTTTGCCAAACCAACTGCACACAAACAAGGATGCTGTGGCTTACATGGTTGCATTTTTTGGTAGCTAAAACCAAAACACTGCACACACACATAGATCACCTAAGACTTTAAATCCTGAACCCTCTGATTAATGATAGACAAGAGACATAACTTGTATGTTTTCCTGAATCCCACCCCTAGTGAAAAAGGCCTGACTCCTGGAAAGTGAAAAAACTGCTTCCATTAACAAAGCCCAGCAATGTCAGCACTCCTCCTGAGCCTTGCAATGTCTTCAACCAGCACAGCAATGGGGAGAGGAGTGACATCAAAACCTTTGGGACTGCATCTGTTAAAACAGTTATAATCTATGCAGTCAGGAGCATCCTTGTGAAATCCTCTTTCTACCTTACAGAGTAAGTGTTTATCCTCATTTCTATTGAGCAAATAAAAAGATTGCTTCATGAAGAAGGGCAAAAACTGCAAAGGTATACAGAGATCTGTAGAACAAACTAAACCCAGAAAGAATTACACATGAATTGTTCTCAAATATATCTCCCCTTAGGTCAAGCTTTGTTTACATAGCAAGTTTGCCTCTGATCAGAGAGAAAAACATATATACTGCTACCAGAGTCATCATATAAGGAGCATGACAGGTGGCCAATCTAATACGATTGTGCTCTTGATCCCAGGAAGGTTTCAAGGAACTTTCAGTACTTGACAAATAAATGAAGAAGGCCCAAACTTTCTCCCCAACTCTAAGTAATATTCTACCATCAAACAGATCTGACTGATAATTCAAGCTTAAATTAAATTCAAAGAATCAGTTGTAATCACTAATTAGAGAAAATACCTACTTTCAAAATTATGGACCAGATATGTGACTGGCTTGCCTCCATCTGTGGGAGTGTAGGTCATCTCTACTTTTCCAGGCCCAGGTACCACAAAATCAGTTGCTCTGTACTGTTAAAAAAAAATTGCCATGATGATTTTATCTATCAGGAAGGGAGAACCATAAAAGACAGACCTCATTTGGGAGGGCAGGTTACAGAAAAACAGTCGTACTAAAAATTCCATTAAGTAGACTTTTTATTCAGCCATATTGTCATTGGATTATTTTATTAGAGATTAGAAAGACAAGAGTCATGGAATCACTTAGGTTGGAAAAGACTCTTAAGATCATCAAGTCCAACAGTTAACCCAGCACTGTCAAGAGCACCATTAAACTGTGTCCTTAAATAATCAAAAGTCTGCCTGTTCCAAAAGCCATCCTCCCCTTTAGGGGAAAAAGCTCACCAATTCTTGGGCCCCATCAAGTGGCGGAGTACCTACTTTTGCAGATGCACTGAAGTTTTACAGTGCAGAGTATTTAGATTGTTGTATGGTTGGTGGGTAGAAAGGCTCCTGTCCCTGCCTCAACAAAACCATTCATAATACAACTGCTGATCTCATAAGTAACGGGGCTCATACATCATTACAGGAGGATATTTGAAAAGCAACCTGTAGTAAGTCTTTGAAGTTAAAAATTTTAAGTATTTAAATGTTGTCTCATTTTCCCAATTGTCCTGAACAGTATTATTTAAGGTTACATTTCCTTGAAAATTGTTATTCTTTTTCATGTAGTTTCCCTCCTATGAAGAGAATCTGTTCCCTGAGCTGTTCTGAAGTTAGTGTCTCTCTCCTATGTCCCTTGTATGTTCTTATAATGTTCCTTTTGCTTAAATCTCATACTTTCACAGGGTTTCAATCCTTCCCCTTTAATCCACAGTTTCCTATTATTATTTTGACCTTCTCAATTATTCACAACCTTTAAGGATGTTGAATCCCATTCTTTTCTAGTGTCAAGGTTCTGCAATTATTTTCCTCTTGAAAATTTATATTTTACCTTCCTGTCCCAGGTAATCTAATGACTTGCAAGTTTGCAGGTTTAGTCACCAATTTAAGCACTTGGCTTTTCTTCAAGACTTTTCTTTTGCCATGTTTGGTAGCTTTATAGCATATGATTGCCCATGGAGAACAGTATGACTACTTCTTATCTTCCAGGCTACTCAAAGGGCACTGAGAACTGTTCCAGGGCTTTCCACAGCTTTGTACTACCACTGTCAGGAGAGCTCTCATAAAAGAGGTTTTCCTACTTCTGTACCACAGCCTGAGATCTGCCCAGGTCAGATACCAACTCTGCAGGTGTGCTGTGCAAGTTAAAGAAGCAGATCACAGTAAAAAAACCCAAAAACAATAGAACAAAACCACATTCCCATACAGAAGGCAATTTTGCCCCCTTCCAGAAATCACTCACTTTTACCCATTTTTGCTGTGAGCAACATTTGACACCAGAAAGTCCTGTGAAGTAAGAAGGTGGGCAGTGTAAAGGATATTTTCTAAAGATGTTCTTATGTAGGGAGCAGGGTTCCAGAAAGGTGAAGAACAGTAACTTAGCAGAGTTAAGTGTCTAAGTACAGGCCTATGTAATCCAAGCACAGGCTTCTGAATGCTGTTTATACAGCAACACTGTTCAAGGAAGAGAGGCACGAACCAGCCTCCCCCACACTTGCCAGGTGCAGTACAAAGTGCCAGCATGTAAGTGTTCCCAGGTGGAATGCAAGGGATAGAGCAGGAGCACAGGGATGTCTCAGTCTTTGGGGCTCTACACCAGTCAGGAATAAGCCTGTTAAGACAGAAAGAGGGGAAAACACTGAAGTGACTCACTTGATCCCCGTAAGCGTGACGGCCGATGACAATGGGTTTCACCCATCCAGACACCAGCCGGGGAATGTTCTTGCAGATAATAGCCTCTCTGAAGACAGTGCCACCTAGGATGTTCCTAATTGTGCCATTGGGAGACTTCCACATCTGCTTCAACTTGAACTCCTCCACTCTCTTCTCATCAGGAGTGATGGTTGCACACTTGATGCCAACGTTGTATTTCTTTATGGCTTCAGCAGCTTCCACAGTTACTTTATCGTTTGTAGCATCACGATGCTCAATGCCCAAGTCATAGCTGTAACAAACCCCACAAACATGGTCAGGACTGCCCAGGATATTTGTTTGTGTTCAACAGGAAAGAAACAAGACCCCCTATCTGCTTGTGAATGTAGCTCCAGCATTCTGCCACAACTGAAGTTATCCCTTTTCCATTGTAAAAGCTGCTGGAATGGAAGAAAACAGACTTATACAGTGACATTTCTCCTGTTAGTGGAGGTTGGTAGGAGATTGGAGAAAGGAGAGCTCCAGTTTATAGCTGAGGTTTGCTGCCAGCATGGGACAGTATCTCCTCTGCCTTGCCTTTTGAGCTTCCTGCAATGGCAGCTGTCAGTTGAGGATTCTAATTGCATGGAGCAGCAAAATCCCCAGATGAATATGAGCCTTTATTTCAAACCTCTTGTGCTGAGGGCTCTGGCTTCCTTCATGTACTGAGTACATGAAGCTACACTAGGCTTAAAAACCGCTACGACAATGGGCCCACAATCCTGCTCTGGCAGCAGAACTGCCAATATTCCCCTCAAACGTCAGAGGAGGGTCATTTCCATACTCACTGTTTTAATAGCTTTTGGAGAACAATGGGTGCCCAGCGTGGGCCAGCCCTGAAGCACAGCCAGCTGTACAAGAATCTAGGCATTGTGCTGCCTCAGCCAGGGGTTTGCTTGCCCTCCTCCCACCCTCTCTGAAAAGGGATGCTCTCCAGACTGTGTGCATGCATTATGCTGCTGGGTTCCTGTCTGCCCGGTTCCCAACCCCAGCAAGCAGAAAGGCTGATGCAGGTGGCATACAAAGGGCTCCAGGGGCAGGGGAGGAGGTCAGACTTGTGGGTTTAACTACAGCAGGTACCACTGGAGGCCTCTGTCCACAGGAGCAATGTAGCTGGATACTTCTCTAATAATTACAGCTCAGTGGCCAGAAAAGGAAGAGATTATTTGTTCTGCTTGGCCAGATGCTGTAGATAGCATGTCCCTTTTGCTGTACCCAGCTGCTAGTATTTGTTTTGTTCCAGAAGGGAGTACAGGAGCATAACCTAGCTTCAGGGGGTAATTGCAACAGCCAGCTCACATTGTCAACAGCAGAGCTTACAGCCATCAGGGCAGAGTCTGTGCCCTACACACCCCCTTCTGTCCTCTGGGCAGATCTTCAAACAGGCATGGCAAGAAGCCATGAGCCCACTCAGGGGTGCAGGATGCTATCCTTCAAGTCAAGGAGCAGCTGAAATAGCCCATGTTTCTCATTGTTTAGGCTGCAGGGAATCATGCAGACTGCCCAGGTGCTGGAAACCCCAAGACAAAGGAGATCAAAATACAGGCCATGTCTCTGAGAGAGTTTCTCAGAGGCACAGTACAGGCAAAAAGCTCACTGACAATTCAGCATTCACTGCTTACTGCTGTGAGGAACCCTGGAGTGCATGCTTCCGGTGCTGCACAAAAATCCATCAACACGCAACGACATACGCAAACTGCACTACAAAGTAGCTGAATGTCACAGAGCCCTTACCTGTGCAAATCCAGATCTACATAAGGAAAAATCAGCTTTTCTTTAATCAGTTCCCAGATGACCCGTGTCATTTCATCTCCTTGCATCTCCACAACAGAGCCTCCACGGATTTTTTTAGACATCTTGAACTACAACAGACATAAAGAAAGTCCAACCTAAGTTAAAAGCTACCAATACACATCACCTGCATTTCTACAACATAACCAGGTGAGGCACTAACTCAGCATACAAAAAATCTTGAAGACAGCCACAGTTTATCCTTAGTTCATGCTACATGGTATTTTTTTTAAAGCCCCAGCTCCTAGGGAGATCTATGTGAGGATAAAAAGAAAGGTTAATATCTTGACAATTAAGGGCATGGGCTTTAATTATGGTTGTATCAAACAACTTGAAAACATGACCAAATTCTTCCCCCAAATTCCACAGAAATAGATGAGCAATGTTTACTTTTAGATTTCACAAGTTCTAGTCCAGTTGCTTGTTTCTCCACCTTTTTCTGAAAATCAGGGGTTAATGGACATGATTACAATGACAGCCAATACTGCTGAAACTACTAAGATTAATATATTGTGAGATTCTTTACTAGCTTTGGCCCCCAGGAAGGAAGGAAACAGGTAAAAAAATCCAAGGGCGACATATCAAGAGTATTTTCTCATGGCAAGCTTTATTTCTACAGTTAAAATAAATACTGGGCAGATTTGTTTGCTGTAGGGAACAGAGGTTTCCCAAGATATTTGTGAACAAAACCTTAAAAAAATAAACTTGAACTCTGCCCTTCTATTTGCACTTTGTTCTTTGTCAAGAAAACCTCAGAAAGCATCGAACTGCTCTAACACAGTGCCCTGCTTTCCAGCAGCCACAGTTTCTTGGGTCTCAGCTCTGATTATGCAAGAGCAATGACTTGGCAAGTTCCTCCCTGCAGACAGTCCTGTGTGTGTGTGCAGCTGCCAGGACACCACATTGAGATAGCAAGCCCTTGTGCCTGAGCCTGTGGTCTCAGAGACCAAGGGCCACGAATGACTTGATCCAGAGTGAAGGGGCCCGCTGTACACAGGATCTGTTCACCTACACCACGCTATTCTGAGGTGTGGGGCTTGCAGAGTAATGGCCAAACCTTTTAAAGAGCAAAAACGAAAAAAACCCAAAAAAACAAAAAACAACCCCACAAACAAACAAACAAACAAACCCCACCAAACCACAAAAAAAGACACCACCAAACAAAAAACCAAAAAACCCAAACACGCCCCCAACAACAAAACCCCACTCAGAACAAAACCGCCCCAAATGAAACTCCATCCAAAAAATAACACAAAACCCTAAAATAAATAAATAAATAAATAAATAAATAAATAGTAATACAAGGTTGTGTTACTGAGACTCAGTTTAAAAGATAAACTATTTTTGGCATTTCTATCCCTAACATAGACAGTACCTTGGCTTATACTGGGCATCTCTAGTCCTCAAGGAGAACTTGAACTTCATGTGATCACACTCTGTCTGAACACAGTTTACTTATGCAAGTATTTTGAACACAATTTTCAATTGTGACTATCTAAATAAATAAGGTCTGTATCAAAGTCCATGGCCTAGGCACAGAATTATTACTCCAGGAGAGTTCAGGTTTGCTTTTGGCACAATCTGAGAAACAATCTGATTCATTTAAGTAAAAATGTCGACAGGCTCAAACCCACAAAATGCTGCTTGTTTTGCAGTTTGGTTCTACTCAACTAACACAAATCAGACCATGTCAGTCATAGCAATAGGTTTGGATTCACAACTATTGCATGCTGCTGTCACGCAGAGAACACAAAGGTAGGTGAGACACACCTCCACTGAGATACAGCTCCACTGATGTGTGGAAACAGCAGCATCTTCAACGACTCGGACAGCATCCAACATGTTTACACGATCATGGCCCAGGTACTGATACTTTCTCCCTGCTCAGTCAACCAGTGTCTTCAGTTCCTCTCTGAACCGGGGCAGTACTGCAGTAGCATCCCTCTTCTGCACACCAGTCATCATGCCGAGAGAGGCTCCTCTAGAGAGCACACATTCCCTAGAGTTCAGCTCTGTCACTAGTCCCCTCAGATTTTATACTGAACTGCCAAAATCCAACAGGCTCTTTCTCCTGCAGCAGCTCTTCTTTAAATACACTTAACCCAGGCACACAGCCAAGGCAACTTAGAAGAAAGCGTGTATTTCCAAATACCTCTTGGTCCCTAGGAAGGGCTGGAGGCCTAGGGGCAATAATTAACTATTTCAACAAGTCCCTAACTAACTCCGGCGCACAGCTGATCTCCCTGGAGGAGGCGGTTCGCAGCGGGCACGGAGCGGGTCGCTGGCACCAACCGAGCTCTCCTGTTGGCTGCACTTGTTTTTCGGCCGCACTCGCCCCTGGCAAGGCGATGTGGTGGCACACCGGGGATTTTCCCACCGGGCCGCGGGCAGCAGCCCCCGCCACGGCCGAGGCTGCAATCCCGGCACTGGCACGGCCGCGACCGCAGCCGCTCCCAAGCGGGCGAGGCCGGCTCGCCCCCGCGACACCTCCGACTAGCGGGAGACCCCCGGACAGCGTGAGGAAACAGCCCAGCCCAGGACAAGGCGGGCGATCCGGGGCTGCAGCAGCGCCTCAGCGACACTCGCGGCGGGCGGGGCGCGGCCGGGGGTCCCGCCGCACCGAAGGAAAAAACCCTTAAACGCAATCCCGCCCCTCGGGGCCCCGCTGCGGGGGGCCGCGCCCGGGAGAGAAAGGACAAAGGCTGCTGTGCGGCCGCCGAAGCGGCGGCGCGCTGGGGCGGTGGCGATGCCCTTTACCTGCGGTCCCGCTACGGTGCCGTTCCGTTCCGTTCCGTGCGGCGTTGCGGGCGCGATGCGGGGCCGGGCCGTGCGCGGGGCCCTTTATGTGGCCGCGCCCCCCGCCCCGCCCGGCCCCGCCGCCGCGGCGCCCCCTGCTGGCCGCGCTGCCTGCTGGCCGCGCGCGGCCCCTCCCCCCGGCGGCGGCGCGGAACCGCCAGGGGGCGCGAGGCAGCGCGGGGTCAGCAGCCGGGAGGGCCCCTGTCTCGTGCGCCTGTGCCCCCGTGGGTGGGGCCCGCGGCAGCACGGAGCGTGCATCTGCCGTTCCGGGCCGGGCCCGTTCCGCGCTCTGCCAGCCCCGCGCAGTGAGTGCGGCCGGCACACGGGACCCGCTGGCGCCGGGGGGCTCGGGCGTGCCCCAGGGAGAGCGCCACAACCTAGCCCAGGGATGCGGTACGCACAGCGGGCACGGGCTCGTCCGCTGGCGTTGGGTCGGCGGTTTGGACACCACGACCCCGGGGGCGGGAGCGGGCGCCTCTCTGGGGCCGGCGCGAGGCGGGGAGCGCGGCCGGGAAGGAACCTCGGGGCGGGAATAGAAGAGAAGGGAATATTAATGAAATACGGTGTGCTACGGCTTCTCGAGGGACACACCGGCTCGCAGCAATACCAGCGGCTCCCGAGGCAGCAGCCCGGGCGTGCCGCGCCCGGGCGGAGCACCGGGAAGGGCCGCGAGGCGGGGCCGGGCGCTGCCGGCGGGTGGAGTGCGCGGAGGTTCGATTGGCGATGCCTGGGCGGGGAGCGGCGCGGTCGGCGGGCGGTTGGTCGGGGCTGGCGGCGCCGCCGGGCCGGGCGGGGAAGGGAGAGCGGCGGTGCCGCCCCAGCAGCGGCGCGGCGGCCGCGGGCGGCAGGTGAGCACAGCCCGCCAGGGCCGCGCCGCCCGCACCGCTCTGCGGCCCCCTTGCTCCGCGAGCTTCTCCGGCCCGCCCGGGCCGGCCCCTGGGAGCGGCTGGCGGCGGCTCTCCGGGGGTCGCTGCCCACCGCGTCCTCCCCGTCCCGTCGCAGGTGATCTCCCGGTCTGCCATCCCGGGTGAGGGAAGGCGGCGGTGTTCCCTTCGCAGGGGGGAGAGCGAAGCGGCTGTCTTCTGCGCAGAGGTTGCGTGTGTGTCACGCAATTATATTTGAATTGCGGGTGTGTATTTTTGCACCCTGGGTGTGTTATCCAGGTGCTCGGGAGTGGTGTCTGTGTAAGAAAGAGTGGCCGCGTTCTTCTGGCACTGAGCAGTTGTGGTCAGTTTTGTGGGACGCGGGGTGTCCCGGCGCTCCTCTGGATGGAACAGCAGTACGTGTGGGGAGAGAGGCTCGCAGCCAGCCACCCTCGTACTCCGTGTTTTATCGGTGATGAGTTGGTTGGTGATTGCTGAAACTGCAGCTTCGAGATCCTGTGAGGAGTGTACTCGGGTGTTCTGCTTGTTGACCGCTGTGTGCACCTTGCTTTCTCGTTTCATATGTTCTACAGAGAACTACTTCTTGCGGTGGGATGGGGGGAGTGTTTTCCCTTTAGTAGCACAATTAAAGCATAGAAAAGCTGATAGATTTCAGAGCTAGTGTCTTGTACAGTACAGAAAAAAATAGGTGTTTCTGGAGCTAATTCCAGGTACAATGCTATTCTTTCAATAGTTTTAATTAGACTAATACTGCTGTGACAGAAGCAGTTGTTATGGGGGGGGGGGTTCCCTCTTGAAAAAAAGTTTTTATTTTTCTATAATCCCACACATATATATATATTTAATGCAAGTTCAGAGACTTGCTTGTAACTCTTATCTTGCCAGGATATAATCAATTGCTGAAATATGAACATAGTTTCCTACAAAATTTTTGATGTCATAGTGGCATTTTTAATGTGGTAGTGTGTGTGAAGCTACACCTTTGTTGTATGTTCAGCATTTGAAAAGCTTAGTTTGCATTAAGATTGAAGAAACAATTCCAAATTTACATGAAGAGTGTGTTTCAAGGAAAATATTCCATGAGCTCTGATGTTTAAATACAATCAAATCACCTGTTTGAATAATATTGGTGACAACAAAACATACCCTGATTTGCAGAGGAATGTGGAAGACTAAGACTCAGCCTTACATAAAGAACCTGACCAAAGCTTTTCTTGAAACTTAGTAAATGATGCCTCTCTGCTTTCTTTCCTGAGGATATGTGAATAACAAAAGAACCTCTGAGCTGAAGGTGCTTCCTATACAGAGCAACAAGCAGAAGTCCACTGAGAAGTCATGTGAATGACTTGCAGACACCATCTCTTCAGCATTCTTTGTAGAAATAGTCAAACCTTGCCACATGAGCTGCCCGCAGCTTGTTAGCACTTTCAGTGATGCTTGTTGATTACATTGATTTTGGAAATAGGAAGAAAATATTCTAGTCAGCAATATATGCCTGTAAGTTCTAGGGAACAGTTGTGGGAACTGGAAATAGTTATTTCATTAAGAAATCATTTATCAGCTGCTAAGCAGGAAGTAGGCTGATAAGGGGTTTTGATCCTTGGCACAGGTAAAAATCAGCCGTCACTCATAGGTTCCATCAGCTCCCTGTGTTCCTGCTCTGTCAAACATTTCAGTAAATCTTGCTTAAACAAAGATGAAGGTAGTAAGCACCTTAGCCTAGCAGGCTAGAAGTGCAGGCTGAGTGAGGTGTTGTGAAAGAAGCTGGGTGTCTGCTCAGCTTAAAGAGTGTGGGTTGAGGAAAAGTATGACTCTTGGCTGTATGGAGGCTTTGGTATGCAGAAACTAGGGTTTACAAGTACGGCTTCTCCTAACATGGAAAGCGGTTTGGGGTTTTTGTCTTTTCTTTAATGGAGCTGCTCCTGAAAACGAGGATGTTTGAAGGTACTAGATTTGACAAGAAGTAAACCACAGTTTGGGTTGCTTCCCTGGTAACTTGCACAAGGGCTGTATTGTAATGCAGAGGGGAGGGAAACAGTTTCCCACCAAAGTTAATCTTTCAGTCCTGTTTTTGTTTGCAGTTCATTCTACTTCTCATTCTGAAGTTAACCTGGCCAAACAACAAGTCTGCCTCCTGCTTGCTCAGGCATGCCTGTTTTCAGCTTTGTTACAAGGGCTGCAGCAGTCACAACGTTGGAAGAGCTGTCAAAGTTGAAACTTCTGTGTGACATGCCTGCAGAGTTTCCATATGAAATCTTCGAGTTCTCATAAACCTCTGCTGGAGTGTCTCATCAGTGTAGTGGTTGTTTACTTTGTTGCTCTGGATGTTTAACTGGGCACTCTGAATTAGGCTCTGCAGAGATGCTGCTCTCTCTCCAGTGCCTGGGCAGGGGGCATGGACTCCTCTGGCACTCTAGATCTGTGCTGATAGCAGGTGCCTGTGGTCAGCTGGCTGAACGTCTCTCCTCTGGGATCTAATGAGATACCTCCTGTTCAGAAGACTGAAGAGGTTCTGTCTCACCACCCTGTGTGTAATGTGTGTTGCTGACCTCCTTCCAGGGCACCTGAAATGGCTGCAGATGACAAACGCTCTCCGACACTGGACTCTACCGGTGATCTACCTCGTTCTCCCAGCAGCCCATCTCATCTCACTCACTTCAAACCCCTGACTCCTGACCAGGACGAGCCTCCTTTTAAATCAGCTTACAGTTCTTTTGTAAATCTCTTCCGCTTCAGCAAAGGTTAGTGCTGGGTGTGTGGGCATGGGTTGTGCATGCTGTTTGCTGCTTGTAAAAACACCTCTGAACACAGGAGCATAATGTCAAAGGGCTGATGTCAGTTCTTTTTTGAGCATCTTGCTTTTGGTGATGTAGTGGAGCTTTATTAGGAGAGAAGATAGCCAGCATCTTGCACCTGGAGATGTGTGCTGCCTGTGAAAGGCAAAGACAAGCTGGTTAGCAGGTAATATTGTATAGATTCTTAGCTTTACATCAGAATTTCCTTTGCCTGTATGATTTTTGGGGGGGGGCTGAAAGTAGGAGTAACCCTCTGCTAGCCTGTATGAACAGAATGTGTGCTTGTCCTACTTCAGACTTCATCCACCCCTCACCTTCCTGTGCATCTCATACCTGCAGCTGGGTGACAGCTGAGCTGCAATAAAGCAGGAAGTCAGCACTTAATTTGCACGCTTAGGTGTTCTCCATCAAGGAGTCTGAGGTGTTGTGAAAGTTTTGTATATGAAATAGGGTTACTTGATTTTGGCCTTTGTGCTGCATGTGACATGACATATGTTCTCAGTGGGCAAACTCTAAAAGATCTGTGGGAGTTCCTTTTGGTTTCAAAGAAAGATCCTGCAAAGAGTGGTGAATGAATGCACCCGGACCTTGTGCAAAATCTCTGTATCCCTTTACTGGAGATGGCACACTGGTCAGCTGCTTTTGTTTAGTCTGTTCTTTATCCAGCTCCGCTAAGCATACTTCAACAATGTTTGGGCTGGGGGAAAAGAGCCAAACAGCTTTTCATGTTTGCAAACTGATCTATTCAGACTCTTCTTATGCAGAAGGAAAAATAATTACTTGGTATGACTGCTATTAGTTTGCGTAGTAGAATAGCACCTGTCATTGCTAATTTATTGAAAGTAGCATAAAATGTGATCAATATTGGCTTCACTTATTTTTTTCTGACAAATGTAGCTGGAGTCAGCAAAGTCTTTTGTTAAGTGAATGGGAAAACAACCTTGAAACAACGCATGAAATGTGCGTCTTACTGGGATCAATGAGAACCTGTTTATACTGGATCTGCTGATGGAGATTAAAGGCTGTGGTAACTTTAATGTGACCTCAGTACTGGCTTGTAAGATACCTGAAAATCTTTTTTTAAGGCAGAAGCTGATAGTCAAGTGTAGTTACTCTATTTACCAAGAATAATTCACATTCATATTCAAGAATAATCTGCCAGGGGTGGTGTTTTTTTTTTTTTTGGTTTTTTTTTTTTTTTTTTTACACTTTTCACGTTTGGGAATTTCTGAAATAGCCTGAGTCTTGAAGGCAGCCTACTGTCCTGCTTCTATGATGTGTTTTAAAACTAAAAATTCATTTGTTTTTTTTTTTTGTTTAATCCTGATCCGAAAGAGATACTTGTGAGAGGTTTTTTTACCCCTAGCTTTGCATGTACTACTGGTTTTCTTTATCATGTCTGAACATGTGGTTTCTTGCTTTTTGTCAACTCTAGATGATGGCAGGCTTTCATCCCCGGCAGAGAGAGCAGAGGCAGGACGGAGTGATCCACAGGCATTGAGTGGTGGCTGGTCCAGTCCTCAGCATCCCACAAGGGCTCAGTCTCTGAGATCACCAATTCCTTACAAAAAGCCCTTGACTGGTGAGCTGCAAAGAAGATCATCTGCAACTCTGGGTAATTTCAGCTCTTTGTTCTATAAGGCAATGGGGTACTAGCCAGGATGCTTCAGGGTGAGGTGGAAGGATGTGAGCAAAGGTTCACTGAGTGATTGGTAGCAGAATGTAGTATTGGGCTACACTGCTTCTGTTAGTGAGGTTGCACTTTAACCTCCTAACCATCCACCCTTCTTGGTGTTCCAGCAAGACAACCTCTTGTTGGGGCTCTGCTCTTTCAATTGGAAAACAATCTGGAACAGAAGAGGCTGCCAAAACACCTCCAGTGTTTTAAAGTCACCTGAACTTTGATCCTGAGCATTTCTGCTTTGTCTTGAGATACTAGTTTCTTAACATTCACGTGCTAACTCTAACTTTAGTGCTTGGTCTGGATGGATTTGATGTTTGTGCCTTCAAGGGAGTTGTAAATGAAGGTTTTTGCTTATAGTTTTGAGGGGAATTGAATAGGAAGCTGTGCTTAAGACTTTTTTTTTTTCAGTCCTGCCTAACCCTGAAACTATTGCCAGATTCTGTACTGAATCTTTTAGCTGGTATGTGAATTGATTGTAATTTCAAAGGTGCAACTGTCTAATGGCTTTATGAAGCTATGGAAGAGCTAGGAAGTAGATTGCAGGGGCTCCTCTTGAGATCTGGCAGATTACTGTTGGCTTTTAGTGATAGCCTTGAGGAAACTGCTAAACTGGATAACAGTCTTGTGCAAGAGAGTATTTCCAAGAGTGTGGTACCTAGTGCAAGCAAATCAGATCCTAAATGTTGTTAATGTGTATGGGATTTTTTGGAAGACGTGTAGTTTTGGTCGCCAGGCAAAAGTCTAGTACAGAGAGCTAGCATTTTTACAGAAGTCATTTGCATGCTTAGTTAAACGTGTTGATCATCTTCCTCCTTGCCCTCTAGTACTGTTCGATCTTTTTAGTTGCACTTCTTCCAGCAAATCAGTTAAGGGGTTTAATTGATTAATTTGTGGGAGGTTTTTTTGTTTTGTTTGCTTGGGCTCTTTCTTAAACAATTTTCTCAAATGTCTCAAGAGCAGCCATGTGCTCTTGGTTGATAAGCCAGTTTACTTTTTCTTGGTATCTCTTGGAAATCACTTGGAAATTGCCTGGGGATAAGATGTTAGAACCCTTCAGGTGAGGTCTGTTGTTCAATACTCAGAAGGCAGAAATAATCTTGCTGTTTGACTTCTGATGGCATTAGGCATCCAGGGAATAAGATTCAGTTTAAGGTGTGTGGGAGGAACCGTTTCTGTATTATTCCAGCTCCTTTTCAGGACCTCTGTTAATATCTCTGGGTTTGGATGCAAGTATGCTTAGAAAAATGTGATGATGAATTAGCCTGTGAAGAACTAAAGTTAGAACAAGCAGGAATTGCTGCTCTTTTTGAAGAGATTTCTGTGGTACTGTGTGCCAAGTGGCCTGACTTGCTGTTGAGTATTTTCCCCCAAACAACCTTGGTGCTGTAACAAACATGAGGTCTGTGTAACGCATGTAGAAGTATACTGGGTTGGTGAGAAGATTTGGGGGAGTTTTTTAGGCCATCTCACTTTATTTGAAGAGGAGGAAAAATACTTGCATTTTCCTTCTCTAAAAATCAGGTGTTGGCTTTTTTTGAAGCAAACTTTGGAAAATTATCTTTCTTTCCTTTTTTTATACCTTAAAAGGTGCTGAATAATCAGGTCTTTGAGGATTTTTTTTAAGTAGTGGAGAATTTTATTTCTGCTATTGCAGCTGATGCTGGTCTGCATAAATAATTTTGGAAATTATTATCATATCTAAATAATGAAAAGTAGGAAAGTAAGTGGTGGGATTTATATAAACATCTCTATTGGCAGGTTGGGTCACGCACTGACTCCAGTGAGGTGTCTTATTAAGTTTTCTTGTAGCCCTGTGGCTACAGGCCTGTAAATGTCTCTCTAGGTTAGACACTTAACTTAGATACTTAATAATGTGGGCACGTGTAGGCAGGAAAATATATAAGCACTTCACAAAGGTCTCTCTAGCCTACTTGATCTTAAATAATGTATCAAGTTGAGCAAACTGAAAGGAATAAATAAATAAAAGGCTGATGCCTCTAAATAGTGATGAAATGATGTTGCTTCTGAGGATGCTGACCCTCACCACTCATCTGTGCTTTAGCTCGTGGTCTCTGTGCAGCAGATCTTTTCATTGCCCTGGGACTGTGCTGTCTGACACCTGCAAGTGCAGAACACATGGAAGGATGGTGGCTTTTGTAGGACCCTGTCTGGCAGTGGTTATGTAGGGTTTCAGTTCTGTGCTTCCCTTCAGGACTGCTTACACAAAAACATAATAGCTCCATACTGGCTCTTGTGAAAATAGGAGGAGCTATTCTACGCCTGGCTTATGTCAGAGGTGCTCTGAGGGTTGTGTGGCTGAAGAACCAGTGCTGAGCACCTGCAGCGGCTTCTGTGGCCTCTCTCTTGCGTAGTCTGTTGCAGCATCGTGTGCTGGAGCTGCAGAGCTGGTGTCACTGCTAAGGGACTGTGAGCCCAGCTGGTTGTGTTGGATGTGTGTGCTGTGCTGTCAGATGAGAGCCTTTGAGGTGCTGGAATAAACCAAAACAGTCCGATAATGAGACTATTGTCACTGAGATAATGTCACAGCTTGCAAATCCTGTTTAAGGAAAACTGGAAATGCTGACTGCAGCAGAGGGAGCTTGGGTAGTAAAAGTAATTCCTGCTCGCTGCCCTGTCACGCAGGATAATGTTGTTAATGCTAGACAATTGTAGCAGGGTGGCAGTAATAGGGAATGGCCAGTGATCATATAAGGGGAAGAAGGCCTGAGGAAAGCATGTGGTAGTTACTGGAAACCATTGTGGAGCGTGAGTTATTACCAGAGCATCTTTTCTAATCAAAAAGATTTTGAAACATGGAAATGCATGTTATAAAATGAAGTTAAGGACAGTTTTCCTGCTTTTCTTATCAATACTTTCTATGGCAGTGACTTGAGTGTTTGAACTGTGATAGTGAGCTTGATTATGAAATTTTATACTGTGGCAGCAAGTAATTAAAAAGCAATTAATGTTTTGTATTAGCAAAACTGTGGCATTTCTGACAGGGGTGTATTTTGCTGTTGAAACTGTGTGGATCTCTACCTCTTGTGTTAGTATATGGTCAGCTCTCCTATAAACTGAAGCTCTGGATTGCAACCAAGTAGTTCTTGTGGTGTTTTTGCCTTGTCTTTCACTGTAAAATGAGTGCTAAAATACTATAGAGTCATTAAACTCTGTAAAAATATATTTCTATAGTTCAGAGTTTTTTTCCTAGGTTTTATGAAGGATCAGCAACCATAAATACATGTAGGAAGGACGATGTTTACTGTTGATTTAAGTTCACTTTTTTTCTCGCTGTAGGAGTTAATTTTTAACTTATAATAATGCAGTTTGGATCAGGGGATTGATACATGGGAATTCTTTTTGAAGCATGGTGTTTTAGACAGTGTTTCCTTTTGTGTGGGAATGATAACTTCTTACTTTCTTGCTACACAATGTGTTTTTCCTCAGAAAGGGAGAAATCTCATGATTGAGAAGGAAAAGAACCAACTGAATTTTAATCTGAGTATCAGTCAGCTTCTCTAGGATACAAAGGTTGGCCAGGAGGTGCTAGTGCTGATGCCATGTTTTTTTTACGTAGGTGACATCCTTCTGACATTGTTTTATGGAACAGAGAAAAGGGATTTTAACTAAAAAGCACCAGTGTGGAGTTACAGTTACCTGTAGCATTTCCTCAGTGCTGTGTGTGTTTGCTTTTTATAAGTCACTTGCCTGACAAGATTTATTGGTAGTTAGGCGGTAGATCTGATAAATCTTTGAATTGGAAGCAACATTCCTGGAAAGAAGATACTCTTGAATTCAGAGGAAGTACCAGGAAGTAAACGCAGCATAGATCTTGTGATAGAATTAAGGAGGAGCCAGAGGTTTCTCTGGTATTATCAATGTCTTCTTAAATAATAAAGTTCCCTTGATCACCCTAAAATACTGAACTTTGTACTGCCCAGAAGTCTGTTGGATTTTTAAAAAGAGATCAATTGCACGTGGCTAGTTACAGAAATGGGCTTCTTTTCTTAAAAAAGGGAATGATGTGCATTCTTTGTTGTACACAGCAGCAAAGTGTGAGCTGATTGACTAAAATACCTCCTAAGAAGCTGAAGAGGAGGCATGGAATGGCACGGTTTTAGTCCCGTTGGCAGGGCAGCTACTGCTGCCCACGAAGCAGTAGCGCAGCTGTTACTGCACAGCAACAGTTAACGGGCTTCGGGCAGGGCAGTCAGCATTGCTGCTGACACCGGGGATAGCTCCGGCAGGAAACACAGCAGCCATGTCTGCTCCTCCCGCGCTGGCGGCGAGCTGAGTGAAACACTGGCCAGATGGAGAGCAACGAAGCCGGTAAGAAACTTTAAACTGTTCAGAGTTCAGGGAGTAGACTCTGAAAATGTGTCAATGTTCAGATAAATGGAGAGCTGTGTTTCAAATCTTTCTGGAGAGAAGGAGCCTATTTGTAACTTGTTCAGCAATGCTTCAAAGCAAAAGAGTTTGGCTGCATTAAATTCTTATTCAGGAGTCTCTTTGCTATAGTTAATTGAGAATGACTGTACAAGTTCTCAACAACCTGATGTTTTTCGTAGAAAAGAAAACCCAAACCAAACAAAAAAAGCCTCAACCCCCTCAAAACCATGAACTTTTGAATGCATTTTATTCTGAATTACTGTTTTTAATAGGAACGGAGCAATGGAGTACTAATTTTTGCTGTAGTAATTTGTAAGTAATTTCAGGTTAAAGCATTGACTTTTACTATTCCTAGAATGAATGTGTAGTAATTTTATTCTATTTTATACATAAAAGTATATAGTAGTAATTATTTTGTAAGCATTAGTACCCTAGAGGGCATTTTAAAAATGAGACCTCAGTGCTTTATAACAGACTACTACAAACTTCACCTAGTAGGTTGAAAATCACTTCTTTGAAAGATGTTTTCGTTCTCAGAGAACTTAAATGGCTTCTTGTAAACACAGAGGGTGGTACTTAAAATGTCAATCACAGCAAACTGTCTGGCATCAGAAGCTCCTTTGGGGAGAGAGGAATGCAAGGGCAAGAAGCCATACACATTGTAACTTTGTGAAATGTACATATACTTGATTGTTTTTCCCTCTGCTGGGGCTTTGTGTTGTGGTGTGAATGTTGATATATCATGGAAGAAATGAATATTGCTCTCTCTTGCCTTCCAGACAATCGAAGGAAAGTAGAGCCGCCTCTTGGAGGTCATGATCCCCGAACTGCTGTTCAGTTAAGAAGCCTCAGCACCGTTTTAAAACGCCTCAAAGAAATCATGGAGGGGAAGAGCCAGGTACTTCTTTTGAAGGATTTATAGGTCAAACCATCTAGAAAATTAACTCTTTACTGGGCTTTTCTGAGCTTTGTTTTTAGCTACATCATGGGAATTTTTTTTTCTGGATGTTTGAAGGATGAGTGAACAAACTCAAAAAGCATTGTGTGAATGCAGGGGAAACAATTTTGTTTGATGCTGGCTTTTGACTTGCCAAACATCTGTCATATTGAGGGAGTGAATCATTGCATTTACTTGGCTTCTTATGCTTGGATCAGATGCTCTCTTTTTAGACTCCCTCCCACTTATGTGTTACCCAGTCTAGTGAAAAAAAGTCCTGATAGTTTTCTCCCTAGCAGGCTAACTGTGGACAATGAAACACATGGACTGTCACAAATAGTAATGAGAATTCTTGGAGTGGTTTAAATCTGCTGCTTACTGTGGTACTGATTGGTCAGCAATATTTGCTTGAAAGGTGTGCCCTGTTAATCCGTTTTGATATAGATGGACAAGAGTCTGGTGGTTGCTACTGACTTGCTGGTTTCACCTCCACCCGCTCAGTTGGACCATACCTTTAAGAAGAGGCTCTAGTTGAGGAAAGAATCCACATCTATTTATAAGTGAGGGTATAAATAGCTATGTCTGTGGGCAAGACATGAACATGCAGAAGTACATTTAATTAGACTGGTAGAGGAAGAAAAAAGCTTTTGGCTTGATAGCTTTTATAGGTAGACTTTGAGTAAACTCACTTAGCTCCCAGTGCTATTCTACTTGTAAGAGTAATCTTGCTTGATAGAAAGGGCAAGATTTTTGGGAGTGAAGCAGAAGCCTTTCATTTCAGTAAGCAGGGCAATGAGTATGCCCCTTACTAATATTTCAGTTTGTGGCAACTTCTGAAGGCCCTGGAAGTTTTCAGATGTATTTGAAGCTACTGAAGAAGTGCTGAAACAGGCAGGATACAGCAGTAAATGAATATGACCAGGTCTTCTGGAAACAGTCTGTTAGTTTTCAGCATGCTGACTTCTGTAAAAAAGATAATGCATCACTGCCCTTGACTGCAGCCATGTTTTGCTTGAGTCACTTCGGGCAACAGTTAGTTCCTGCTGTGGACTTGGCCTGTTTCTACAGGAGACCTCTTGACTTTTGTAGAGAAGACCTTGTGTCAGATTCTGGAAGGTGCTGTTCTAATGAGCCTCTGCTGCTAAGGCAGGCCAGCCTTCTGCTCTGAACCCTCCCTCATGACAGGAACAGCCTGCAGGAAAGGCGGAGAGTTGGGAGGTGTCAGCAGCAGTGGCTGGACACATGGAAACATGCAAGTGGGGCACAGCACTGGTGTTTGGAACAGCCCCTCTCTGTGTGGTAGCTCTAGAGACCTGGTTTATCATGCAGAGTTGCAATAAAAACTGTCATATGGCAACCCCTGCAGCTTTGCAGGAGTTTCTTGGCAAAGCTCTCCACTGCAACTTTCTCTGCTTGAAGCTGAGTGTTTATCTTAAAAAGTTCTAGATTCTCTACAATGCTAGACTGTCTTGAGCAGTCTTCAGCCTCTTTCTGTGCAGGTTTTCTTGGCTGAGGACAGCATGAAGGTGTTGTGTTCTTGATCGTAACTGCTTTGGTCTCAAAATTGGTCTAGCAGCTATGTCAGACTTTACTTTGTGAATATCCAAAAATAAATCCCAATGTAAAATAAAACCCGATGGGGTTTTTTTGGTTCTGTGAAAAATGAGAGCATGGATCACTTTTCTTTTGTGTGATTACTCTCTTCTCTAATTGTTTTGAGAAAATACTTGCAGCAGTTTCTCTTCCTAAGAAAAACCTGGAGTATTCAGTCCCTCTGGAAAGGCTTTTTGCCAGAACTGAACTCGAGCAAAGAGTGTTGCACAGCCAGGGCTCTCATGTGACCATTAGCAGTTGTCTCCATCCATGGCAGTTGCAGCTGGTGTGCTCAGAATCACAATTGAGAGTTTGCCTTGCTCTGTAGCTTCAATACCAAGTGGAAGTTTTAACTCTGTTTTTAAGATGATGTTTTTCCTGTGGCTATGCTGTAAATTAATATACGTTGCTGTCTGCTGAATGTGAATTTCAGTTTTCTTCATGTGGCAGTTAACCTGGAGTTTTGAAACAAGATCAATCTGGGATGGGTTTTTACAAGTATTTACTGAAGAGCTGAAGGATTTGATCAAATAATAAAACTTTTTACATGCATCTATAATCCTTTCAAAACATATCCCAATATTAGCTGTTGAAATGATCTTCCTGCAGTGATAATTTCTGATAACTTGATTTACTCCTAGATAACAGCTTTAACTAATATGTAGTGGATTTTTTTCTTTTAATTTTTAAACTGTGCTAGCTGAGGCCCTCTCTTGTGGTGGGGGCAAGTGAGATGGGAAAGCAATCACTACTTCATATATTTGTTTATTTTTGACTTCTACCTACATCATATGATAGTTTTATTCTGCTTTGCTTCCATCAAGGAGGCAAAGTCCTACAGGATTTATTCTCTTAGTTCAGAACTTTCAGCCTTCTGCCTCCATGTAAAATCACATGAAAAATCCTTTGTGTGCTTTTTGCAAGGATGTGAATACACATGCACAGATATGTGAATATATGAAATTTGCTTTTTCATGAGCACGGTCTACAAAGAGTCATGAAACTAAACATGCTTTCTTATTTACAAAAGAAAAAGCTTTTGTCTGCTGTCTTCTCTTGTAGGACAGTGACTTGAAGCAGTACTGGATGCCTGACAGCCAGTGCAAAGAATGTTATGACTGTAGTGAGAAATTCACCACATTCCGGAGGAGGCACCACTGTCGACTTTGTGGGCAAATCTTTTGCAGTCGATGCTGCAATCAGGAAATTCCTGGAAAATTCATGGGCTACACAGGTAGGGTTTATTTACTGAGAAACAGAACAGCACTGTGTGCTCAGCTCTGTTTGGCTTACTGCATTTGAGATCCTGGAGTCTTCTAGAAAATGCTGTACAGGTCTGTAGTGGGCTTAAAAATAAGGAAAAAGAATCACAGGACCTAATTCTACCAGTTTCTCATTGGACGATGGTCGATTATGCCATGCCTGCTAATTTTTACCACACTACAAAACAAATATAGCCACTATTGAACAAGGGTGAGCAGTACAAAAAAGTGTGCTCAAGGAAAGGCTGCTCTTAGTAGCAGTAGTTTTAAAGTATGAGCCACATGTCTTAATTGAGGGTGAGGGGAGCATTTCAAATACCAGTTACCAAATTCTAGACATCAGCTGGTGTGTCATATCTGACTGGCCATTGTTCTGCCATCATTTCAGTGAGCACGTGTGTTCTCCCTCCCTCCCTCCCCCTCTCCTTTTCTCTCTTCTCTCTCCTCTTTCGCTGACCTTGTATAAAGCATCATTTGCCTTGGAAAAATTCCCTGAGCGTGTAATTATCCAGGGTTTTGCTCTTTAAGGGAGTATGAGAATTAGACTTGCAAAGAGGTTTTGAAACAGAAAATCCTTCTGTTTCCACCATTACACACCTCTGATCCTGCAGGAACAGAGTAGTATTTGTTCCTGTTTGCTTACACCCTCTGGTTCCCTTTTCCATAGGGGATCTCCGAGCCTGCACCTACTGCCGTAAAATAGCCCTAAGCTATGCGCACTCCACAGACAGTAACTCCATTGGAGAGGATTTAAACGCCCTGTCGGATTCTGCGTGTTCCGTGTCCGTGCTGGACCCCGGCGAGCCGCGCACGCCGCTTGGGAGCCGCAAAGCCAGCCGCAACATCTTCCTGGAGGAGGATCTCACCTGGCAAAGGTAGAGTCAATGGCTTCGCGCTGAGCTCCGCAATCTCAGCTCTCTTCGGGCTGATAGCTACCTAGACAAAAGCTGGGGGTTTCCACCTAGGAAAATTAGATTCCAGCTCCTGAAAACAGAATCTAATCCTGTGCTTGCTTGTCGTAGTCTTCTCTTCAAGCTGAAATGCGGAAACATTTCTAGTGAAGTCTTAAATTTTTTGCAGTTCTTCCTTTAATGTACTGAATCAGTGATTCTGTACTAGTGAAAGAGCAGGCTTTTGTCTTCAGAGTTGAAAAAGACAGAACCGAAATCATGCCTTCTAACCACTAATATATTGAGTGGCAATCAGTGTAACATTGGTGCTTTACCTGTCAGGCTTTGAATTGGGCAGGAGAACGTCAGAAATGCTCTCTGTGTAGGTAAAAGAGAAGTGATGGAAGTAACCGTTTGTTTCAGATGAAGTGGGATTGAAAGGACAGCTATAAAGGTTCTCTGATCTTCTTTCAAAGTGTATTTATTCCTATTGCTTTTAAATGAGGGGATCTTTATTTTTGGACCATGAGTAAAAGAACGGTGTACTTCTCAAGTGCTACGCAAGTTATTTTTATAATACCTTGATTTAATTTAGTGTTATGGGGAAGAAGAAGTAATCAGGTGTGGTATTTGTGCTCATTTCCCTAAAACAGAAGAACAGGCAGATGTGAAACTACTGAGGAGGTCTTGAGTCAGAACCTTCGTTTAACTGAGTGGTGGTGCTAGTGACATGTGCTCCATAACAGCTCTTCTGATAGTAGTTAAAAAAACCCATCAAACCATTTTCTGTCTTCAGAAAATGCCCTGACTCTTTTCAGAATATGGTGCTCCTATCTGGAAGCATTTAAATGATCAGCTTTAGGCCTAAATAAAGGAAAGTACTTCTGGTTTAATGTTACGATCATTTAAAGTGGTAAGGTAACAATGCATGGGATAAATACTACCAAATTTTGAATTGGGGAATAAGTAAGTGTTTCCAGAATCTTCTGATCAACTGTATGAAATACTGAAGGTATTTTTAGATTTGTCTTTGGATGTGTTATTAATATCTTTATAATGACAATTCAGCAGCTGGTAGACATCAACATGTAAAGAAAGAATTTATATCTTTATTTGGTGCAGCTTGTAGCGCTCAAAGTAATTCCTGTTTTTGAAAGACTCATAACTCTATAATGGAACACAGTTTTTTGGGAGACGCTGAGTAAATGTGGGCCTCTTTTATGTGTGAGAGAGAGATTTGGGATTAGGTGGTTTATTGTTGCTTTAGCAGGATTAACATTTTCGTCAGTGCTTGTTGCACTTTGCAGTGCATTACAGTGCTTTTCTTAAATACTGTTTGGTAAGTTCCTGATTGACCTTAAGAGATTTAAACTCAAAATATTGAATTTAAATGGTGCCACAATGGGAACGGGCAACTGACAACTTCATAATGGAGCAGAGGTTGTGTTCTAGCAGTGGCTTCTGCCTGAGAAGTAGTTTGTTTCAAAAGAAAACTTGGGAGTTGTCTCTTTCCAGAATAATGTATCTGAGATAAGATGTTGCAAACCAGCGAGAAAAGCTTTTAGGGAGACTGATGCTGCACGTATTTGTCAGATGTCACTCTGCTCTTCAAACAGTTGGAACACAGAGTTCCAGCTTTAAACTAATTTGAAGGGCCAAGTCCTTTAAAAGTGAAGGAGCGGTGTACTCTGGGTAAGTTCAGCTACTCAGGCGAAGCTGCATTGCTTACAGTTTCTCATGGAGAGCATTTGTTGTGCTAGAGCACAGCAGGGTGGCTGTATCAGCTGGCCTGTAGTGCCCTAGATTTGATACAGTTTTGCCAAAAGGAATTTCTGTCGTTGGTGTTTGAACGTCTGCTGTGATCGAACTTCCTCCTGGGGTGGAAACAGGAGGGCAAAAGGTGATCAGGATCAGGTTAAACAATTACAGGTGGTTGTCAGGCTATGTTGGCAAAAGCTGTCTAGCAGTAGCTGTGGATAGCATTGCTGGGATTGCAAAGATGCTGTGCTGGGGATGTGCGGGTGATGTGTCTACCACCAAAGCATCTAATGGCAGCCTGTAGGAAAGGAAGATGTGTAAGAAAGGGAAACAGGGGAAGCAGGTGGGAAAGCAGGATAGTACAAGAAGCAGGAATAGTCTATGTTGTTCAAGGGTTGAGTTTGGAAGAAGACGGAGCACTGTCTTCCAGATACCTTTGGCCTACAGATGGGGAAGGCTCTCCCTGTTCCCTCGTTGGTTTAACAACTCAGGGGTGTGAGTGAGAGCTAACATGATAATTAACTGTACTTTAATTACAGCTCTTCTGAAACGCTGGGTGTCGCAAATATCTCAAACATTTCTATTGCGCTCCTTTCCCTGCAGTTTGATTCACCCAGACTCTTCAACGACCACGTTGTCTGCACGCCTTGGGTCTGTCCAGGAGGATGCAGGGAAGTCACCAGCTAGAAACAGGTAAACTAACAATTTCTGAGTATTTTCTGCTCTGGATGCACTCCTAGCACACTTGTTGCTGTAGAGTCTGTGTTTCCAGGCTCATTTTGTCTGACATGGGACAGCTCACTGCCCATATGGAGTGGTAAGGAAGGACCATTTGTGTACCTATTCATGTAACAAACAAAGGCACTACTTTGGAGGGCCTGCAGTTTGCTGCTGACTTGGTAAAGCAGAGGTGGTGGTGAAGAGGACAGGAGGAGAAAGATGTGGCCAAGTACAGTTCTGAGTAAGCTGAAGAAAAGGGAGTAGCATGTACTTGATGCTGGGAGACAAAAAGACTCAGGTCATGGAGGAGCATAGATGTAGTTTTTGTTTGCTTGTATGTGTCCTCATCTGCTTCCTTTGCTCTTCCATTAAGGATAATCTTGTTTAAATTACCAGGCTTCCTCAGGCCTGAGGAAGATCCCTTCATAGATCTTTGTGCAAGAGTGCTGGGATGAGCTTGAAAGTGTTCATGAGAGCTTTGTCATTTGTGAGTGCTTGAGCTTAATCCCACTAAATAGGCTGGTATTAGTGGTACAAGTAGCTCCCACTTCACAGTGCTCCTACTGTGGTGCTGGTTACATGCTTCCCTTTTGGTTAAATTAAGGAAATGAAGGTAAGGCAGGGAGGTGAGGAACAGAGCAAAGATAATCCACATTTCAAAACTGTAATCAGGGGACATTCAGAGATTATTTTGTATTGGTGTTAGAGGAGTACAGAATGTTTAGCAGTTTGGAGGGATCTGGCAGGACCAGTGAAGACAAGGGAACTCAGCTAAGAAGGATGCTGGGTGTGCCTTTTGGAGGATGGAGTGCTTGGAGCCTTTTTTTTCTTGGTAGGGGATGGTTAGGAGGAGATGCACACTGTGACTGCACATCTGAGACCCAAAGATCTCACCTGGGCGAGTGAAATACTGGTGAATAAACGAGTACCAAAAATCAATTCTGGGCAAACATGGCAAGGAGTCCAGAATTAAAAGTTCATTGCTAAATAACTGCTATGACGTCAAGAAACGTCTGAAACCTTGAGGATGGTCTCCTGCTTCCTGTTTGACTATATCTCTGTTTTAAAAGGCTTTTTCTGTTTGCTCAAACATGCAAAGGATGGTTCTAATCTTGATCTGGCAGGCCCAGATTGCTTATTCAAGTTAAGTTTTAACTCTGGCTGTTCATGTCCTCACCAAAAGTACTAGTTTGTTTGGATGCATGTAATGATGAGGTATAATATATCTCTGTTAAAAATTCTGGACCTTTGGAAAACAAGCTGTTGGCTTTGGGTTAAGCGATGCTAGCCTTTAGATCTTCTCAAAGCAGCTGTAGCCATTTCTTTGAGAGAAGCTTGACTATTTCTGTTTCTAGAGATGAAGCAGAAAAGATGCAGGTTGAGTGTATTTACATGCAGGTAACAGAAGTTACATATTGCTATTTCTTTTCCCTGTGGGTGGGAAATGTGTTATTTGTTCTCAGTCTTGGTTTTTATGAGGTGGAAAAACCCCAGAGAACAGTCAAATGTTGCAAGCAGGGTTCAAACTGCTCCCTTGCAGATCCTTTTAAAGGATAAGCATTTTCATTGCAAAATCCCCCTCTGTTTTTCAAAAAGATATATATATAATAAAGGCCCTGATATAATTGTTGATGATAAAGACGCAGATGTTCAATCTCACTGTTCTAACTTGCTTACCTCCAAAAAGAAAAAAAAAAATCCCTGCTGCTTATAGGTATGAGGCACAGTTGCAGCAGCTGTTGCAAAAGAACTGGGAGGAGTGCTTAGTTATGGACTTCGATGTTAGCTTCATCTTGTGCATTAGGATGCCTTCTGTTAAGCTGCATAGCTCTGCAACTGAAATGAAACAAAATAAAAACTGAAATAGGGTGGCATTGCTCTTTCATGCCTGGGCTGAACCACATCATCCATGGAGAATTTCTAGGAATAATTATAGTATGTGTTAGCCAGTTAGCAAGCTCTCTGAAGTTATCAAAGTTTCATTCCAAAGGCTAGAGGCTGGCAACTGTTTTAATGAGATTGGTGCCAGCCTCTTCAGTCAGTGCAGCACTGGCATTTTGAGTTTCCCTGTTGATATATGCAGAAATGTTTTCCATTCTCACTCCTTAGAGTGCTGTTAGCACTGATAGCTTACACTGCAGTTGCTGCTACGTGATGAGAAGTTGCACTCTGGTTATTCAGAGTCTCAGGTCTAGTTGTGGGTTAATGGAGCAGAAGGTCCCTGGAACTTCGGTTTGCGTTTGTAACTTCGCAATGCTATTGCAAAATGGTGTGTTTGTGCTGGAGTGCCGAGCCAGGATTTCCTAACGGCTGGGCCGAGATAAGGGGGATGCTCCATATCGCAGTACAGGGAGCATCGCCAGCTGCACTGACCTCCAGCTGCAGAAAATGGTGTAGCCACTCTGGGGAACAAGGGCTCAAACTTCAGACTCTGTGAGCTTTCAGCCATGGATTTGAGAGCTGAGGACAAGAAATTCTAAATGGGATAAGGAGAGCAGGAAATCACCGTGCTCTGTTACAGGGATCTGGGTGCTGGCCACCCTTGCTGACATTTGTCTTGTCTCCAAACTGCTGGAGCTTCTAATTACCCAGCATCCCATCCCCTCCCCAGTCTATTTAAATACAGTCATGTATGAATTGGTGTGCTTAAACTTAGTTCCAGCTGTTTCATACAAGATCTTTACAGAAGTTTATGCTTACCTTAGCAGTTCCAAAGCAATGCATTTGCTTCCTAGGGAGCCTTTCTTCTGTTTTGACAAGGGAGGAAGCATTAAGCAGTCTGTGCTGACAAGAGTAAACAGTGTCCCAGGCTTGAGCTAGTTTTTAGTGTGCTATAAGATAAAGGCCTGCTCTGGTGAAGGCCCTCGCGGTGAATACTTACACTGGGATTGTTTCTGTTCCCCTGCAGGTCAGCCAGCATCACTAACCTGTCTCTGGATCGGTCAGGGTCACCCATGGTGCCTGCCTACGAGACATCGGTCAGCCCCCAGGCCACTCGCACTCATATGAAGGCAGAGACCAGCGAGGACGAGCGCAAAATCCTTCTGGTACCTTTCACGCTTCTCTTTGCCTTGCTCTGTGAAAACAGGGGAGTTTGCCTTCCTCCTGTCATGCAGCAGGAGTATTTTGCTGCCTTTCGAGGCTAAGCACTCTTACCTGGACCTCTCCTCCAGGGGGAGCAGAGATGGAGAACATTGATGCTGCTTTGCACATTGATGTCTTCCTGAAATAAATCGTAGTTTCGTGGGGTTTTGCATACAAATGTTTACAGTTCTAGTCTTGCTAAGTGTGGAGTTGGTGTATGGTGGCTCTTTGAGTTAAACCTACCTGTTGTGGTTGCAGCTGTAATTCAGTGACCTGTTTTTGTATTTCTTCAACTTGAGATTTTCTTTTTCATAGGCCATGTAATCAGGAGCTTTAAATGGCTGCTTTGAGATAGTTAGTTACACCATGATGAATAAATTAAAGCTGTTATAGCTTACTGGGCCAAAGCATAATTTGGCCCCTCCCTTTGCTTGCAGAATAAGTAAAAGATTTTGTAGAAAGGTGTAATTTTGTACTTCTTAGAAGAAAAGTCAATGTGCAACAGTGTGCTGTGTAATCCTATAATCCCTTCCCTCCAGAGGCAATGTATGTTGCAGTTACTGTATAAATTTCTAAACAGTAAAAAACTGTTTCTTTTCTTTGAGGGAGGGAAAGGGAGGTGTTTGCAGCAAATAAGGCAAAGAAGTTGCAGGGAAGGGGAGGCAGTGTTTTTCACACATTAAAAGATTCAAGATTGTGCCCCACTGCCACTTTAAAATCAGGCTCATTCTGTGTTACCAGCTTCTGCCTGCTGTCAGCAGTATACATTTAGTGTGCCTGAGGGTGTAGAAACACTAACTCTCGTTTAGTTGCAAAACTCCTTTCCAAGTTGCTCTGTAAATGGATAACCACCGGAGGGAGAAACATGTTTAAGGCACGTCTTTATACCACCCTGCTTTCCTGCATGTGTGTTAATGCGGGAAAAAGGAAACTCAGACCTCCGTGAATGCAACTTGAAGCAAGATGTTCAAGTCCCAGGGCTCTTTGGCTTCACATTGTTCAATTGTTTGTCCATTTTCTTTCTTGAGGAAGAAGAGGACTGGTACTATTTTGTTCACGTAAGAGCAGAAGACAGTGTCAATTAATGAAGGATTTTCTATGCATTCCTAATGTTTGTTTAATACCCTTAATAATTTGTACTGTGTGGAGTTGTCCTATGTCAGGAGTTAATTTAAAGCTTAACCTAGTCCATTCAGAAGACTAATGAACTTTGTTCATGAATTAAAGATAGGGGAGGTTGCACATACACCGGGATAAGCACATACTTCAGTGAACTAGAGGTCAAAATCCTTGAGTTGGAAGGATTTGCTTTGTTCTGCCAATTTCTTCAGTTTTCTGTACCCACCAGTTCAAGACAGCTGAGCTGTGGAGACTCCAGTTGCATCAAATTGTGTGATCCCATCATGTTCTGGTACTGATCCATTTCGCTCCATTCCTGCTATGGAAGAGGAGCTGCTGGCGTTGGTTTTATGTAGTACCCAGGACAGCCACTGCTGGAACTGAAAGCAGAAAGCCAGTCCAGTAATAAAAGTGGAACAGAGCTCCTGGGCCTTGGGGCACCCTTTAGAAAGTGCAGTAACGTGGGTCTGCAGTTAACTGGAAACCCAAAACAGGTTAAAATTTAATTAAAGTTCTGTTACACAAAAATAGAACAAATGAGAGGCATTTGAGAAAGTGAGCTGCAGCATCTCTTCTCCAAACCTTTGGGTGGTGTGCTGCTTGGTCAAAATGATCCCAGGTCCCAGTTGGCACCTGCAATAACGGCGTGTGCTGTGCTAAGTGAGGGCACATAGGGGAAGGCAGAAGTGGCTAGGTACAGAGAGACGGCTCAGGTTGGATGGAGCACGGCCTACAGAAGGGCTGGCACACGTATTTAACAGGTTCCCAGACAAGTTCTAGATATAGACTGAAGTGTTCCAAGTGGTGAGGGGAAGAGAGTCACAGATTCAGAAATGGTTAATCGAATTGGGAGGAATACACAGGTTTTTTTCTTAGTGGCCAAAGCTAATGGTGCCTAAAAAAGCTTCATAATGGACAATACAAAACCAGATCCTCACTAAGAGATAGTATCCTAGCAGTGCACGTTGCTGTGTACTTGCTTTACATCTAGTCTTGATATTGGATTAATATGTTCACAATGCCTGGGCTGAGCACAGATAATATAGAGCAACCTTGCCAAGGATGATGTCCTCTATGTTTGCTTACACCTCCTGATTTTAAGAATAGGGTGCAAGAGGGCAGTAGTGAAGATGTAAGTACTTTGCAGGCAGTACAAAATGTTGCCTCATTAAAACCCCCTTATCCCTAAGGGTACCCACTTTGTTTTTTTTATCGTTCTGAACTGGAAGTGGAAAGGAAGGAAATTAAGAGCTGATTTTCTCTGTTTGCTATTTCTGTTTGCACCTTTGCATGGGCTGTGCAGAATGGCTTAGATTCCCTGCCTGTTTATGGAGGGCTTTTGATCTAGAAGCTGATGTGAAGGCCTGGGTTGATGCCGTCGGAACCAGTGCTGAAATTAGAC